>NW_027187378.1:24298998-24397885 GCF_028583685.1 Petaurus breviceps papuanus | reverse complement strand
AGAAAGAAAGAAAGAAAGAAAGAAAGAAAGAAAGAAAGAAAGAAAGAGAAAGAAAGAAAGAAAGAAAACTAGCTAGATATTGCCAAGCTCCGTGGCCCACTTACTTCAAGCAATACTGGATGCAGCCCAAGTCTGTAGCAACAAAGAAACACTATCCCCTGAAGCTTGCAGGCATAGGATTTGACTTGGTTCATGTTTTATAAGGACATTGCCCCAGTCATAATGGGTAGCAGGATGGCACCTAGAAGATGTGATTATAGATGATGAACTGAGTCTTTAGCAAACCCATCAGAACCAATAAGAAGGACAAGAACAACAGTATCTGGTGCTGCTGTAATACTTTAGTTGCAAAGCAATTTATAGACATTATATCCATTTAGCTTCACAGCCACCTGGCAAGGTCTACAGATATAAGCATCCCCATTTTACAGATGAAGAAACTGGAGATCAGAGTGGTTAAGAAACTTGCCAGTGGGCACACAGGACTTCTGCACTCAGTCCTCTGATTCAAGCTGCCTTCTATACTAGGTCACACTGCTTCCCATCCAAATGAAAAATTTCCCTTTTCTTCTATGATGTGGTTGTAGATTTTACTTGGAAGACTGCGTACTTGCATCAGGATTGTTGCTCTAGCTCCAGACTCTGTTGGAACTTGTTTTGGGTACTACCTTCAGAACCCAAAGAACACTCCTTTGTATTCTCAAAAGTGGCAAGTCTCCTCCTTGACTGATGGAACAAACCCAAGAGTAATCCAGAGACAAATCTGATGAATAAGGACGGTGACTACAGAGCATATCATATGGTAGATTCTACTGCCTGGGAGAGGCTGATGATCTCAGCAAATTCTTAGCCAAGGGGATTCTTCCTCCCACCTGATGGTGGGGGTGGGATTGATCACATCTGGTGGAGATGGTGGGGCTTTACCTCTAATATTCCAGAGGATAAATTGATTTTTCCCCGTGCAAGCTCCAGCAGTGAATTCTTGGAGGCCTAGAAAGCCAAGATGAGTAGACAGCAAGGCCATGGGACTTTCGTTACAGTAAGCTAGGTTTAGTCAATTTGGAAACCTCCCAATCTGTGCTAGGCAGAATTTTTATGTGTACCTTCCATTTCCTGTGCCCTGTTGTAACATTTCTGAGCATTTATTCTTCTTTTCTCTGGAAGTGATGGAGTTAGTGTGCAAAATGAGACAATGTTTGGAACTGCCAATATGGGAATTAGGTTTTTTGTCTGACTATGCATATATGCATATGAGGATTTTGCTTTTTCCAATTACTAGCTGATCTCTGGGTCCTTTCTAGCTCTAAATCCTATAATCCCATGAGCTCTAGAGCTCCAGTCCACAAAAAGGTAATGAGGCTGTCCAATAAAAGAGGATGGATGGTCTTTTGGAATGCTCCCATTGTTAAGAAGTCTTTCCTGACGTCAAGCCAAGACTGACCTCATTGCAACTTCTTCCTATTGCTTGTGATCCTGCCTTCTAGGGTCAAACAGAACAAATCTGATCCCTTCTTCCCTGGAGAGCCGTTCCAATAGTTCAACATAACTATCATGTCTCTGAGCTTTTTCTTCTTCAGGCTAAGTATCTCTAGTTCCTTTAACTGCCTGTCCTAGGATATGAACTCAAGGATATATTCTGGTCCCTTCTGGCAATTAATTTTCTCCTCATTAAAGAGTTTCTTAACAATCACACATTCTCAGGGAATTTTATAATTTCAAATAATTTTTATATCTCTTCTTTCATTTGATTCTTACAATGCCCTTGTGAGGAAGGGAGGACAGGCAGACGTCATTATCTGAATTTTACAGATGAGGAAACCAAGGCTTGGAGAACCAATGCAACATTGACCAAGGTTCCATGGTGAGTCAGTGGCAGAGCTGGAACCAGTACTTCAGACTTTTGGCTCCTAGCTCAGAGATCATTCTCTGCTAGGGAAAGTGTGGTAAAGGCTGTGAATTCCTAGGAGAACCATATGGGAGGAATAAATCTTTCTGAACTGTTCTAGTTCTTTGGCAATTACTTTTCTATAGTGCCTCATATAAACAAGTACTTTGATATCTTCACTTGTATTCTGCCCCAAATCCCAGAGAAGCATTTTAATTTTCTCTCATGTCCCCCCGCTGCCCCTGGCCAAGAGGTCTTTGAGGCTCATACCAGAGTCACAGTGGCAAAATTGGGGTTCAAATTCAAAGAGTTAGGTCAAAAATTCCCAGGGCAGACACTAAGTCAGAAGTTATTAACCTGGGATTCATGGCTATACATATGTGTGTGAAAGCATGCATATATACATATACATACATGTACATACACATATATTACATATACATATATGCACATAGACACACAAATATAGTTTCTATATATGCATATACAGAGGTTTTTATAACTGCATTTTGATATGATTGGTATCCTTTGCACACCTATATATTTTAATATATGCATTTTTTTTTGCTTTTTTTTTTTGGAGGGCAAATGGGGTTAATTGACTTGCCCGAAGTCACACAGCTAGTTTTGTGTCAAGTGTCTGAGGCCATATTTGAACTCAAGTCCTCCTCACTCCAGGGCCGGTGCTCTATTCACTTCGCCACCTAGCCACCCCTATTATATGCATTTAAAACTTTATTCTGAGAAGAGTTCTACAGGTTTTACCAGACTGCCAAAAGGGTCCATGACACAAGCAGTTAAGAAGCCCTTCTCTAGGCTGTTTCAGGGGACCCAAGGAGCTACAGCCAAGAAGTGAAGGGAAGAGTCAAGACCAGGTCTTCTCTAGGGAGCTTGGAAAGAAGGGCTTGGCACCTTAAAAGAGAACCTGAAGAAAGCACTGGAAGTAGGTGATGATCATAGAGGTGTCAAACTCACAATATGCTGGCCAACTCTCTGGTGAGACCAGCACCAGATTAAAACTTAACAGGGAAATGTTTAACAAAATAAATAAAAGCGCAATAGAACATAGGTAATGTTAATTATGTGGTTTTCTAAATCAATATGCAGCCTGCAGTGAACAGTTTCTATTTGAGCTTGACACCATTTCTTTAAGAGAAAGTGAAGATTGGAAAGCTCTAAGAGAAGGCTGGGAGTCATTGATCATAACTTACATCTTTTTTTCTGGGGAAGTCATGCAAAACATTTCCATACTGACCATGTTGTAAAAGAAAACATAGACAAGAAAAAAACCAAGAAAAATAAAGAAAGTTTAAAAAGTATTTTGATCTCCATTCAGATTCTATCAGTTCTTTCTCTGGAAGTGAATAGCATTTTTCATCATGAGTACTTTGGGATTATCTTGGATAATTGTGTTTCTGACAAGAGCTAAGTCATTCACAGTTGATCATCACACAATATTGCTGTCACTGTATACAATGTTCTCCTAGCTCTACTCACTTCACCTTGCATCAGTTCATCTAAGTCTTAAACCATTCTCCTCATCATTTCTTATAGCATAATAGTATTACATCACAATCATATACTACAACTTGTTCAGTCACTCCCCAATTGATGAGCATCCTCTCAATGTCCAATTCTTTGCCACCACAAAGAGTTGCTATAAATATTTTTGTACATATAGGTCTTTTTCCTTTTTCTTTGGTCCCTGTGATACAGATTTAGTTGGTTGGTTACTTGGTTGCTTGTTTGTTGTCCTTTATTCTTGAAGAGGACCAAAAATGACATCACTATGCTAGAATCAAGTTTCAGTGTACCAGAGTGTGCCTGATCAGACCAATACCAGACACTGAGGTCCTTTCTCCAACTAAACTGCCAAGCATTCAAATTCTGCTTAAGAGAGCGAAGCTCTGATGGGCTGGCCACATTATTTGAATGCAAAACATACACTTGCCAAAAGAAAAAAGAAAATTATTTTATGGAGAACTCACACAGGGCAAGTGTTCACCTGGTGGTCAGAAGAAACGATACAAGGACACTCTCAAGGTCTCTCTTAAGAACTTTGCAATTGCAATTGATATGGAAGACACTGGCACAGTACCACTCAGCATGGAGTACCCACATCAGAGAAGGTGCTGTGCTCTATCAGCAAATCAGAATTGAAATAGCTCAAAGGAAATGCAGGATGATCAAATTTAGAGAATTGACCCAAATATTCACACTACCTATTTGTGCCCGACCTGTGGTAGAGCAGATTTATCGCTGGATCAAAAGGTATGCACATTTTTTACAGCCTTTTGGGCATAGTTCCAAATTGCTCTCCAGAATGGTTGGACCAGTTCACAATTCCACCAACTGCATTAATGTCCCAAGTTTCCCAAATGCCCTCCAACATTTGTTATTTTCCTTTTCTGTCACATTAGTCAACCTGATAGGTGTTAGGTGGTACCTCATAGTTGTTTTTATTTGCATTTCTCTAATCAATAGTAATTCAGAGTAATTTTTCATATGACTATAAATAGCTTTGATTTCTTCTGAAAACTACCTGTTCACATCGTTTGACCATTTGTCAATTGGGAAAATGACTTGTTTAGTCATAAATCCTTCCCTATCCATAGATCTGACAAGTAAAATTTTCTATGCTCTCCTAATTAGCTTATGATATCACCCTTCATGTCTAAATCACGTCATAACTTAAATTTTCACAGCTCTTTACGGTTTTCCTCTCACCATATCCCAGTGAGGCAGGATTTAGTGTAAGTATTATTCCTGCTTTTATAGGTGAGAAAATTGAAGGTCTGAGAAGTTGGCTTAGCACAGTGCCTGGCACATAGTAAATGCTTAATAAATGTTTATTTTGGTTGAAGTGACTTGGTGATAATGACACAGCTAATAAGTGCCTGGGCAGCATTTGAACCCAGGTTTCCTTATTCCTAAGTTTCACTATGCCAGTTTGCCTCTCTCATGGAAGGAGGCTGGACAGTGAGAAGGCATGGCTTCTATAAACATAAATGGTAAGATTCCCGTGATGCCAGCCCACTGGACAGGATTTCGAAGGGTCTATGTCACCATTGTTCCCCTTCTCTACCATCTCAGAAAGTGCTAACAGTTTAGGTACTTCCAAGATGCCCTGAGTCAAAGCCCAATAGCCCTAGAGATCAGGCATGGGCATCACTCCACCCTAGGCATGGTTGATTGACACCCTTGAGCTCCTTTAGAGAATCCTGGCTAGGTTTCTGGAAGATGGAGGAGGCAGAGAGAAGATGGGGAAACCAGTGAGTTTTCACATTTAGGCATTAAAGCCTGGGTATGGAGATCATTAGAGGGGATTAAGAGTGTTGGGCTTGGAGAAAAGAGGTGAGGGAACAAAGCTGAGAGTAATGCATCAGCTTCTATCTGGGCACTGAGGCTTTGAGGTGACAGCGACCTCAGAGAACTCAGCTCCGCCCAACCCTAACAGAGCTGACTGATGTCTCCTTGAACAGGTGCATCTGTCAGCTGTGATCAGCCCACGTCTGTGAATACTGAGCAGCCACATGATGGTGGAGGGAACAAAAGGGAACTGTAGGGAAGCAGGGGGAGGCCGGGGGGAGGAGGTGGGAAAAGAGAGAGACTGAAATGAGCCAGAAGAAAGGGGAGGGGCTGGCTGCAGGTGGCACCCAAATAAGGTGAAATGAGTCCTCTCATGGGCTCCTGGAGGAAGGCAGAGAGGTGGACAGTCTGGACCAAACTGCCCTGGTTTTCCTAGGACTGCCTGAATCCTGGCCTCTTCCTACCTCCTACAGTTCTATGTTAGGGTTCCCTCTTCCCTACAGTAGCCTACCTGAACTGCAAGACTTGGGGCGATAAGAATAGGGCCCCAGAAATAGTAAAGAGTCATGTGAAAACTTAGGCACAGGCTGTGGGGTGGTGAACTTCCAATGTGGGATCCCTGGGAGGGTTCAATGGAAAGAACTCTGGATTTACAGTCAGAAGGCTGGGATTCAAATCCCAGTTCAGATACTTGCTACCTAGGTAATCTTGGTTCCATTATTCTACCTGTCTGGGCCTCAATTTCTTCATCTGTTAAAAGAAAGGGTTGTATTAGATAACCTCCTAAGTCCCTTCAGATCTAAATCTATGACCCTATGATTTCCAAATGGGACAGTGTCCCTGAATGCTCCATTGTCATTATGCCCTGTGAACTGGCTTCCCCTTTTGTGTTTTCCCCCATCTACCATCTCATCTTCTTATGCTGGAACAGCTGTCCTTGGGCAGACTCTCTGCCCTTTCTGTCTGATCTATCTCCTCTCTCCCTCAGCCCCACACAGCGAATGTCTCATTCCCTTCTCCCTGGAGCCCTTCTCCTTGTCTCCCTCGCTGACAAACAGGCTGTCCTTGAGACAGATGGGTTGTGGGAAGCAGAGTGAGCCAATCCCTAGAGGGTTGGAGAGCCAGAAAGCAGCTGGAGGGGCTTATCAGCTCCATGGCCTGGGCTGACCTCTGAGTGCCTCTATTCCTGGCTAGATGCCCCTCAGCCTATATGCCCTGGGCATTCTGATAGCTCCCAGCAACAGCAGAAGTTCCTTTCTAAGCTTGGAGCTAGTGGAGAGCCCTGGGGTACTGTGGGGAGAGGGCTGGACTGGAAGGCAAGAGTCTTGGGTCCTATTCCTGTCTCTGCCTCTAGCTTAGTAACCTTATGCTTTATTACCTCCTCCCTCTGACTCTTACTTTTCTCATTGGTAAAAGAAGAGGGCCATATTAGATAATCTTTAAATTCCCTCTCAGGTTTATGCTCCAGTCTAGGCCAAATCAGAAATGTTTCCTGGACTGATTAATTGAGTGCATACTGTGAAGATGTGGCATTGATCTTTAGTAATAACCTCTACTTGGGGCAGTTAGGTGGCACAGTGAATAGAGCACCGGCCCTGGAGTCAGGAGAACCTGAGTTCAAATCCAGCTCAGACACTTAAAACACTTACTAGCCGTGTGACCTTGGGCAAGTCACTTAACCTCAATTGCCCTGCCTTCCCCCCTCCAAAAAGCAAAAAAAAAAAAAAAAAAGGTAATAACCTCTATTAAAGGTAGGACCCTTCCTAAGTGGTGGAAGGGGGGAAGGGGGAGGGAGGGGAGAGGAGTGAGAATAGAGAGAGAATTACATTTTGTATAGCATTGCTTGAGGAGTCCAAAGGTGGGCCTGCCCACAGATCTCTTCCTCTGGTGGCCTCTCTTGATCCTTTCTCCCTTCTCTCTATTCCCTCCCCATTAGACCTACTGCTTCACCTCCAAGGCATTGAAGGGTCCCCTGAAGTTGCGACTCCTTCATGTCTAACACAGGCCATCAGCAGCCCTTAATACCTGAGCGAGAATTAGGTTATCCTGAACAAGCAAAGCATAGGGGCAGGGAGGGGACAGCTCACAGCACAGGTAAGTTTTATGAGGCAAGACAATAGAACATCACAGCTGGAGGGAATGTTATCTCACCTCTCTGTTTCATAGGTGAAAACACTGAGGCTCAGAAAGGGAAAATATTCAAGGCCACCTAGCTCGTTAGTGGATAAGCTGGGTAGCAAACCCAGGTGTCCTGAGCACTTTTAGGGAAAGGAAGGAAGGCAAGCACGGAGCACCTGGAGGGATGGGATGGCCCCTGAAAGACAGAGGGGCTGAAAACAAACTCATAGTTTGTCACTGGCCAGCTATTTGTGAGTAAGTATATATGTGAGAGTATATGGGGAGGGGGTTAATGAAGTACTGAGTCTCTAAAAAGCTTCTTCGTCCTAAATCCCCAAGTCCCGCACATTGCAGACACCCACGACTACTTCCTGCCATCTGTCCCAAGTAATGGAAATAGACAGTGAGGAGTGAGGGTGTGGGGGGGGTGTCTTTACAGCTAACAAAATGCTGCCTGCCTCCCAGATCCTGGCACAGCCACCTGCTGCCCAGGAGAAGTAGAGACTGAGGCTGGGTGCCAGGACTAGGGATAGGCAGGGTAAGTTACTCAGTATAGGACCAGTATGCACAGGGTGTGGCTGCTTTATAATGTCGCTTTTTATAAATGACCACATTATTCACGACAAAAAAAATATATTTTACACTTTATGACTCACTCACATTTTTGGATCCTAAGGTTTAAAGATAGAGATTTTAGAGATTAATCCAAACCCCTCATTTGACATGTGAAGAAACTGAGGCACAGAGAAATCAAGTGACTTTCCCAAGTTCACACAGATAAGGAGCAGAGTGAGGATCTGAACCCAGTACCCTGACCTGACACCCACTGCTCATTCCAGTTCCACTTATACCACAGCATCCTGGGATATGAGGAGGATGTCAAAGCAAGGCTCAGAGTCTCCCATCAAGGGATCAATAAGCATTTTAGTAAGCACCTACTGTGTACCAGAGACTATACTAGTTGTTAGCCACACAAAAGACAAAAAATAAAAATGAAACTGTCCCTGCCCTTAATAATAATGGCTACCATTTATATCGCACTTTAATGTTTGGAAAGGACTTTCTACTTTTAGGTAATATACATTATTTGATGTTACAATAGTCCTGTGACGAAGGTGCTATCATTACCCCCATTTTGCAGATGAGGTTACTAAGATTGAGAGACTAAGTGAGCTGCCTAGTATCACACAATTAGTAAGTGTCCATGGTAGGATTTCAACCTATGGCTATGAGTCTAGCACTCCGTCCACTATACCACATAACTACCTCAAGGAATTTACATTCTGTTGGGAATGATAATAATAATAATAGTAACAATAGTTAGCATTTATATAGTACTTTAAGCTTCACAAAGTCCTTTATGTTTGCTATCTTATTTAAGACAGAGGCTATTCTTATATTCATTCATTTTTACAGATGAGAAAACTGAAGCATACAAAGGTTAAGTGACTTGCCCAAGGCTACACAGCTAGTAATTATCTGAAGCTGTTTAAAACTCAGGTCTTCCTAACTCCAAGACCAACACTCTATCCATAGCATCATCTAATAGATTATAATAAGCAGAGGTGCAATTTTAATTTTGTCTAAGGGCATACACGTCACCTTCTTGCTCAGAGGGTATCCTTTCCTTACTATCAAACTCTTCATGTCCAGGTATTGCATGGCCCAGAGGCTCCAACTTTGATTTTAAGGAGAAAACTTAGGGGACAATGACCTGAGTAGGGCCATAATTGGTACAGAATGACTAAGGCCTTGGTCGGAGGGGGGATAGAGGGGAGAAAGGGGTAATGCTTCTTCTTGGGAGGGTGGGACATATTTCCTCATGGTGACACTATCCCAGCACACGTGGGGCAGCTATCCCCAGGAATCATCACTTTACATACCTTCTCTGGGGCCCACCTTCTCCCCAACCTCTATGGGGGTGATAGCAGTATTCTCTGGGGACCCCCTTTCTTGCTGTGATCACACCTATACTCTTTGCTATTGCTGCTGGGCACCCCTACCCCCCCAAAAAAAATTGGTTTTGCTCCAATCAGGATAGCATAAGCCCTAAAGCTGGAGTTACAAAGTGGAAAGGGTAGGAGCACTCAGCAAATCAGCATGAATTGTGCTTTAGTGTGGTGGAGTGGTGGAGAGCAGGTAGAGAGGGGAGCTAGGTGGCACAGTGGATAGAGTGCTGGGCCTGAAGTCAGGGAGATTCATCTTCCTAAGTTCAAATAAGGCCTCAGACACTTACTAACTGGGTGACCCTGGGCAAGACACTTAACCCTGTTGGCCTCAGTTTCCTTCTCTGTAAAATGAGCTGGAGAAGGAAATAGCAAAACCACTCCAGTATCTTTGCCAAGAAAACCCCAAATGGGGTCGTGGAGGGTTGGACCCAACTAAAACAACTGAACATGAACATACGGTGGAGAGTCTATGGAAATGTTCTTTCCTTCATGCTTCATGGAAAGATAACATAATAATAATACACATTGTATATCTAATTTAACATTTGCAAAACATTTCCCTCACAACAGCTCTCTGAAGGAAGTAATAGAAGCATTATTCCCATTTTATAGATGAGGAAATTGAGGATTGGGAAAGTTATATAACTTGTCCAGAGAGCTAAGAAGCATCAGAGTCTGGATTTCTAGTCTAGGTCTGACTCTACTAACTTCAAGTCATCTACTATGTAGACGAAGGGAATAAATGTTTATATAGCACCTACTCTGTGTCAGACACTGTACTAAACACTTTACAGGTATCTCATTTTGATGCTCACAACAACCCTAGAGGTAGGTACTATTGATGACTTGCCTAAGGTAACACAGTAAAGTTTCTGAGATCATATTTGAACTCAGGCTCTCCTAACTCCAGGTCCAGTGCCCTATTGTACTACTTGGGGCTTACCTCCCTGAGTCAGCTCTATCGACTGGATTCTAACTCTTATGTTGGTACTGAGGGAGGGCAGGGCTGTCTTCCTGAAGTCACCTCCAAAGGTCCTTTTATTCTGGGTTCATTTGCCTTTTTTGTTCGTTTTTAAACATATTTTTGCTGTTGCTGTATATTGTTATCCTGGTTCTGTTTACTTTACCCTGAATCAGTTCATGCTAATCTTCCCATGTTTCAGTGACCTTCTCAAATTTATTTTCTTCTTACAGCACAACAATATTTCACTACATTCATATGCCACATTTTGTTCAACCCCTCCTCCCTCAATGGGCACTCTCTTTGCTTCCAGTTTTCCCCTACTTTAAATAGTGACTATGAATATTTTGGTATATATGGATTTGGTTTTTTACTTCCTTCTGGTACACAGTTGGATAAAAAAAAATATATTAATTATTTAGTATAGCAAACAGTTCTACTCTGAGCTCCTCTAACAACTTGTTCTCACACTCCTGAGTTGGATCCCCACAGGGGTGACTACTGTCATGCTTTAAAAAGATAACCTTAGTGAGCAGTCACCTCTAAAACTGTAGCTCATGAGTCCCCACTGGTGTGTTCCTCACTAATAGTCATAATTAGTTCTTAGCAGAGGCATTTAGTAAAATAACATAGAAAGAAAAATGACTGCAAAATCTCCCCATAAAACTGTGTGTACTCTCCACACATCCACAATATCTTTCCATTGAAAGAGCAGGCACAAACTGAAAGTATAACAAGAGTGATGCACTTATGTCTGGAATACATGTGCAAAGACAGTGGACCACTTCAGAACTTCAGGTCTTAGCTATCTTTTTTGTCTTTGTGCAGTCTTCTCTATGGCCTGGCTCCCACTTGACAGGACTGGTTCTCTCTGAAGTCCATAATTTCTTTCTTTTGTACACATAGAGGGTCATGCTCCTTGAATCTGCTTCCTCCTCTGGTGACTATATATGCCTCTGATCCCTCAGCTGGGTCTTGAACTTGTGCAGACTTACTCTCCAAATGCTAGATGGGGGGCCTCTTTTTGGGTGAATACATATGCTGCTATGTGGCATGCCTAATAGGGTGGAAGAAAAATAGAAACCCCTTCCCCTACCAATGGTCACCCTATAACTGCCCCCAGCCTTGTCTGCTTCCACCAACTTAAGCTTTTAAAGGGGACCTGGGATTTGTTTTTATGTCCATTTTCATCTGCCAATGGGATTGACCCTTATGATTCACTTAGGAAAAGTTGATCACACCTCATAAAGGGATTAGATTCATTTTTTCTGTTCCTTTAACACCTCATTAGCACCTTATGATTACATTCTGGGTTTCCTGGGTAGATAAAGGATCAACTCCTCTATGTTTAATTCCAATTTGCTTTCCCAATGGCTGAACCAGTTCACAGCTCCACCAACACACTATTAGTGTGCCTGCCTTCCCACTACCCTTTCAGCATTAACTGTTTCCATCTTTTATCATCTTTGCCCAGTTGATGGGTGGGAGGTGATATCGCAAAGTTGTTTCAATTTGCATTTCTCATATTATTAGTAATTTAGAGCATTTTCCCATATGGTTACTGATAGTTTGGGTTTCTGCTTTTGAAAACTGTTTGTATCCTTTGGACACTAGATTTATACATACATACATACATATATATATATATATATATATATATATATATATATAGAGAGAGAGAGAGAGAGAGAGAGAGAGAGAGAGAGAGAGAGAGAGAGAGAGAGAGAGAGAGAGAGAGAGAGAGAGAGAGAGAGAGAGAGTGTGTGTAGGTGTGACTAGGAAGAAATGAGACTTTTTTTAAATCATCAAAACTCTTGTCTACTAAGGCACAGAGGGTCTAGGATATCTTCTGTGGAGGGAGTTCCCATACCAATGAAATTGAGGGTCCTTACATCCTGGGAGGGGGAGAGGGAGTAGAAATCTGCATCTTGAGATGACAAACATCTGATTTCTTCCACCTTGAAGATTGCCTGAAGCTCAGAAAAGTTCATCAGTAGGCATTTATTAGGCACCTACTATGTGCAAGGCACTGTGCTAGGCCCTGGGGATTCGAAATACATAGCATGAAAAGCGACTCTAAATTACTCTAGTTATCAGCATCCCTAGCTGAGCACCTACAAACACCTTCCCCTTTCTTTCCAACTAATCTAAATCCTTCCCGTCCTTCAAGGTCTAGCTCAAATCTTCTCCTAAAATCCTGGTGGGAAAATCTCCTCCCCTCTCTTTGAACACTTTTAGCAGTTATCTCCTGAACATTTGGTAGGAAAGAGAGGGAGGGACCTTGAACTTGGAACCTCAGAAAACTTAGGTTTCAGTTATGATCTTGCCACCCATAAGCTATATGACCTTGGGCTAGGCAAATCACTATGTTACTTTATCCCACCCTGTCTCAGTTTCCACATCTGTTAAAATCAGGATAGGGGTGACTAGGTGGCGCAGTGAATAGAGCACAGGCCCTGGAGTCAGAAGGACCTGAGTTCAATTCCATCCTCAGACACTTACCACGTACTAGCTGTGTAACTTTAGGCAAGTCACTTAACACCAATTACCCTGCATTTCCCCTCCAAAAAGCAAAAAATAAAAAAAAAATCAGGATAATATTTATATTACCTAGCCTGTTAGGAAGTATTACATAAACTCCCATTTTGTGGGAGGCAGCAAAGTAAAGTATTTTCACTGTTTTTGGAGTCTGAGTACCTTTGTCTAGATCCCAGCTCTACCCGTGAGACCCCAGGCTTCACATCTTAACTTCTCTACATTTGAATTTTCTCCTCTGTAAACTGAAGAGCAGGGATCCCTAAGTTCCCTTCCAGATCTACATTCCATAATGCCTCCTGGCAAAATGAATCGGAACCCACAAAAATATTAAAAGAACTAGAGAAAAGCTTTCAGGGAATTTGGACAGATCCTCATAGACTGAAGTCATAATCAGTACCATTGGAGTGATCACCCACAAATCAATGAAATCAGAGGTCGAGTTAAATATTTCTACTGCTCTGGTTCATAGTACAAGGCTAGCATGTAGTAGTGTTTCAACAAATACTTCTTGACTGACTTCAAATAGGGCTTCTAAACCTTTGCTAAATGCAAAAACAAAACAACAGCAATAAAAAAAAAAACACTCCAATACCACCTTCCTTTCATGTTCCACCTTCCTACAATGCAGAGGATGCTTGGGCAGTGTCTACTCCTGAAACATATAAACATTTAATCTAATTTTTGACTGCCTCCTCTCCTGCCTAAGGTCTATGCTTAGGAGGCTGGTTGATGCTAATTCTAGCATCAGAAGGTTCAGTCACTAGGTGAGCAGAGTCCTTGCCCAAACCAGTGCTCCCACCTGTCCATAGTGCCCCACCCACTGCATCACCTCTTCTCCACCCCAGACACATAGACAAACCTCTGCCTGATTCCAAGCAAAAGGGAGTGTTCATTCCTAGCCTCATTCTTTCCACCCCATGAATCAGAAACCTGGGATCCACTTCTTCTTAAGATGGGTCAATGGGTGGGGCATAGGCTTGTGACAAATTATGCCAAGGTGTATCCCAGCCTGAAATTCATAAAGAAGATGTAACTATGCCATACTTGTTTCCCTCAAAGTCACACAGAACAAGGGTTCAGGCATGCAATCAGAGCCTGCAAATCAGAGACTTTCCCTCCCTTTGAGATGTTTTGAAAATTAGTTTTCCCCAGTAGGAAAGAGCTGACCCCAACCTCCCTTTCTTCCCTCTCCCTACACCCCTTGAGCTCTAGTCAAACTGAACTTGTTCAGTAAAGAAGCCAGAACTCTTCCCTCCCTGTTCAAATACCATTCCTTCTCCCCATCTGCCAAGCTCTCTATCTGTCTTACCCATCCTTCAAATTCCAGTTCAAAATTCCACAAAGAACTACTATCATCAACTTCTTTCCCCAGCCTTCACCCAGAGCAGGATCTTTGCAGAAGATTCAAACGTTACCTCTCCTATGAAGCTGCCACCCAGTTAGAATTAACCTCTCTCATATGTGGGATCTCAGAACACTTGGTCTGCCAATCTCTCAAGACACCTTCACATTCTAAGTGGCATTGTAATTATTTATGTACAAATACTAGCCCATAAGCTCCTAAAGGGCAGGAATGAGGGCCTGAACCAATGTCCTGGACACATTAAGTGCATTAAAGATGTTTGTTGAATTGAGATGGATAAGAGAGGGTAGGTTGGGAGGAAGCTAGGTTGTCAATGGACAAAATGACAGGTCTGGAGTCAGGAAGACTCATCTTCCTGAGTTTAAATCTGGCTTTCAGACACATATCAGTTGTGTGACCTTGAGTAAGTCACTTATCCCTGTTTGCCTCAGTTTCCTCATCTGTAAAATGAGCTGGAGAGAAGGAAATGGCAAACCCTCTGGTTTCTTTGCCAAGAAAACTCCAATTGATTTAACAAACAATCAGACACGACTGAAAATGACAACAACAATGAGGAGGTAGCTGAGGAGGTTGGGGGGGGGGGGGCGGCACCAGGTGAATTCTAAAATGTTACCCTTACTCTCACCCCCAGGGAAAGAAGGTAGATGGGTCCAACATCCAGCACTGGGAAAACAGATGTGCGGGAAGCATTGTTTGAGAAGAAAGCAGGGAGCAGGGGATGGGAGGCGGGAGCCCCAAAAATGGTCAGGAAGTGGGGGGAGGAGACAGAGCCAGCACGAAGAGTAAGCTCTGGGTGCCCCCCCAGGACCGAGGCAGAACCTTCCCTCAGCCTCGGTTCCATGGAGGTTCTGTGGCACCTGCTGGCCAAGTTTCCAGCACTGCCTCTTCCAAGCCCTGGTGCCTCCTGAAGGAGATCGATTAGGAGCTCTAGAGAAAGACCCCTCCTTCTTTTCCTTGAGCTCCTCCCAACTAACTCCAGGCGGAGAGAAAGCAAAAGAGGGAGGGTGAAAGTTTCCTCCTCCTCCTACCTTCCCCCAACCCCTTTCGGGGTTAGGCATTACCCCACCCCCCACCCCCAAGTCAACCGCTGCCCCTCCCTCCCGTCCCCTCCCCTTCCAAGCCAGATGGGGCCGGTCTTACCTGCAGGGTGGGTGAGGCCGAGGAGGTGTCCGTGGAACACGGCAGGTGAAGCTGTCGAAGCGAAGTCTGATGTAGCTGAGGGAACAATGGGTTGAGCTGGATTCTCCTCCCATGTTCCCAGCCCAGCCTCTCCAGAGCCTCGGTTAACCCCTCCCTGTCTAGTGGGCTACTGGCCACCAACCACCCTTTCGTTGCTTCTCTTCCCCATTCCTCCCCGCCTCATTTAGAGGACTGCTCCTCCCTCCTTTCTCCCAGACCCCCCGCCGCTCACAGCCTCTCCTTAACCCTTTCATTCGTCCACCTAGGTTCATTTCAACTTTAGATCCTGAGCTCCACCCCCATCCTTATTGCTTTCAACCTGGCGGTTCCGCAGGGTCTCGGTCTTATGGTCCCTTCCACATCCTCCCTTCTTCCTCCTCTGCCCTTCTAGCCCAGCTGAATTCTTAGGGCTCTATGTCTTCACTGGCCCTTTGTTTGCCACTCGAACCTGAACTTTATGAGTCTTGGAGGTTTGAAGGGGACGTTCAGAAGGTCCTATCAGGGTTCCATGAAAGAGGCTCAGCCCAGTTTTCCCAGGTGTTCCTTTGGGTCCACATTAACAGGACCCGTCTTCATCTCTCAGCCTGTGCTCATAAATCCTCGGATTTCTCATTTGTCCCTTGTTTATGCCAGACCATATCGACATCTCCCAGTAACGGGGAGTCCCTACTTTTAACACTTCATCCCAACATAAGCCTAAAAACCTAACCCATTTAAGAATTGTGGTTTGTGATCTTCAAAAAAGGTCAATGGGTTGTAATAGAAAGCTCCAGACAGAGGCTTGAATTCTGGTCCTGGCTCTGACACTGATTGGTCTATGACTTTGGGGAAATCTCTTACTCTCTGAGCCTCAGTTTTCTCCTCTGTAAAATGAGGAACTGGGACCAATAAATTCTAAGGTATTTGTTTAGCTCTAATTTTCTATTCCCATTTCCTTGAAGGGAAAGCAGAAAAAAAATTCCCTCTTTCATTTCCTCTTCTAAGTCCTAAGAGAAAGGGTCTTCAGTCCCTACAGAACAAAGGGGTACAAGAACAGAGAGTCTGAACTGTCCCAAGGTGTCAAATGTTTGCGGCCAAACTCTCCCAGAAAATAGTACTTCCCAAATCCTGGAAAAAACTTTTGTCTCCCTCCTCTATGCCAGGCAGTAGATCTTTCACCACACAAACATTTTCAATGCCCTCCCAGGGGGTTCTTCCCATAGCTTTGCCTCATTCTGAATTGTGAGAGTACTGAATGACCCTCTAGTTTTTATATGCCCAGTCCCAGACCCTGAAATGACCAAGGCTCACAAAGAGCCTCAGAAGAGCACAAGAATCTGTCATGTCTTGCCTCAGATTATGCCTGCAACCTTCTGTTCCTCCAGTCTTTCTTTAATCAAAGAGATTAGAAAGCTTATCCTTCTCCATCCCCCCCAAAAAAAACCCTGACCCCAGAATAATGCCCTTAAAACCCAGAAGTCATGTTCCCAGCCCTCTGTCAACTCAGAGACCCAAAACAAAAGATGCTACAGAATTATGAAATATTACTTCCCTCTTATCTCTAGCCAAGCAGGGATGGATGTCAAAAGTAGTGGGTCATGTCATACAGGGTGCACTGACAGAGAGGGTCTGCACAAGCAGCTGCTGGAATCTCTTCTCTCCCAAAACAGGTCACCCGAGGAACCCTCCCTCTGACCCTAAGGAAAAGAAACAACACACCTTTGCTCGCTGCATCTCGCTGGCTGATGGAAGCCTTGTTGCCTAGGACGCTCTTGGAACAGAAGATAAAGCTCTGGAGCTGGCTCTCAAGAACGTTGGGACAGCCACGGGCCCACTTGGCAGCAACATAATGTTTGCTTGGACTGAGACGAGATTTTAATTTGCATCTCTCCCCTACCCCCCCCCACACACACACGCACTCCTCCCTCTCTCCCGCTATCTCCTCACTGATCTCTCTTCTCTCCCTCCCTCTCTCTTCTTTCTCTCTCATCTTTTATTCTTTTTCTCTCCTTTCCCTCTTTCCCCCACCTTTCTTCCTTTCCATTACCTGTTTTTTTCCTTTTCCTTCTCTCTTTTCCTCTTTTTTTCTCCCCTCTCCACACCGTCTCCTCTCTCCCACTTCTCTTTCATTTCTTCACCCATTCTCTTTCCTCCTTCCCTCTTTCCCTCTCTTTCCACCCTCTCTTCAGATCCTCATCTCTCTTCTTTGTCTCTTCTATTATCCATTTTCTCTCTCCTTCCTTCACCCTCCCACTCCTGTAACTCAACCTTCCTCCCTATCTCTCCCCCCATCCTCCTCTCTGGTCTGAATGGTAAGTGTAATGGTGCCCTGCTTCCCTCTCTCCTGTTTGCCCTCCCCCCAAATCAGTGCATTTCCTGGGTTACCGCAGCTTGACCTCTGCTCTGGGGTGCAACCCCAGTTCTAGGGTCCTGCTGAGGCCAACAGGTTTGGGTGATGAGCCAAAAGAACTGAGTTATGAACATGTCCAGGTTATCATCATTTTATTTTAGTGTAGTTGCCCTAAAAAAAAAAAAAGGCTGGAAGGAATACATATCACCCCCAATCTCTACTCTCCTAATCTCAGGGAACCATTCTATATGGAAGTGAAAAGCAGAGTTCAGACTCTAAAATCTCTTATCCAAAGGGGCCCTAAGAAGTTACCTAGTCCATCCTCCTGCTTCTCAGAAGGACCCAAGTTACCAGAGATCTGTGGCCACTGTGTTTATAATAAGCCTGTGCCTCAGGCAAAAGATTCACATTCCCATCTTAACTCCCCTGGGTCTGAATAAACAGAATTTCATGGCCATATGGCCACCCCCACAGTGTCTGTCACTAATGTCCCAACAGCTTCCAAGGGCTCAGATTGCATGGAGATATGTGGACAGTCATTCCAGCGACATGTCATCTGGGAACATCCTCTAAGTTTGGAGCATTGGTGAGGAAACATGTTTCTGTTAGTACACCTCTCCCTTGATGGAAAGGACTGTCATAGCCTGGAATTCACAAAGACGTCAGAAATGCCACCCTGGGGAAATCTGTTCAGCTCAGGATTCTGTCTCTGAAGAACAGTGTAAGGGTGGAGATGGCTGCTGCTAGTGAATATCACCTCAAAAGTTTCTGCATGTACCCTCCCAAACTTCCCTATCTTCCCCCTAATAATCTTTGATAGGAGTGGCTAGGTGGTTCAGTGAATAGAGCACTGGCCCTGGAATCAGGAGGACCTGAGTTCAAATGCAGCCTCAGACACTTAACACTTAACTAGCCATGTGACCTTGGACAAGTCACTTAACCCCAATTGCCCTCCAAAAAGCAAAAAAAAAATAAAATAATCTTTGATAAATCAATTACTCATCAGTTAACTTAGTTCTCCCTTCTTGACCCTACTGATACTTTTGGGCTGTCCCAATACCTCTGGGGGCAATGAGGTCTCCTGGGTTAGCTGAGAGGTAGGGAAGGATAATAAAAGGAAAAAGAGATTTGAAGTTCTGAATTCCAGTGCCAAGTACTAGCTGGGTGGTTTTGGGAGAAAGCCCTGGACTTGGAGCCAAAGGAACTGGGCTTGAATCCAAGTTCCACCTCTTATTGCCTTTATGAACCTGGATAAATCAATCCGCTTCTCTGGGTCTCATTTTCCTCATCTGTAGTATGAGAAAGTAAGTGTACTTAAATGGCCCTGCCATCCCTAAAGTCCATGATCTAGCTTCAATGAACCTCCAATCTATCTTCTGTAAAACAGGGATAATAGTCCCTGGTCCATGCCCCCAACAATCTTATATTTAGCTACTAGGTAGATATAGATATAGATACAGATATAGATATAGATATGGATATAGATATAGGTATAGATGTAGATACAGGTATAGATGTAGATATAGATATAGGTATAGGTGTAGATGTAGATGTAGATGCAGATGTAGATATAGATATAAATGTAGACATAGACATAGATATAGATATACATATATACGTACACACATATATACTATATATACTCTCTCTACATATATGCTATACATACTATAGTGTATATAGTACACGTAATGTATAGTGTATACTATATGATATATGGTATACATATAATTATATAGTATAATGCTATATATGATATAATATGTACTATATATGTGCACATAGACACGTAGACACACACATGCATGTACTGTGTGTACTTGTCTCCTCCTCCATTAGAATGTGAGTTCCAGGAGCAGCTAGGTGCCACAGTGAATAGAGCACCAGCCCTGGAGTCAGGAGGACCTGAGTTCAAATCTGACCTCAGACATTTGACACACTTACCTTGGGCAAGTCACTTAAACCCAATTGCCTTGCCCTCCCCCCTCAAAAAAAAAAAAAGAATGTGATTTCTTGCTTCATTCTTTGTACTTATACCCCCAGAACCTAGCCCAGTCCCTGGCACATACATAGTAGGTACTTAATAAATGCTTGTGGATTGACTGACTGCCTGGCAACAAACACTATCACCACCCACTTCCTATGGGTTTCTGTGATAATGCAATGAGATAATTACACAAAGCACTTAGAAGTCCTATCTAAATAATCTGTAAATTCAGTACTGGTGACCATGACCCCTTCTCACTACAGTCAAAGAATGTTCTCCCTCTCCATCTCCACCTCTTAGAATCCCTAGCTCCTTTTAAGGCTAACCTCAAGAACCACTAGGCCTTTCCTGATCCCCCTAGTTGTTAATACTTTCTTTCCCTTACTCCCAAAATTATTTAGTATTTAATTGTATGCATTTTGTATTTGCTTCTCAGTGCACATATTATTTCCATCCAGCAGAATGTAGATTCCTTGAGGCCAGGAACTATTTCATTTTTGTCTTTGTACGGCCCAGCACCTAGCACAATGCCTTGAACTAGTATGTGTTTAATAAGTGCTTGTAATGAATGGAATAGAATGTCCCAAAGATCCCAAGCCAACAAGCACTTATTAATTACCTCCTATGTGCAATGCACTGTGCTAGTCTGGGAATGCGAAGATTAAATGAAAAACAGTCCTTCCCCTTTTAGAAGTTTACATTCTACTAAATTATGATAGCAATCACACTTCAAAATTTCTTTTCACCACTGTAGACCACAAGAGACATACAGAACTGGTCTTGAAACAAGGGGGACCAGGTTTCAAGTCTAATCTCTGACACATGCTGGCTATATGACCCTGGCCAAATCATAACCTCTCACTGCTCTCTAGACAACTCTCTAGATTATACATTGCAGAGAGGATGCTTGCCTACATTAGTAAAGGGAGTTCCCTCACCTGGAAGTTCCCTATACTAATGAAATCCTGGGTACCATCCCTATCCCTGTCCTTAATGAAGGTCATTGACCCCTCCATCTTAGTGGATGTTTTCAAGAGTTGCTATACATCACCCCCCAAAGTCATCATTTGATGCAGTGATTCTCTCCAAATTGGTGAGCCTCTCCAAATTGAGCTAAGTTGTTGAATAACATAGTCTTTTTCTGGGCCCCATAATAAAAATTTTCAAAATTGATAAGAACTTCCAGGGTAACTAGATGGTGCAGTGGCTAGAGCACCAGGCCTGGAGTCAGGAAGACCTGAGTTCAAATCCAGCCTCAGATACATGCCAGCTATGTGACCCTGGGCAAGTCACTTCACCCTGCTTGCCTCAGTTTCCTCATCTGTAAAATGAGCTGGAGAAGGAAAAGGCAAACCACTCCAGTGTCTTTGCCAAGAAAGCCCCAAATGGGGTCACAAAGAGTTGGACAAACCTAAAATGATATGAACAACAACACTAGAGCTTATCCCCCCCGGAAAGCCTGGCCTTTGCAAACCTAAGACCATTCCCACACCATGATAAGGCATTCGTCTAAATAGAGCTTTAATGTAGAAGACTAATAATACTTCACATTTGCATAACTATTTACAATTTACAAAGCATTCTCTTGTGCATTACTTTTTCCAAGCTACTTCATTACATATCTCACAATAAGCCTGTGAAATAAGCTAGGCAGATATTATCATAAGTTTAGAGACAGAAGACACCTATGAGATTATCTAGGCCATGACCCTCATTTTACAGTGGAGGAAGAAAACAAATATTTAAGGGTGTACTATGTGCCAAGTACTGTGCTAAGTGCTTTACAAATATTATC
The DNA here is from genome assembly GCF_028583685.1 of Petaurus breviceps papuanus. Classification (NCBI taxonomy): domain Eukaryota; kingdom Metazoa; phylum Chordata; class Mammalia; order Diprotodontia; family Petauridae; genus Petaurus; species Petaurus breviceps. Next base: position 24,376,472 of record NW_027187378.1, on the reverse strand, counting down.
TCATTTAATCCTCACAATGCTAAAAAGTAGGTGCTAGTAAATTAGGTGCTCCCATTTTACAGCTGGGGAAACTGAGGCAGGCAAGATTAAGAGACTTGCCCATGGTCACACAGCAGGAAGTGTCTGAGGCCAAATTTGAACTCAGGTGTTCCTGACTCTTAATTGAGCTCTCTATCATTCCCTGTGCCACCTAACCATCCCAGTGGAGGTTAAAATGATTAGCTTAAGGTAACACTGGCAATATGTGGTAAAGTCAGATTTTTAAACTCAAGTCTCCGACTCTAAACCTAGCTCTCTTTTCACTGATCCATTATCATCCTCATTTTTTTACACATTTTTTACACAAAAGGCTAAGAGAGGTTAGTCGGACCATCCATGGTTATATAGCTGGTTAGTGGATGAGTCAGGGTCAACTATTTACTTTCCACTAGACCACATGTAATAGTAAGATAGTAAATGAATGAGATCTTGTGATCTCGAGGGAAAATAGTCCCAGATATGGACCAAGGTCAGTTTCTGTTATTCATAGATGGTATTCTCATCATTGTTGTTTGAAAAATGAGAATAATTTGGGAGATAGACAGTCCAAAAATCATTTCAGTCCCTCTCAGGCTCTTAAGGCAGCCCCTACTGGGAGTCTGTGTCCCTCCACAAACAGTCCTAACAGGAACAGCCTCTGACTAGCAAAGTTTACCTTTCCATCCATTATTTCCTCCTGGTATCAACGTAGCACCAGCCTCGCTAACTGTTCCCATGGAAACCGGTTCTCAGCACTCCCCCCCCCCAACTTGTCCCTCCCCTGCACACAGACACACACGCTCCTCTCCTTCATCTTCTTTTTCTTTCTTTTGAGGCAGCCAATTAGCTCTAACTTACAGAGCCTCAGGGGAAAAAATAGTCAGGGAGATGTCAGCTTTTCTTCAGGCCCTAGGGAGGATTTAAAGGGAACGGTTGCTGGATACTTGTCACCAGAGGGAAGAATCTTTGAGATGGAACTATCCATTGGATGGAGCTGCCCACAGCTTCAATTTTGAATTCCCAGAAAAGAGCATCAATCCAAACCAGGAGACCTGGGTTTGAGTCTCTGCTACAACTACCTGGTATGACTTTGGGCAAGTCACTTGACCACCTTGGGTCTCAGTTCCCTCATCTGAAAGGTTAGGACAGATGGTCTCTCAGGTTTGTTCTGGGGCTAAAATTCTATAATTCCCCTAACAAAAACTGTCATATGAATTGTTGAGAGAGCTCTTCACAGAGGGGAAAGTACCAAATCCTAGAGTCTTACTTTACTGAAGGAGTAATTCAGGAGATTACCTGGAAATCTGTAGATTTGACCAGAAGGTCCCATGTTTATAGCTTTATCAGCATCAAATGCCACACCATCAGAGTCCTAACCTTGTCAGTATCAGAGCAGGAGAGGTAGTTATGGTGATGGCTAGTGTGGCAGCATCTATACTCTAGCAGCATGTGAGGAAGCTGGTTTCTGATGGAGATTCCCCTGCAGCCCAATTACTTTTGACTGGCAGACCTTCACTTATTTACCACATCATCTAGAGTGAGGTTGACTTTACAGGGAAGTGAAAGAGCCGGATCAATTTGACTAAGATTACGGGATGGTAAGCCTTCAGGTCTTTGACTGTATCCTTCTTTTTGAGGCTGCAGAAGTGCCCACCACACCTCATTGAGAAGATTAAGGAAATCTCAAGGGCTTGGGTACTTGTCAATTCACACTTCATTAAGAGGGAGTAATAATTCAGTAAATTCAATTCTATTCAATAAACATCTATTAAGCCCATACTATGCACCAGGTGCTGTGCTGAGTGGTGAAATAAGCATCAGAAACTGTAAATGATCTGATTGACTGAAGTTATTGTGAATTGCACTGGATCTAATCGAGGGAGTCTTCTGGTCACATTTGCAATTGCACATGCTCTCATTTATTAAAAAAGAATCAGTGCTAGCACACTATTACATTGTTGGTGGAACTGTAAATTAGTCTAATCATTCTGAGAAATAGTTTAGAGATATACTAAATAAGTCATTAAACTGTACATACCTTTTAATTCAGTGATGCCATTTTACATGGATTTAAATACATAAAGAGATACATCTCTGTCTATGCATAGAAACACATATATTTACATGTATCTATTATATGTATCTATCTACATATCTATTTCTATCTACATAATGTATCTATATATGTGTGTTTAGACATATATTTATATGTATCTATCTAGATATCTGTATGTATTTGAACATATTTATGCATATGTTCTAGTTAACTGTATGTATTTAGACATATTTATATGTATCTATATAGATATCTGTGTGTATTTAGACATAACTTATATGTATCTATCTAGATATCTGTATGTATTTAGACATATATTTATACCTATCTATTTATATCTATCTAGATATAATATACAGGGCTCCCAAAAATCAACAGAGTTTTAAGTTTTAATAGTTTAAAACTCTACTAAGAATTTTGGAACACCATGTATATGCATAAACATTCCAAGGAGGTAAAAAAAAAATTCCTATAGAAAAAAATTTTCTATAGCAGTACTTTTTGTAGTAGTAAATAACTGGAAGGAAAGTAAGTACCCAACAAATGGGTAACAACTGAACAAATTGTGGCATATGAATGGACGAGATAATTATCATGCCATAAGAAATGATTCATAATGGGAATTTAGAGAAACTTAGGAAGACATGTGAACTAATGCAGAATGAAATAAGGAGAACTAGGTCAGCAATTTACATAATAATCACAATAATGTCAAGGAGAATAACATGGAAAGACTTCAGAGCTCCAATGAACACAATGACCAATCAGGACTTTCTCCTTTTGGCAGAGAGGCCATGGATTATAGACACAGAAGGAAACCTGCATTTTCAGGTGTGGTCAGTTTGCTCAATTTGTTTTGCTTGACTACTTATTTGTTACAAGAGAATTTCTATCAAGGGAGATTCTATTGTAGGTTCTATAGGTGTGAGATCATAGAGAAGTGCTGGGATGTAAAAGAAAGGATCATCAATAAAACTTCAAAATCACCCCTCTCCCAACAAAAATGTCTATGATAAACACTTCTATGGAGATAACTGTTTACTAATACTACATGTTAACATCCAGTTATATATGAAAGAAGGAGACAGATGCACACTAAAGACCTATCAGGGTCATCAAGAAAGCCCTACAAAGAATTTAAACAAAGCAAGAATGGGGAAAATAATGCTTGCACTGCCTTTTGCAGGATTGTGGTGAGATAAGTGTTATGTAGAATGTAACGTACAATATAAAGAGGAACTATTTGTAGTAGTAGTAGTCATAGTAGTAGTAGTATTCTCTGTGAACAAAAAGGTTTTCCAAATGTTGTATTCATAAATGATATTGCATTAATTGCATTGATCCCTGAAACACTGCAAATCCTCTTTAATGAAATTCAAGAAAATATGTATGAAATCAGTACTACCTAAACAGAAAAACTAAGTGGATGAAAAACACTTATTGCTCAGATTGACATGTAATTAGACAGGCAGCTCCTTGAATTACTCATAATTATATAGCTATAAGAAAAGCCAGGTCCAGGAGGAAAATGTCTGTAATTCAACTCAGCAACTTTCAGCATATCTTATTTAAAAGGAAGATGGAAATCTCCCTGGGGCACACACAGTAAGGAAGTACTGACCAAAAAAAAAAAAAAAAGGAGATGAGTGGCCTGGACTAAATGGGAGATTAGTTAGTAGTATGGGCCACAGTATAGAGAAGTTCAGACAAAGGCCAGGGGAAGGAGAGAAGAAGCAGAGCAGTAGATCTACACCTTCCACCCCAGCCATGTGTGGAGCTCTAGCGGCTAATGGCACAGCAAATGCTAGCTGCTGCTATGACATTGAAAAGGAGATGACTAAGCAGTTAGCATTTGCTAGTACTCCCAAGGATCCTGACACCCAGCTGTGAGTTAGCTGGACTGTGTTTTCAGAGTAATCATCAGGCAGTGACTTGTGAGCCATAGATTTGGATAAATGATTACCTCAAACAGCTCTTCAAACCCAACAAATAGTGAATGTTTGCAGAGTCACGGGGCTAAATATTTTGCACATGTATTGTCATTGTGCCCAGAATTGAGTGGGAGACAAGTTCAACTGGATTGCTTTGGGGAAACTGCAACACTTTCAACAATCTCATATAACTAGCTGCCACTGAAGCCCAGCACTTTCCAGTACCCTCCTGGCTATGACACAGGGTTGTCAACCATGGAACACTACCATCTGAGAAGAATCAGAATTGGAGAACCAGACCAAGGACAAGTCCTTTAAAGAAATGTAAATTATTAACCATCACATAACAAAATGCTCCAAATGACAGATAAGGGAAATGCAAATCAAAATAACTCTGAGGTTTTATCTGATACTCAGAAAGTTGGCAAAGATTATATAAAAAAAAGTGGAAACAGCTGATACTGGATGAGTTTTGGAAAGACAAACACACTAACATACTATTGTTAGAGCTGTGAATTGATGCTGCCGTTCTGGATTTCAATGTGGAATTATATTCAACAAGTCACTTGTTTTTATACCATTAGACCGAAACATTTCACAGCTTGGTATGTACCTGAAGAAGATCAAAGATGAAAGAAAGGTCTCATGATACACCAAAATATTACTTCTTATGGTAGCAAAGAACTACGAACACAGTAAATGCATATGGACTGGGCAGTAGATAGAGTGCTCAACCTAGAGTCAGAAAGACCTGTACTCAAATCCAGCCTCAGACAATTACTAGCTCTGTGACCCTGGGCAAGGTAACTTGCAACCTGCCTCAGTTTCCTCATCTGTAAAATGAGAATAATAGTAGCACTTGCCTCCTAGGATTGTAGTGAGGATAAAATAGCATATTTAAAAAGCATTTTGTAAGCTTTAAAGCCCTAACAAAAGCTAGCTATTTATGTCTAAGAGGCAGTTCTGGTGGCTCAGTGGATAAAGCACTGGGCCTGGAGTCAGAAAGACCTGAGTCCAAATCTAGCCTCAGACACTTCCTAGCTGTGTGACCCTGGGCAAGTCACTTAACTTCTGATTGTCTGACAAAATGGATCTATCAGAGAAGGAAATGACAAACCACTCTAGTATTTTTGCCAAAAAAAACCCAAAGGGGATCGCAAAGGGATGGACATGACTGAACAACAACAAAGTTCATAGACCTCAGATTAAGAGCCCTTATCCTATTGAGAATATATGGAAAGGGCGGCCATATGGCTCAGCGAGTAAGAGCACCGGCCCCAGTGTTGGGATGACTTGGGGATTGAATCCCAGGCTCAGATACTTAGCACCACACCCAGAAATAACTGGTGGTGTAACCTTAGCAAGTTACTTAACCCCAATTGCTTTAAAAAAAAAAAGAGAGAATATATGGAAAGATACAAGTAAGATTCTTGAAGGGCAAGAAGGCACAGAGGGGCTATCCCAATGAGAGAAACCACACAGATGAGGACACAGAACCATCTATGAATCACAAAGAATATGTAACAACCAATTTTGGCAAGTAACAGGTTAATAAACTGCCATTTATAGTAACTAACATTATATAGTGCTTGCAGAGTGCTTTACATTTATTATCTCAGTTAATCCTCCTAACAAACCTATGAGGTAGGTACTATTATTTTCCCAATTTATAGATGAAAAAAGTGAGGCTCAGAAAAGTTAAGTGACTTACCTAAGATCACACAGCTACAAAGTATATGAGGCAAGATTGAAACTCAGGTATTACTGACTCTAGGCCCAATACTCTATCAACTGCACTTCTAATCTGTGCACTCAGTTGGTCCATATATCTAACCTCCATACTAGGGCTGCTCTATCCTGGGACATCAATGTAGCTCATAGAACTGGACAAGACTATAGATCCAGGTTTGGTTATTCTTTCTTACTCAGACACCTGAAACCCAACTTAGTGGTGCCTTCCTCCCCTGGATTCAGTCCAGTAATTACCATGTTTTTTTTCTTTTCCAGAACCTTTCTCTCCAGCAGTGCCAGGGAGAAAATTCACTAAGCAGCTGCTGCCTGCTTCAAGCCTAATCTAGCTGACTCTGCCCTCTTCAATTAATGTAATCCTTTCTGACTGCCCTAAATCAAATCACAGTGATGTCTGTCTCCTTTCCAATTTCTCCTGCTTTCTGAACTCCTATTCCCTTTAAACACACACACCCATCTCTTCATCCCAGAATCACAGCTCAAGATTCATATAGTTAATAATAGCTAGTATTTAAATAGCAATTTAAGTTTTACAAAGTGCTTTAGAAATATGATTTCATTTGATCCTCACATAATCCTGGGAGGTTGGTACTATTATTATCTCTATTTTACAGGGGAGGAAACTGAGGTAGGGTAAGTGGTCACACAGCTAGTAAGTGTCTGGGACTGGATTTGAATTCAGGTCTTCCTGAACCCACATCCAACACTCTGAAGCAGCTGGTGGCTCAATGGACAAGACCCTGAGCCTGGATTTACTTACTAACTGTGTGGCCCTGGGCAAATCACTTATCTGTTGCCTGCCTCAGTTTCTTCAACTGTAAAATGGAAATAATAACAGCACCTACCTCCCAGGGTTGTGAGAGTCAAATGAGATGTTTTGAAAAAATACTTAACACAGTACCTGGCACTATTACCTTTCCCTTTCTACTTTGCCACTTGGCTTCCCCAAATGAATTAATTATCCTGGCTCAAGTACAAAACATTGGCACTTCTAAAGCTCATTTCTTTTTATGATTACTCCTGTCTGATAGATACTGGTTGCATAGACCGAGAATGACCAGAGATATGGCAAATAGATAACTATCAGGACATTGACCAGATAGTGGGGAAGGTCTTTACCATGCCTGGAAATCTTTTGGAGATGGAGGGACAAAGGAAAAAAGAGGTGGAAGAGGAATCAATATGCCCTATTAGAGAAACCTAGGAGGGTGAACGGAAATAAGACACAAGGAATCTAGGCTGTGAAGTGGCAGCCACAATAACAAATTGGTGGAGAGCAGAGCAAGTGGGAGGAAACAAAATACTTGATGAGGAGAATCCAGAGTGGGAAACAGGAACTGGTGCCAAAAAAAATCAGGACGGGAGTGTGTCATCCACAATGGCTCTCATAATATCATAGGTTCTAAAGAATTCAAGTTTTGGGTTGCCAATGGGAAATAGAGAAAACGGGTGCTTCAAAGAGATCTACGGTAGGGTCAGGTCCCCAACCTCCCTAGGGTGGAGACAGTGAGGAGGATTTACTGTGAAAGTGTTCAGGAGCCCACAGGCGGAAAGGGTGGGGATGGGTTACAATCTGCACAGTAGGAGGGAGTAATCCCATCATTGAGATCACAGGTCTGCACCAGAGGATTTGGCCTGTCTGGTTGTTTTCAGACACCACCCTCCTGCTTTGAATGTTCTCTGTTCTTTAAAAGGTAAATAGCCCTAGGAAGAATAACACATTAAGTCTCTGCTAGTCATTAACACTTTAAAGAAGGAGTGAATAAATAAACAAAAAAAGTATTTATTAAATTTTTACTAAGTGAAGAGCACTCTGCTAGGGTTTGTGGATACAAATAGAAAAAGCCAGAATTTCCCTGCTTTCAAGGAGTTTACACTCTAAATGCGAGACAGCAGGTAAAAGAAACTACCCTTCAGCTATAGGGAAGGTGCAAATGTTTTGAATTTTAAAGAGGGCAGTCATAGGCTGCAGGCGAAGTCTCAGAGTCCTTAGGTTACATCAGTAAGTCAAAAATGGGGCCAAGAATCTGGGAACATAGGGCAGTACAGATGGTAAGATCTGGTGATCTATCTCTCCAGAAGGAGCAGAGTTAGTGACTCCCATCCCATCTAAGCCATAGGAGCAAACAACCTAGGGTCTGAATAGTCCATGGATGGGGTGAAAGTAAAGCAGTGGAGGAGTGTACATTCCCTAGAGGCAGGTCTTCCTGCTCTCAGCTATCTCAGATGGGTTCTGGCCAGGAGCTGGGAAAGGCTCAAAGGAAAAAAAACAGGAGCCCCTACTGGGAGAGTTGGGTCTTTCCTCAATCTAGCCTTCCTGGATGATTCTGTCCCTCTACAGGGTTTGGAAAGTAGAGTGGAAGGTGATTTTGCCACATCTTTATCCAGGCCATTCCCACTAACCCTAGGCATCTCCCAATTTTCTGTCCAGGACCTCTTCTCTTTTCCTTCTATATTATTTCACTTGATGAACTCATCAGCTCCTATAGATTTAATTATTATCTCTACACTGATGAATTTCAGATCAACATATTCAGCTCAAACCTCTCTCCTCGCCTCTAGTCTCACATCGACTACCACTGATTGGACCTATCAAACAGAATGTCTCATAGACGTCTTAAACTTAACATGTCCAAAGTTGAACTTACTGTTTCTATCTTTTCTCTGGCCAGACCTTCCCATCTTCCTAATACATCTATGATGGTCAAGGGCACCACTAACCTTCCAGTCATCCAGACTCATCCTAAGCATTAATCTCTACTCCTCACTCTCCCTCACCCTCCAGATTCAATCAGTGGTCAAATCCTGCCATTTCTACCTTCATAACGCTATTTCTTTTGTATGTCTCCTTCTCTCACTACCACCACCTTGGTGCAGACCCTCATCACCTCACACATAGACTAATGCAGTAGCCTCGTCTCCCTATCTCAATCCATCCACCTCCCAGGTGTCAAATTGATCTTCCTAAAGCACAGGTCTGACCATGTTACACTACCTTCTATTCCATAAACTCCAGTGGCTCCCTATTACCTACAAGATCTAATATAAAATCCTTGTTTGACTTTCAAAGCCCTTCATAACCTGACCCCTCCCTACCTATCTTACTTCCCCCACGGTGATACAGGCCTTCCTGTTCTTTCTTATACAAAGCACTATGTCTCCCAACTACAGACATTTTCACCAGTCATCTTCCCATACTTAGAATTCTCTGTCTCTTCATCCCTATCGCCAAACTTCCTTGGCTTTCTCCAAGTTTCGGCTAGTTTTTAGAAGTCTTCCTGATTTCCCTCAATGCTAGTACCTTCCTTCTATTGATTATTTCCAACTTCTCCTTTATTGTTGTTTGTCCTTGTCCTCAAAGAGGACCTATGACATCAGGAGGGTGATGTCTTGACTGGAATTTCAATTGGATTTAAGTGAGGCAAAGCTATGCAAAGTTATCAGCTTCACTCTCTCCTCCAGAGTCATTGCAGTCCAGTGGCATGATTGTTCACTTGTTGTCGCCTACATTAGAACATGAGCTCCTTGATGGCAGGAACCAAGTTTTTGCCTTTATATCTTCAGCACTTAGCACAGTGTCTAGCATATAGTAAGCACTTAAGATATGCTTACTCACTCCACTTGACTTAGTTTATCTGAGTTATTCCTCCTTGATCACTATCTGAGATTCTAACATTAAGGGAATAGAAATTTTAACAGGGGTAAAGAGTGGGGAAGGAAAGAGTGGAACAGATAATTTTTGAGAATTAGTCTGGTTTAATGGAAAGATATTAGATATGGAATCAGAAGACCTGGGTTCAAATCCTACCTCTATCACTTACTAGCTGTGTGATTTTGGGAAAGCCACTTAACATTTCTGAGTAATAGTTCCCTCCTCTCTAAAACAGAGATAATAATAAATGCCCTACATGCCTCACAAGGATAATGAGCATCAAGTAAGACAGTATTTCTATACAAGTATGGATCATGATGTTGATGAAGATGACATGACAACTGCATGTCTTGGGTGGGAAAGCCTCTGCTGATCACTCTAGTAGGCAGCACGAGAACACCAGATGCCCGAGGGCAAGGTCCAAAATTGGGGAAGAGGGAAAAGCCTACCCTCTTTTCTAGAACTGGGTTAGTCTGGACTATCAGGGTGGGGGAAAGATCAACTCCTAAACCTCCTCTTCCCCTCTTCCTATTGATAGTCCCTACCATAATCTGTACAGTGTTTGTCTACCCAGTCTATATTTTACAGATGAGGAAACTGAGGCAGACACAGGTGGTTAAGTGACTTGTCCAGGCTCACACAACTAAGTAAATTTCTGAAACAGAATTTGAACTCAGGTCTTCCTAACTGCAGATCCAATGCTCTATCCATATAAACTGTGATACTTAGTGGTATTCCACATAAAACTGTCCTAACCAGTGTCATTTTGCAATAAAGTAGAAATGTAGAAACTGAAAACAACATTGGATTTCATCCAGCCAGAAATTTTTAACTTGGGATCCACAAACCTTTCTTTCTTTTTAGTTTAATATAATTAGTGTCCTTTGTAATCATATGTATTTTATCGTATGCATTTAAAAACATGATTCTGAGAAGGGATTTAAAGACTTCACCAGATTGCTAAAAGGGTCCATCATACAAAAAAAAAAAAAAAGGTGAAAGAAACCCTGATTTCATCCAATTTCCTCATTTATATTACCTTGCCCATATGGCTCAGGGGATGGAGCACCAAACTTGGAATTAGGAAGACCTGAGTTCAAATCTAGCCTCAGATATTTCCTACCTATGCAACCCTGGGCAAGTCACTTACCCCCTAATTCCCCATCTGAAAATAAATATAATAATAGCACCATCTTCCCAGAGTTGTTGTGAAGATGAGTTAATAATCATAAATTAATGAGTTAATAATCATAAAGCACTTAGTAAAGGGTCTGACACATAGTAAGTGTCATATAAATGTTAAACTATTATCATGTTTGTTCGATGATGAGTTGTTAATTTGAAAAGAAAACTGAGGGTTAGAGAAGTGTAATGATTTGAATAAGATCACACAACTAGATAATAACTAAGTTGGGATGAGAACTTGGGTCTGCAATGAAAACTAATTCAGTGTTCTTTCTATCACACAATTATCTCCTTGTAATAATAACTCAACTTTATACACAACTTTAAAGTTTGCAAAGCACTTTCTTCCAAATGATTTAGATAAATCAAAAATCATCATCATTCTTATAGATGAAGAAACCAAGGCGCATGATAATACAGCTAATAAGCATCTCTGGAGAGCTTTGAAACCAAGGTCCCCTGACTCCCAGTCAGTATCCACAACACTGAAGGTGTCAAATACACAGCCAAATGCCTCCAGCAACATTCCCCAGTGCAACCTGAAGCAGATTAAAATGTAATTGGGAAATAGTTGACAAAATAAACAAAAATGCAATAGAACATAGATAATGTTAATGTGTGGTTTTCTAAGTCACTATGCAGACCACAAGGATCCTTAAGTGTGGTCTAATAGCCCCGTTTCTATATGAGTCTGACACCACCAGACTACCTCATGCTGCCTTAAACACTTTTAATACATGATCTGGAAGGAAAGAGATTTCTTTACCCCACCCCACCCCTAGAAGTGACCATGCTATAAATACAAATGTTGTTGTTCAGTTGTTTCAGTTGTGTTTGACTCTTTGTGACACCCCCCTTGGGGTTTTCTTGGCAAAAATGCTGGAGTGGTTTACCATTTCCTTCTCCAGCTCATTTTACAGATGAGGAAACTGAAGCAAACAGGGTTAAGTGACTTGCCCAGGGTCATGTAAATAGTACCTGTCTGGGGTTAGATTTGAACTCAGGTCTTCCTGACTCCAGACCTGGCACTCTACCCCCTGCACCACCTAGCTGCCGCCTATAAAGACAAAATCCATCAATTTAAAAAAATTTTTAACCCATCAATAGAATACTTTTTTAAAAAAAAATAGAAAGGAGATAACAGTGGAACTGTGAGGCTGGAAGCTGATTAGCCTTAGGGATGGAGACTAAGACTGAAAAGTCAGAGGATTAATTATGGAGATTTTTCTTATATAGAGAAAGCATGAAAATCTATGTGGTGGGTATTTGAGAAGCTAGAGGAAAAAGACTCCTCCTCCTCCCCAGTGAATCTCCCTCTGATGCCTGATTTTCCTGCACTAGAAATTTACACCTTCAAGTTAAACATGATCCTCTGTTCAGTTCTCTTTTCATATAGAATTCATAGGATCTTGAACTGGATGGGACCTGAAAGCAGGGATGTGCTGGTAAATATTTAACAACCAGCTCTCTGAAGGGTCAGGAATCGTTTTCACTTTTAAGTTTAGTTTGCATTATTAATATTTTCTTCTCTATGTTCTTAGTTCTAGACAATAAAAAAATAAATAAATAAATAAATCAAGCCCTGAATTAGATCTTTTGAGATTTTTTTTTCTTTTTGCAGGTGGAAGGCAGGGCAATTGGAGTTGTGACTTGCCCAAGGTCACATGGCTAGTAAGTGTTAGGTGTCTGAGGCTGAATTTGAACTCAGGTCCTCCTGACTTTAGGGCCAGTGCTCTATTCATTGTACCACCTAGCAGCCTGATCCTTTGCTATTTGCATGATGTAATTGCTCACCCTGTAAATTTAACAATCAGATTTTGTGGTCCAGTTTGAGTTGACTCCAACACCCCCTCGCCTGCTGAAAAGTCTGTTCCATCCAATCTCTTCCCATGAAAGATGAGGAAACTGAGGCCTCAAGAGATAAGATGACTGCCCCCTATTACTAGAATCCACTTTCTCCCAACCTCCTCCCCTTAGAGTCCCTAGTTTTGTTTAAGGGCCAGCTCATGTAATAACTCCTACGCACAGGTTTTCCCAAGTCTTGCAGTAGTTAGAGCTTCCCCTGGCCCATAACGCTTTATATATTTATTTTGGATTTTGCTATTGGTGTATACGTTGTTTCCTCTTGATAGACTATAAACTTGAGGATGACAGGGGACTGCTTTCACATCCCCAGAACCTAATACAATCCCGGCACTTAGTACGTACTGGATAAAAGCATATAAAAGAATGAAGTGAATTACTCCAAGACACATTCACCTAGTATGTTACAGAGACTGAGATTTGAGCCCTGGGTTTTACTGATTCCCAGTCCCTTCCTCTTTTTTGCTGCCTTTTAAGCGTCCCTACGAAGGATAACATGGTCATCCATAATACCTGATGTGAATGAGTTTGTGAGATGCTTTTCTCTCTGATTAAATGGAGTCCTGAGTACTTGGCAAGGAGGCAGTTGAAGGTGGACTCAGAATCACCACTGAGGGGAAACTAGGAAGCCTCAAGGCAATCTTCACAGCTCTGCCTTATGCTTGTACCTCTGTGGTATAAGGAAATGGCAATGGACTGGTATTCTTGGATTTGAGTCCTAACTCTGCTACTGACTTGCTGTGTGACTTTAGTCAAGTCACTTTACTTTTCCAGGCCTGAGGTTCCTCACCTTTCAAATGAGGGGGAGGAATTAGCTGACCTCAAAGGTCCTTTCCAGGTCTAATGTTTTAGGATCAAAGGAAAGCCTGTTATGGTGCCATCTCAATGGATCTCTCTCTCCACTGAAAACCCCTAGGGGCCAAATACCATTCCTCCTCCCCAAAAGCCTGTGCCTGCCCTGAAGAGAAAACAGACCCTTTGTAGGTAAGAGGAGAACAGGACCTGAGCAAGCACAAGGGCTGAAACTGCTGCCAGGTGTATGTTCACTGCTGGGTGAAGGGGCAGGGTGGGGCAATGATTGTTCAGCCCCCCAGCTGACAGGGAGGAGCAGAGAAGGTCTCTTCTCATGAGCCATCATGTAAGCTCCAGTCTCTGGAGTAGAGCCAGGATACATGGCTGCTCCAGAAAAGGTCTTGCTCCTGTTTACAATCTACCCCCAATTCAAGATGAGCCTAAGAATGCTGGAAATCAAGATGTCTAGGTTAGCGTCACACTTGAACTCCAGACTTAGCAGGATTCACCCTTCTGCCCGTTTGAAATGCCCCACCTCTCAGCATGTGACATGCTCAGTTCTGCCCAGTAACCCTGGCATGCTCCCATCCATGTGCTCCTGCCATGGTTGGCGTCCACATGCTACCTCTCCCTGTCCTGGAAGTAACTCTTGACAAGCCACCTGGGTCCCATGACTTTCTCCAGACCTACACTACACTTGCCCAGTTTTCACAGACGCTCTTAACTCCCAAAAACCATTAGTTTGGGAATGGCTAGGGCTAGTCCATCTCCTCAGAGGCAGAGCATAGCAAAGCAGGGGTACATCTGGGAAGAGTTGACTCTCAGTGCCTCTGGGGCCTTCATTCTGCTCTTCTTCCTGCCATATGGCTTTTCTTTCTCCCCAGAGCAAGGGCCAGCAAAGACACTTTGGGCAACTTTCCTCTGGGAGAAGCTTCCTTCCCCCTTCCCTACCCCACCAGGGAGGCAGATGGTCAAAGTTTCATACAGCTCCTAGAGAGGGTGATTCCCCAAGGAGTTCCTGACCTAATATCCATGGGGGATCTCAAAATGCCAGCATCTTAAAACCAGGGTATTTTTACAAACTTTCTCTTTTTTTAATGAATGCTACATATTGGCTTCATTGCTGTAGCTCCCCATAGTATGATATTTTGTAGTATTAAATGTTTTAGTTTTTTCAAATAACAAGCATTTTTTATTAATCTGTCCCTCTTACTACCTCTCCCTCCTAATTAAGCAAAATTTTAACAATCATATTTATTTTATTAAATATTTCCCAATTTTATGCAAAAAATAACAATAGTCTTTTAAATTCTGAGTTCCAAATTCTCTACCTCCCTGCCAAATATCCCCTCCTAAGAAGATATCCTAAGAAGATAAACACTTTGATTTCATGCCAAACATATTTCCATAGTAACCATGTTGCAAAAGAAAACACACACAAAAAACCCCAGTAAAAAGAAAGTTTTCTTAAAAAGGATACTTCAATCTGTATTCAGAACAGTTTTCTGTCCTTCAGAATTGTCTTAGATCAGAGTAACTAAGTCTTTCATAGTTGATCATCCTTACAATATTTTTATTACTGTATATAATGCTCTCCTGGTTTTGCTCACTTTACTTTGCATCAGTTCATATAAGTCTTCTCAGGTTTTACTGAAAGCATCCTGCTCATCATTTCTTATAATGCAATAGTATTCCAATTATATACCATAACTTGTTCAGCCATTCTCCAATTGATGGGCATCCTCTCAATTTTCAATTCTTTGCTATCACAAAAGAGCTGCTGGCTATCTATCCATCCATCTATCTATCTCTCTATTTATCTATCATCTACCTATCTATCTATCTATCTGTCTATCTATCTATATCTATCTGTAAATAGGTCCTTTCTTCTTTTCTTTGATCTCTAGCAGTGGTATTGCTAGGTCAAAGGGTATGTCCTTTGGGCATAGTTTGAAATTATTTACCAGAATGATTGGATCAGTTTACAATTTCACCAACAGTGAATTAGTGTTTCAATTTTTCCACATCCCCTTCAGCATTTGTCATTTTCATTTTCTGTTGTGTTAGCCAATCTGATAGGTATATCAGATATCAGAACTGTTTTAAAGTGAATTTCTCTAATCAATAGTGAGTTACAGCATCTTTTCATGTGACTATTGATTTCCTCTTCTGAAAATGGCTTGTTTATATCCTTTGGTCATTTATCAACTGGGTAATGGCTCTTTTTTTTTATTAATTTGATTCAGTTTCCTATATATTTGAGAAATGAGGCCTTTATCAGAGAAACTTGCTGCAAAAAATGTTTTCCAGTTTCCTGTTTTCCTTTTAATTTTGGCCATATTAATTTTGTTTGTGCAAATTTTTTTTAATTTCATGTAATCAAAATTATCTATTTTACTTCACATAATCTCCTCTATCTCTTACTGGGTCATAAATTTTTCTCTTATCCATAGATCTGACAGGTACATTTTTCCATGCTCCCTCAATTTATTTATTATGTCACTCTTTATATCTTAATCATTTATTCATTTTGACCTTATCTTTATATAAGGTATAAGATGCCTATTTTTTGCAATACTACTTTCTAATTTTCCCAGCAGTTTTTATCAAATGCTGAGTTCTTGCCCCAATAACTGGGATTCTTTGAATTTATCAAATACTACATTACTCTAGCCACTTATTACTGTGTATTACATTCCTAATCTATTCCATTGATTCACCACTCTATTTCTTAGCCAGTACCAGATTGTTTTGATGATTACTGTATTGTAAAATAGTTTGAAATCTGGAATTGCTAGACCACCTTCCTTAATATTTTTTTTCATTAATTTCCTTGATAATCTTGCCCTTCTATTCTTCAAGATGAATTTTGTTACTATTTTTCCTAGCATGATAAAATAACTGTTTGGCAGTTTGATTGGTATGGCACTGAATAAGTAAATTAACTTAAGTAGAATTGTCATTTTTATTACATTAGCTCAACCTACTTATAAGCAATTAATATTTCTCTAATTGTTTAGGTCTGTCTTTATTTGTGTCAAAAATGTTTTGTAGTTCTGTTTATATAATCCCTGGGTTTATCTTGGCAGGTAGACTCCCAAGTATTTTATATTTTTTGCAATTATTTCAAATGGAATTTCTCTATATCTTCCTGCTGAATTTTGTTGGTAGTATATAGAAATACTAATAATTTATGAGGGTTTATTTTATATCCTGTAGCTTTGTTAAAGTTGTTCATTGTTTCAACTAGTTTTTTAGTTAATTCTCTAGAATTCTCTAAGTATACTATCATATAATCTGCAAAGTGAAAGTTTTGTTTCCTCATTCCCTTTTTTATTCCTTCCATTTCTTTTTCTTGTCTTACTGCTATAACTAGAATTTCTAGTAGGATATTGAATTATAGTGGTGATAATGGGCATCCTTGCATCACCCCTTATCTTACTAGGAAGGCTTCTAGCTTATCCCCATTACAGATAATGCTTGCTTTTGGTTTTAGACAGATACTACTTATCGTTTTAAGAGAGTCCATTGATTACTGTGCTTTCTAGTTGTATTTTATCAAAGATTTTCCTGCATCTATTAATAGAATCATATTTTTTGTTGTTGTCACTGTTGTGGTCAGTCATGCTGAGAATTTTCCTAGTATTGAACCAGTCCTGTATTCCTAGTATAAATCCCACCTGGTCATAGTGTAAAATATTTGAGATATATTGCTGTAATTTTAATGCTAGTATTTTACTTAAAATTTTGCATCAATATTCATTAGGGAAATTGGTTTGTAACTTTCTGTTTTTGCTCTTCCTGGTTTAGGTATCAACACTATATTTATATCATAAAAGGAATTTGATAGGACTCCTTTACCTATTTTTTCAAATAGTTCATATAGTACTGTAATTAATTTTTCCTTAAATGTTTGGTAGAATTCACTTGTAAATCCATCTGGTGCTGGGGATTATTTCTGAGGGAGCTCAATGATAGCTAGTTCAATTTTTTTTTTCTAGAAGAGGGTTATTTAAGTATTCTATTTCTTCTTCTCTTAATCTGAGTAGTTTATGCTTTTTGTACATACCATTTCATTTATATTGTCAGATTTGTTGGCATATAATTGGGCAAAATAACTCCTAATGATTGCTTTAATTTCATCTTCATTAGTGGTACACCTTTTTAATTTTTGATACTAGTAATTTGATTTTTTCTTTTTTTAAATCAAATTACACTGGCAATTTACCTATTATTGTGGGGTGTTGGGTTTGTTTGTTTCCATAAAAACAGCTACTAGGGGCAGCCAGGTAGCACAGCAAGTAAGAACACCAGCTCCAGTGTTGGGATGACCTGGGGATCGAATCTGGGCTCAGATACTTATTACCCACCCAGAAACACCTGGCTGTGTAAACTTGAGCAAGTTACTTAACCCCGATTGCTTTAAAAAACAAATAAAAAATAAAAATAAAAACAGCTACTAGTTTTATTAGTTCAATGATGTTATTTTTTAACTTTCCATTTTAATTTTCAGGATTTCTTTTTTGGTATTTAATTACAGACTTTTAATTTGCTCTTTTTCTAATTTTTTAGCTACATGCCCAATTCATTGACCTGTTCTTTCTTTCTTTTATTAATATACACATTCTTTAGGATTAGATTATTTATTGCTTCATTTTCTGTGGTTCTTTTAAGCAAGATGTAGTTTCCCTGCTTATCTCTCTTAACTGAGTCTATTTTTGCTTTTGCTGTGTTTGAGAATATGTTTGCTACCCCTGCCTTTTTTTTTAACATAAGCTGATGCAAAATAGCTTCTGCTCCAGTTCCTCCTTTCTAATTAAGTAAATTAAAAAAAATAAAGCCCTCAATTCATAGCTGCATTGTCCAGCAAAGCAAAACCCCACATTAGTCTGAAAATGTGTCTTTTTCTACTTTTTAAGCTCATCATTTCTGCCAGCAAGTGAGTGATGTTTCATTTTCACTCTTTTGGACTCAGGGTTTATCATTGCAATTTTCAGAATTCAAGTCTTTCAAAGTTGTTTTCTCTATAATGTTAACAGTGTACAAATTGATCTAGTTCTGTTTACTTTGCTCTGCATTAGTTCATGAAAATCTTTCCTATTTCCCTTGAAATTATTCACAATAATCATACATTATATTCATTAGCACAATTTGTTTAGCCATTCCCAGCTAGAAGGACATTTTCTTAGTTTCTAATTTTTCACAACCAGGAAAAGAACTCCTATAAGTTATATATATATATATGTCCTTTTCCTCTTTCTCTGATTTCTTGGGGAAATACAGACCTACTAGGGGCATAGCTTTGTAAAATGATATTCATAATTTGTTAACTTTCTATTACATTATAAGGTTCTTGAGGGTAGGGATAATCTTTTTTGTATCTCAATGCTTAGCACAATGACTGACACAGAGTAGTTGCTTAATAAACATTTATTGATTATTTATTAAACTTTATGGGCATCGTTCCAAATTGCTTTACAGAATGGCTAGACCAATTCACAGCTACACCAACAAAGAGTACACTAATATACCTGTTTTCCCAAAGCCCCTCTAACATTTGTCAATTTCTTCTTTTGTCATCTTTGCTAGTCTTGATAGGTGTAAGGTAGAGTCTCAAAGTTGCTTTAATTTGCATTTCACTATTAGTGATTTAGAGCAATTTTCTATATTGTTATTGATAGTTTAGATTTCTTTCTTTGAAAACTGTCAGTTCATATCCTTTGACTGTTCCTGGGGAATAGTTCTTACTCTTATAAAGTTGAAAGAGCTCCTTATGTATCTAGGATACGAGTCCTTCTCATAGTGTGATTTGAGAGCATCTGATTCTTCATGGCTCAGCTTACTTCCTTCATGAACCTTTTCCAGACCACTCTGACCCACAGTGCTGTCTCCCTCCTATAACAATTACTGTTTGTACCCCTAAGTACACTTGATATTTCTGCTAAAACTCTAAAGTTTGCGAATCATTTTCTTCTCAGTAGCTTTCAGAGTAGCACAAATATTATCTCTGTTTTACAGTGGAAGAAACTGAGGCTCACCGAGGCTCAGCGACTTGTCTGCAGTCATACAAACAAGTATTTCAATAGGGATTCAAACCCAAGTCCTCTGGCAACACTTTCTCCACTGCTGGACAGTTCTATTTGTATTCATATATATGGCAACCATCCCTGGTTTTCTGGGACAGTATCAATTTTAAATATTAGGCAGCAATTTGTTCTGTGCCTCTCTAATGTATAACATGCTATATTACCTAAGAATATAACATGGGAGCAGAGACTGGGTAGTGGTTGTTTTTTTTTTATTTTTCATTTTTGCCTTGTATCCACCTAGCACAGTGACTTATATGTCTTACGTGCTTAAAAAATGTTTGTTTTGGGGGTGGCTAGGTGGCACAGTGAATAGAGCATTGGCCCTGGAGTCAAGAGGACCTGAGTTCAAATCCCACCTCAGACACTTAAACACGTGCTAGCTGTGTGACCTTGGGCAAGTCACTTAACCCCAATTGTCCTCCAAAAAAAAGCAAAAAAAAAATGCTTGTTATTGTTTTTCTTTCATTTTCAAAGAGGACCAAGGACATGATGAAAGTGATGTCCTGACATGCATGTGAATTGGATTTAAGTGAGCCAAGACTGCAGGAAGCCTCACTCTCTCCTCCAGAGCCATCAATTGCTGAATGAATGAATGAATGAATGAGGAAGACATGGTGGATAGGGCACAGGATTTGGAGTCAGGAAAATCTGAGTTCAAATCAGACAACTTACTAGCTGTGTGATCCTAGGCAAATCATTTAACTTCTCTGCAACTCAGTTTACCCATCTGTAAAATGAAGGGGCTGAATTTAATGGTCTTTGAGGTTCCTTCCAGCTCTGAATCTGTGATCCTATGAATGTATTAGTCTCATCCCTCTATTAAACTGAGTGAAGAGATTGTTTATCGTCCAAATCCAACAGGTAGCTTTTACCAATTTTTACCAATGCTTTACATATGGTAGATGCTTAATAAGGGGAAAAGGAATAAGCATTTCTTAAGCACCTATTATGTACCAGGCAGTGTGCTAAATACTTTTAAAATATTATCTCATTTGGTCCTCACAACAACCCTGGAAGATACTATTATCCCCATTTTAGTTGAGGAAACTGAGGCAAATAGAGTTAAATGATTTGCCCTGGGTCACATAACTAATAAGTACATGAGATGAGATTTGAAATCAGGTCTTCCTGACTCTAGACCCAGCACATTCTCTACTGTAGCTCTTAGCTGTCTCCAATATGTGTTTAATAAAAATTCTGTCCTATTTTCTCCTTAACCCATCCAAATGTCCCAGAAATTCCAGTATTTGGGCAAATAGAAAACAAAGAAGTCAAAGCCAAGAAATATTTCAATAAGAAAATTAAGGATTCAGAAAATATTGAGAGCCACAGAAAAGTTAGAGACTCACAGGCTGAAAGAATATCAGTATTACTCATGAAAACATGTGTATACTAGCCCATGAGATAGGGGACAATGGGCTCGTAGGAGGCATTTTCATGTGCATTTAAATATGGAACTGTAGCTAGCGAAACTTCACCAGGGGCAAATTCAGCAAGGGGCGGGGCAGAGCGGGGCCTGTGACATGGCTGGGGTAGGGGTAGCAGCACTGAATGTTGGGGGGACATAGACACAACACTCCTCTTGGGGAAGAAGGGTGCAAGCCCTCTCTTGGAGTGAGCTTGCCCCATCCCATGTCATTGCCTGGGACAAAGTCCCATCTTCTCCATGCTTGCTTTAGCTTTGTCAGGCTATGGGGGCCACGGCAAGCTACAACATTCCTAGGAATAAAGACCCCAGAGGTGTCACTACACATGCTAATATAAAAACCCACATAATTATGACAAAGGCAGAGGGATAATTGTGTGTTCTGATTTGGGGGTTTGAAAACAAAATCATTTTATAGTTTGTCTTCCCTATAGATTATAAGCTTCAGGAGGCAGAGAACAAGTCTTTTTCTTCTCTGTATACCCCAGCTGGGTTCCCAGCACAGAGCTTTACTTGCAGCATTTGCATGGCATCTGATAACTGATGACAAGGATGCTAGAATTTCAAGCCAGAAAGAACCTTAGAGATATCTAATACCAGAGCTTTCATTTTACAGAAGAGGAGAGTGAGGCACACAGCTACACAGCTTGCCTAAGATCACACAGCAAGCACGTGTCAAAGCTGGGACTTGAACCTGGGTTTTTTAACTCTGTGCTCTTTCCATGAAACAAAACTTGATGGTCCCAGAATGCCAGCATTAGGTGGACTCCTGGACCTAGACACAGTCCTGAGATTCTGAACTCAGCAAATGTTCACCTGAACAGCTTCCTATGTGCAGAGCATGAGACTAAGAAGGACAGGAGACAGAGACTTAGGAAAGTGAAAACACTTTAATGGTTCAGAGGTGCACCCGCTACCCTCCTCCTCTACATTCCAGTCGCACACAAGTCACACGCAAGATGGGCACAGGAAGGGAAGGGGAAGGGAAAAGAAAGGAAAAGGGGAGAAGAGGAAGGGGAGGGGAGGAAGGGGGAAAGGAAGGGAATGGCCCTGGGTCACACAGCAAGAGAAAAAATATCCAGAAAAGAACCAAAGGGCCTGAGCCCCATTTCAAACCCATCAGGTCCCTTTTACTCTTGAGCAACCTTGGAGGAAGCCAGTGCATGGAAGCATCCCTCACCCCAAGTCTGGGTCCCCTTCCTAGGAAGTGCTTACAGCAAAACCAAGGGAGTAGGCAAAGATTTATCTTGGCAACCCAAAGACTGGCAGCTTCTTGGCAGGGAACAGAGGAGTCAAAAGATGACAGGACTCCTCCCCTCTGAGATCAGCAGCTTGGACCTCACCCTCTGGCAGTGGGCAGGCGAGGGTAGTCTGGGCAAAAATCCAGGCCCTCCCAGAAGCTGCAAAGAGAACATAGAATCATCAGGACTGGCTAAGGCTGCCTACCTAATCCAAGAGGCCTTGGTAGGGGGACCTAAATTGAACGTCACTGTCCTCCACTCAGCCTACTCCTTCCACGATGAAAGCCCTGAACCTCCCAGGTTATTTTCCCTTAGTCTGAAAGGGAAAGAGTCTCCCACCTAGGGACTAATTCTGCGAATCTGGACAACTGAACAGATTAAAGGTACAGAGGAAAGGAAGAAGGACTTGGGACTGGGGGAGAGGTGTGTCTACAGGAAATTAATGGAAAAGAAAGCAGGAGTGAGTAAATAAGAAAAGAAGCACCCAGAGCGGGGAGCAGAGAAAGGGAGAGGGGCAATGAAGTTATACATGGAGGAAGGGGAAGAGGCAAAGGCCAAGGGATGTTGCTGAAACCCTATCTGTCCTTCAAGGTTCAGCTCTTGCCATTTCCTCCATGAAACCTTCCTTCATCTTCCCACTCCACTTGGCCAGATGTGACCGCTCTGTCTTTCATTTCTACCTTTCTACTTGGGGTGTGTACATGCTTGTCTCCCCTAATAGATTTTAAACTCCTCAGGGGGAAGAACTGTTCTCTATACACCTTTGTATCTCCAGAGCCTAGCACAGCACCTTGCAACACAGTTGATGTTTAATAAATGTTTGAATGGATGAATGAATAAAGGAATGGCATAAATTACAGGGTTGGTGTGGGATGGGGAGGAGAGTACAAGGAAGCCAAAGAGAGAAGGGTATTGCTGAAGGAAGATGGAGGGGCAGCAGCATGAAGATGAAGATGAAGAGGGGAGGGAATGGGCACAAGTCTAGTACCAAAAGGGTACAGAAATTTCTAGTTTGGGGTAATCACTAGGCCCAACTCATATGGTATACTGGACAGTTGAGGGGTCCAAAACCGTACACTGAGGGGTGATAAAGTTGGGTCAAGGGTATGGAGAATGATTTCACTCACAAAAATGTAAACAAATCTTTTATTAAAGGCTAAAGATTGAAGAAGGAGAACGTGAGCAGCTGAGGAGAGGGCTTCTTAGCAATGGTTACACAAGACTGGGGAAAACAAGCTGAGGCTTCCCTAGAGAACCAGACCCCTAGACTCCAGAGGATGCTCAGACAAAGCCCCTTTTTTCCTTCCCTCCTCCCTCCCGCAGTGGGACTTCAATGCCAGGGAGCTATGTTTCCTGTGATTCCTACTGCTTGGCGGCCTCATTCTTCCAGGCTCCTCTCCCTGGGATACAGAGCAATCCTTTTCCTTACCCTGGATCCTACAGTTTCAGTGACGTGACTCTGGGGATGTGAAAAAGCTGGGTCTCCTCAGAGCTGGTAGAGCTGTGGCCAGGAGAAGGATGTTAGGGAGTCTCATTCCCCTCCCTTCATCTCTGGGAGCTTGGGGACAAAGAGCTAAGAGAGCCCGCTTCCTCCCCCAGACCCCTCAGAATGGCAGATCTTGCCCTTGGGTGGGGTAAATGCAGCAGGAGACCAAATGGGCCAGACCTATGGAAAACCTGTGATGCTGAGCTTCAGAGGGCATATTAGTCTTTAAGAGTAAGACCCACCCTTCTTCTTCCTGGGATGTCTTAGGACCAAGACCAACTTCCACAACTAGAAGTTAGTGGCCAAACAAAATGATTCCTAGCGACCCTCTGTGATCTTGGAACCTTGTTAACCCCTCACCTTAAGCGTTTCCGGATGGGTCGGAAGTGCTTGGTCGTTTTGATTGCAAAGATGATACTGGGGATAAGCAAGAAGGTGCACCAGGCCAGGCAGAACCAGAAGGCATTCTGAAATACACAGGCTCAGACAAGTGAAAGGCATTCACTTCACCCCAGGGCCCAACCAAGAACAACTCTGCCAGACTGCTGGGAGAGCTGAGGTGAGCTCTTCCTGTATGCAGATACCACAGAGAAAAATCTCCGAAGACATGAGGGGCTCCAAAAGGAGGGGTTCTGGGACAAGGGACCAAGGATGACGAGTATCATCATATCAGGTGAGGAGCGAGACCTGAAATATAAGCTCTTAAAGAGCAGTAGCTATTTTATTATGCTTTTTTTTTTTTGCATTCCCACTGTGCCTTCCACACAATGGCATTCTACTCCTTGATTTGATTTTTTGGGGAAGAAAGTCACTCACCCAGGGATTCACAATAAGGTCACAAAGGATCATCTGGCCATTGTCCAGTGCCCCAGACAGGGGTTGGCAGGTGGCAATGTGCTCAGTGACCTGTGAAGACAAGGGAGATGTTGTGGGGGGATCTGGACCCCCAGGGCTCTATACTCCTCCCTCTCTAATGTTCCCATGGGAAAAACAACCAAAAAAACCCCATTGTATCCCATTAAGAGGGGAGGGGGGATTCCATAAAAAATGTCCAGAAGCCACTCGAAGATTAGGCAGAAGCACTGGGTCAGGGCCAGAAAAACCCTGAGGGGTCCTTGGCATAGATTATGTTGGCTGGGGCTGGGGATTCCATCTCCTCTCCCAGGACCATTCCTATTCTGGGACCCTAATCCAAAGATTATACAACACAGCAACCTCCAAGAAGTCTCTCTGTCTCCTCCTTCTACCTCTACTACTCCTTGACAAACAACAACATACCACTACATATAAGTAAAATGCAAATGAATTGGTGGGGAGAGAGAGAGAGAGAGAGAGAGAGAGAGAGAGAGAGAGAGAGAGAGAGCACGTAAGTGAAGGAGAGAGGAGGAGAGAGGGAGAGGGAGAGAGAGGGGAGAAAGGGGAGAGAGGGAGAGAGAGAAAGTCTGGAATACCTTCCCCATTCCAATTCAATTCCATTCAACAAATAATTATTACACTCCTACCAGACACCAAGCAACATGCTAGTAGCTGGGAAGACAAAGACAAATGAAACCATCCCTGCCCTCAAGAATTATGCTATTGCTACTAAATATTCTATTCTTATACCTCAAATCTTCACCTGCCAAAATTCTAATCCATCCTTCAAGGCCCATAGCAAATGTCTCTTCTTTCAGTAGTCTTCCCTTATCCCCCCAAACCCCCATTTCTGAGTTCCTAAACTACTCTGAGCCACTCACACAACATTTATCTTACACTGCTTAATATTGTAGTTAATCGTATAATTATCTTCTCTCAACTATTATAAACAAGGACAGAGTCCATTTATCTTGTGTCCCAGACAGCTCCTGGCTCACAGTAGTTAATCTTTTGCATGTTTGTTGGGCAAGAAAACGACCATAAATATGCATGTACATATAGGGATATGAGGATTCATAGGGCAAGAACATTCATATAGACACAAATAGACAGGTATACACACATAAATATGGATGTGTGCCTAGCCAGACAAAGACATATATAGATATATACCAGATAATAATAATAGTTAACATTTATATAGTATTTTAAGGTTTGCAAAACACCTGTCATCCTTTATTGCATTTGATATTACAACCTTACAGGTACATCCTACTTATATTTTTGTCCTCATTTTACAGATAAAGAAACTGAGGCTGAGAGATGAAGCCATTTGCCCATAGTCATACAACTAGTAAGTGCCAGAGACAGGATATGAACCCAGATCTCTGCTGACTCCAACTCCCATGTGCTTTCTGACATGCCAGATTGTCTCTCATGTATAACCATATGCAAGTGGGCAATGTGCCTGGTTTTCTGCTCAAAACAATATCTGTTGGGCATCTCCCGTCTGTCCATCACTGTGTCAGGTGCTATATATGGGAAATGAAAAAGATAAACACACACTGTTTCTGTGCTCCAGAAGCTTGCAGTGTTGGCTGAGGTGACAAGTCATCCACCTATGAAACAGTGAGGCAACAACCAGACAGGGTGTGATTTGGGGGAAAGAACTCTAAGCTGGAAAGCAGGAGACCCTCCCCCCAACTAACCCCCATACCCTTTCTAGTTCTGGTTCTGTAGCCCTCTACTTCTATGACTTTTGACAAATCATTTCCCATTTCTCTGAGCTTCCATTTCCTTAGCTATAAAATGAGAAGATGGGACTAAAACCGTAATATTTAGAGCTAGAAGGACCTTAAAGGTCATCTTGTCTGAGCCTTCTTTCACTCTGGAAAGAAAATGAAACATCAGTAGGTCAAATGACTTGTCGAAGTCCCATGGGCAATACTGGAGCATAGATTAAGACCCAGTTTGCCCTTCTCTCTGCCATACCCCCCAAATTCATTTGTGTTTTACTTATATGTGGTGGTATGTTGTTGTTTGTCAAGGAATTGTAGTAGAGGTGGAAGGAGGAGCCAGAGAGACCTCTTGGAGGTTGCTGTGATGTATGATCTTTAGATTGGGGTCCCAGAATAGGAAAGGGCCTGGGAGGAGAGATGGAATCCCCAGCCCCAGCCAATGTAATCTATGCCAAGGACCCCTCAGGGTATTCCTGGCACTGATTGAATACCCAAGTGTTCTGTTTCCAAAACCAGGGGCTCCTTACAGAGATTGAAGGCAAAGAGATGTGAAAGGTCCAAGATGTGCTTTAGGGGCAATGACTTAGTGAAGGGTCTGTGTAGAGAGTGGTAGGAAACAAGAATACAAAGGAACCTTGGGGACAAACTAGATGGCCTTGAATGCTAAAAGCTAAGGAATATGGACTTTATCATGTAGACAGTGAGGATCCATAGAGAGTTTGTGAGCTTACTCCAATCCCATATTCCATAGAAGACTGTTCCCAGACTCCCCCACTGCCATGGGCCCTCCATTTGAGACTGAATTCCACTTATACTGTATATATCTTATATATACACTTTTTTTTTGCATGTTGTCTCTCCCGTTAGAATGCGAGCTCCTTTAAGGTAGGACTTTTTTGTGCTTTCTTTTTCTTTTTCTGTAACCCCAGTGCTTAGCACAGTACCTGATACATGGTAAGCACTTACAAAACGCTTGTTGACCGATTCATTTTCTACTCAAAGAATAATCTGATGGTAGCATATGCAGAGAGGAGTGGTGGGTGAGGAAATGGAAACAGATTGCTTCAGAAGTTATCACAGGCTGCCTAGGTCTCCACTACTCACCATCTCTCTCGCCCAATTCATGTATTGGATAAAGTATGCCATTTCTCGATTCAGGAAGCACTCACTTTCCTGTGAAGAAGAGAGCAAGCCTGTTTCTTAGAAGGACCTGAGAGAGTAGCCTGGGAAGGACTTGTCTTCCAAACATCTCAGGAGCTGCCCTCCGGAGCCAGGACTGAAGTAGGGACACAAGACTCCAGAGTAACAGGAAGAAATTGTATGCCCAGTGCCAGGATGAGACCCAGCTTGCCCTTCTCCTCTTCTCCCTCCTCACTCCCACTTTCTGCTTCAGGTCCCCAGCTCCTCCCCTTTCCTTCTCACTCACATTTCTCAAGATCCCCTGAGCCCGGACAGGCAGCTCAGTTTTCAGGGAGCTCGCATTGACCAGAGTTTCTGAAACCACCAGCTGAGGGAGGGCAGAGGGGTACAAATTGAGGGCAAGGAGCATAGCAGGTCTGATTTCAAAATGCTGACCTAGAGACCCTGTTCCTTAGGTGACATCTCCTTCCCATCCCTCACTGTCTGCTCCTAGGAAGGTAGAACATGTGTGTAATTCCAGGTTCCCCTCTTGGCTTTGCCCACTAGCATCTGAGATCTTAGAGTTCCTTTCTGACATTCCTCCCAGTCACTCCCAACCCCATGGCCTCCACCTCCCCATCCCAGACCCAGCACCTGGAGGTTTGAGGTGGATGCTGACAGGGCCCGGACACTACGATTCAGGGTCACCTGTTTAGGAGAGAATGGGGGTGAGGCATTAGTAAGGGCAAGGGTGAAGAGTCAGTCAGTCAACAAGCATGGATTAAATACTTCCTATAGGCCAGCTAAGTACACTGGCTACAAAGAAAGATGAAGACAATCCCTTCCCTCAAGAAGCTTGCTTTCTAATGGGAGAGACAATTGCAATTTGCAAACAACAAAATCCTATACAAAGTAGATGAAAGGTAATCTCAGAAGAACATCACCAAGGACTCAGGAAGGCCACCTGCAGAAGGTGGGCTCTGAGCAGAGGGAGCCAGAGCAGCAGGAGATGGAGGAGAAGAAGAACATTTCAGGCAGAAGGGACAGTCTATTCAAAGGCAGGGTCCAGAGGTGAAGTTTAGGATGCTCTAGGAGCAAGATGAGTGTAACTGGCTTGTAGAATTCAAGGAGCAGGCTAACAACGTGGGAGAGGCTGGAAAGGGCCAGATTGTGAGGGGGCTTAAATGCAAACCAGAAGATTCTATATTTGTTCCTAAGGGTTCTTAGATTCTGGCCACTTGAGTCCAGTTTCATGCTTCCTGCCTCCCTCCCCTTTCTCTCATTTCCCCAGGTCTCTGAACTCACCACATGGGTTTGCTGTGGGAGGATCTTCTCCTGGTAAAGGAGCTGTAGGGCTTGAGCCTCCTGCTTCAACTGCTGTCCTAAGGCAGACTCAGTCTGGAGGCATCAAAGCAGAAGTGGGAGGGGTGGGGTGGACCCAGGACATCAAGAAAGAAAGAACAGCAATGTTGTTGTTCAGCTGTTTGTAGTCATGTCTGACCCTTCATGACCCCATTTTGAGGTTTTCTTAACAAAGATACTGAAGTGGTTTGCCATTTCTTTCCCCAGCTGATTTTACAGATGAGGAACTGAGGCAAACAGGGTTAAGTGACTTGTCCAGGGTCACGCAGCTAGGAAGTGTCTGAGGCTACAGCTGAACTCAAAAGATGAGTCTTCCTGACTCCAAGTCCTGCCCTCTATCCACCACACCACCTAGCTGCCCTTAATAATAACTTTTACATTTTTTCCCTCTTTCAAAGCACTTTCAAGCCTATCATTTTGTCTGATCCTCAGGTTAACCAGGGAATAGAATCCTTACTTGACAAATAAAGAAAGTGAGGCAAGGTTGCACAGCTGCCTGGGTAGACCTGAGATTAGACTCAGCATCCTCAGCCCCACCTTCAAAGAGACTTCTCAACACCTCCCAGGGAAAAAAAGTCAGATATGTATTTCAGGGTGGGGAACATACAGCCTTAAGGTCATATGTGGCCTTCTAGGTCCTTAAGCACAGCCTTTTGACTGAATCCCAATTTGGTCACGCTTAAGACCTAAAAGGCCACTTGTGGCCTTAAGGTCCTCATCCCTGCATTATTTTCTTCTTCTTGGTCCCTAGTGGTCAGTGTACCATAACATGATAGGATTTAGATCTGGGGATACCACAGATCATCTAATATACCACCTCTCCTCTTATAGATAAAAGATTTGAAGCTAGAGAGGTAAGTGACTTCTTCAAGTTTACACCAATAGAAGTGAAGAATTGGGATTAAAATTCTAGTCTTTTGGCCCCAAATACAGGGCTCTTTCTTCCAGCTCACCTTCCCCCAGCAAGCTCCATGGCCCAAAACCAGGTCTCCCTGGTTGGGAAATTATTCCCACCCACCTACCTCCTAAGTCTTCTCTTGGCCCTACCCAATCCTCTGTTCCCTCGGCTTACCTGGGCTTGACCCAACTTCTCCAGCTCCTTGACTAGCTTCAAGACATCAGCTTTCACCACTGGCTTCTGGACCTGAAGGGAAAGAGTAAAAGTTTAACTCTGGGAGGACCTTCCCAAGCAGCCCTCTCTCCTGCTGCCATGTCTAATCTCTCTGGGACATTCTACTCTAACTTTTAGGCATCTCTAGAGTTAGCAATTTCCCAGGTGCTATAGGCCAGGCAGGCAATAGAGAGGCATAGAGGCCTGGGATTGAGGCATAGCAAAATGTATGGGGTCAACATGATGCTGTGGGACAGACTAAGAAGTTGTATAGCTTGAAAAAGAGAAGACTGGAAGAAACAGGTACTTGTCTTCCAATATTTGCAGAATATCGTAAGAAAGATAAATTAGACTTTTTCCTCTTGGTCTCAGAGGACAAAACTAGAAACAATGGCTTGAAGCCTTTTCCTCCCTTTCCCAGTCAAACTACTGGCTGTGAAAAAGTTGTCAACATTTCACTTGTCTCCACTTCCTCTTCTCTCACTCACTTCTCCATCCCTTGCAATCTAGCTTCCAAATATCATTTAACTGAAACTGCTTTCTCCAAAGTTACCAATGCCCCCTCCTAAAAAAAATTATTGATATCTTTGAGGTTTCTATAAGATCACCTCCATATCTAAATATATGCCTTTTGCCTCTCCTCCCCTCCCCAGAAATAGAAATGTATCACTCTTTATTTATTCTTCTTTTAACCATGAAAAATGTGTGCCTGGACCACTAATAAATAAAATTCTGTTATGAAAGTAGGGAAGGAGAAAGGGGGGGGGAGGAGGAAAGAAATTTACATGATTAATTTTGTTGTATATTTGAAAGTTGTATATAGTTGTATATAGTAGATTTGCAGTTTTATGTCCGATCCATCTTTTCTGATTGTACTGTTATATAAATGCTTGTTTTATTCCATAAATTAAAAATAAATTTAAAAGAAAATTCCCTCCACTGATACAGATTGTCAATTTGTTTGTTAACTTACAGTCTTTTTTTTTTTTTTTGCTTTTTGAAGGGCAATTGGGGTTAAGTGACTTGCCCAAGGTTACACAGCTAGTTTTTGTGTTAAGTGTCTGAGGCCGAATTTGAACTCAGGTCCTCCTGACTCCAGGGTCTGTGCTCTATTCACTGTACCACCTAGCGGCCCCATTAACTTACAGTCTTGAGGAACTGTTGGACCCTGGGAAGTTGTGACTTATCCATGGTCACAGAGCTAGTATAACTAACAGCAATTTTTAAACTGTGGGTTGCTACCTACCCCATGTGGGCTTACATAACTGAAAGTGGGGAGTCACGAAAAATTTGGCAACAGTAAAAGGTTTCTCAATGCCCAACAATCAAAAATTAATTTAAAATCAAACACGTAATGAATCCAAGGTGTTTCTGACAGCCCTTAACCTTGCTGCATTGCACAACTTCAGTACAGCCTTGGTTTCAAATACACACCAAGCACACTCTGCACTGCGCATGCCCTCAGGCCATGCAACATCAACAACCCCTGCCAGAAATGCCATTGTCTTTAATAAATGGTAAAATTATATGTATAACAAAGAATTGTTTTAAAATGAATTTCTTTATGATTTATTATCAGTAAATGTTTGATTTGTATACTTATTTTATATACCTATATATCTGGGGTCACATAAAAATTTCTTGGCTGAAAAGAGGCCAAGAGTGGAAAAAGTTTAAGAAGCACTGGGTAATATAAGAAAAAGGCCAGGTCTTCCTGATCCCAAGTCAACCCTCTATCCATTAGGTCACGCCACTTCTCTTACAGGAACCTCTTATTTGTACAGTCTAATGGCTTTTTCTCAGTCTCTCATGAGAGTCATAATGTCCCTTTGACCTTTCTTCATGATCCTACATCGTTGATGACCTTCTCCCCTGGAAATTCTCTTCACCATACATTTTCACAACAATGTTCCCTTCTAGGTCTTTTCCTACCTCTCAGCCACTCCTCTTGAGTCTCTGATACTGAGTGATTGTCATCCAAGTCCCACCTCTCCATGTATGGGTACTCTGGGGCTCTGTCCTGGGTCCTCTACTCTCTCGGCTCTCTCATCAGCTCTCATGGGTTCAACTTGCATCTCTAGGTAGATGACTCCCAAGATCTATATATCTAGCCTGAATTGCTCTCCTGAGGCCCAGTTCTGCATGCATGAATGTATGGATAAAAAAAAAGCATTTATTAAGTACTTTCCTTCAAAGAATTAAGGATGCAAATAGAAAAGCTCCCAAGGAACTCATAAGGGAAGGGGATTCCCCTCTAATAGGGGAAGACAACAGATAAAAAAGGTTTTGGTTACAAGTCAGACACAATTCCTAGGGCCCTTGGACTCTGGGTCCTGGGCTGTTTCCAGTGGAATCCAAGAGGAAGTCATGGTAAAGGAGAGGGCAGTAGAATGGCCTGTCTGGTACATGCTGCCTCCTGTATCTCTCTCAGGATGCCTGGATGTCCCATAGGCATCTGAAACTCAGTGTGTCCTAAACAAAACTAATCTATTTTCTTACTCCCCTCCAAAAAAAAAAAAACCCTCCCTTCTTCCTAATTTCTTTGCTTCTATTAAGTAGGCCACTATCCTTTCAGTTACTCCACCAGATTTACAACTTCAGAGTGTTCCTTAATTCTTCACCCTCCTTCACCCCCACACCCAAGTCAGGGTGGCCCAGTGTTACTGATTCTCTCTTCAACATCTCTCACATCTGTTCCCTTCTCTCCACTCTCACAGACACCATACCAGTTCAGGACTTTGGCATCTCACACCAGGGCTTACGCAATAGCCTCTCCCCTCCCCTTCATCCTGCAAATAGTTGCCACACTGTTATTCCTAAAGCACAAGTCTGATCATGTGACTGCCCTGCTCAAATAGCTCCATTGGCTTCCAATTGTCTTAGAGATAAAATGCATTAAAGACCTCTAGAAATTTAAACCCCTTTACAATCTGAATGCAGCCGGTCTTTTCAGGTTTTCTGAACATTATTTTCTCTAGCACACTGTTTCAAGCAAACTGGCAGACTTTGTTCTCTGTACACAAAATCCATCTCTCATCGCCATACCTTTAAACAGTCTGTCCCCTAAGTCTGGAATGCATTTCTTCCTCACTCTACCTCTAATTCCTAGCTTCCTTCAAGGCTCACCTCCAAAGGAGGGAGGGGAGCAGGGAAGGGAGGGAAGCCTGCCTGACTACCCTCAAGAGTCTAGGGCTCTCTCCCACAAACTACTTAGCATCTATTTTTAATTTACTTTTCTCTATTAATGCTGTTTTCCCCCAGTAGAATGAGGGCAGGGACTATTTTGCCATTGTCATTTTATCTCCAGCACTCAAGTTATAGAGAAGTAGATTTAGTTAGGCTTGATGTAAGAAAAAGTTTATTAACAATTAGAGCTGTCCCAAAGTGCCACAAGCTACCCCTTTATCACTGTCTCCTCTCCTCCCACAGAAGAAGTAATGGATTTGCCTCCCTCCCTGACTTCAAGAAGTCTCCCAACTCTTCAAGAGGAGGCCGACCATTTTTCAAAGGTGGAGATCAGATGCTTGTTCCGATAGGGGTTAGCCTAGATGGCTCTAAGGTCCCTCTCAGCTCTGACATCCTTTGATTCAGTTCAACAGTCAGTAGCAAGAGAGAATTTAGTGGGAAGAGCATTCAGGTCTTTATGAATGCAGCTGAAAAGGATTCCTGGGTCTCAGTTTTCTCCTCTCTAAAATGAGGCAAAGGGACCAGCCAATAATAACGGCTCACGTTTGCAGTGCTTTGGGGTTGGTTTTGCAATTTTTATTAACCCCACTCTACAGATGAGTTAAATGGGGGGTGAGGAGTGGGGGGGGAGGTCCTGAGACATAATAAATTTGCACAGGGCCACAGTGGGCAAGGTAAGGATCTGGAGTGGGATTCCAGCCAAGCTGTCATGGCTCTAAGTTCTTTATCTCATCCCAGGTACCTCTGAACCAGGGTGGCCTCTCTGACATGAAGCCCAAGGCCTTTCCAGCTGTAATATTCTACAAGTCTATGCAGGAGCACCTCAAGCTGGAAGAGGATGTCACAGGCTCATCGGGTTACAAGCTCCAGAGGTGGAAGGGACCACAGAAGATCATCGGTCTGACCCCTTCATTTTATAGGCAAGGAAGCTGAGCAGCAGAGATCAGAGTGAACAGACCAAGGCAGTGAGGGGCTGAGGAGGCCCTACCCCAAGGGGGTGGAGGGTGCTGGGAGGGCAGCAGGCTGACCTGGATGAGGAAGCGGGAGTAGTCAATCTTCTCTATCCCGCTGCTCCTGAAGGCCTCTAGATCTCTCTTAGCAGCCTCATTCAGCAGGTCCAGATCCTTCATATCTACATTAAAGTTATTCACCTGCTCCTGCAGCCGGGCAGTATACTAGGATAAAAAGAAACAGGTGTAATCAGCCAGAACCAGCCCAGAAACAACCAGGGAAAGAAGTGTCCCCTCAGACTCCTCCTCCATCACCCCCAGTTTGCCCAAATGTCCAAGTCTTGGACCGCATGCTCTGTCTATAATGGGGTACCAGCAATATCTAATGCTCTAGAGAGCTCTCTTTTTCCCTCTAGAATTAAATACAGGCTCTGACTTTTATTTATTTATTTATTTATGAAGAAATCAGAGTTAAGTGACTTGTCCAGGGTTACATAGCTAGTAAGTGAGGTTGGATTTGAACTCAGATTCTTCTGACTCTAGCTAGGCCCAGTGCTCTATCCACAGTGCCTCCAGACCTCTTTAAAGACTATTCCAAACTCCTTTTCTTGCTTCACTATGTATTACATCCCTTCATGTATCATGTAGCCCAACCAATTTGCCTTCTTGCTTTTCTTCACATATAACACACCATCTTCTGTCTCTGTACAAGTTCCCCTAAGTCCTGGAACCCTCCTCCTCCCCATCTCTGCCTCTGAGAATCTCCCTAGGTTCTGTCAAAGCTCAGCTCAAAGGCCACCTCTTACTTGGGACTTCTCCTGATCCTTCCAATTGCTAGTTATGTCCAAATTACCTTTTTATTTGTTTGTGTATATATTTAGATGTAAACATATTGTTTCTCCAATAAAATGTAAGCTCCCTGAGGTCAGGAACTATTTCATTTCTATCTTAGTAAGCAGCCCCACTGCTTACTAAGTGTCTGGCACATAGAATATGCCTACTAAGTGCTTAGGGATTGATTGATTTTCATTCTCTTTTGGGTAAAAACCAACTCTTTCCCAAGTTCCTGATTATCTATTAGAAAGTTGTTTACTTTGGGTCAGTCTCTTCCTCTCTGAGATTTAGTTTCCTCTTCTATATAATTAGGGGGCTAGACCAGATGATTTCTCAGATACCTCCCAATTCTAACAGAATGAATACTAAACTTGGAGTCAAAAGTCCTGGGTTCAAATCCTGTCATGATCATTTACTTCTATGTGACCTTAGACAAGAAGTCATGAATTTCTCGGGGCCTCAATTTCTTCCCAGTGTAGCATAATTGTAAAAACAATGGATTAGGAGTTAGAGAACCTGGCCTCAAATCATAGCTTGGTCACTCATTACCTGTGTGACCTTGGGCAAGTGATACAACTTCTTTGGCTCTCAGGTACCTCATATGTAAAGAGAAGGATCAGACTAATTGACCTCTAAGTTTCCTTCTAGCTCTAATTCTATAATGACTTATAAATTCTATGACCTTAAGAAAGTCTAGAGAAAAAAAAACTTAAGTAACAAGAGGCAGTCATTGTGGGACAGCAGTAATTATCAGAAAGTTATTTCTTATGCAAATCAAAACAATTTTGAGGTACCACTTCACACATATCACATTGGCTAATGTGACAGAAAAGGAAAATGATAAATGTTGGAGAAGATGTGGGAAAATTGGAACATTAATAATTGTTGGTGGAGTTGTGAACTGATACAACTATTCTCGAGAGCAATTTGGAACTATGCCCAAAGGGCTACAAAACTGTGCATACCCTTTGATTCAGCAATACCACCACCAGGTCTGTATCCCATAAAGATTACAAAAAAGGGAAAAGGACCCACATGTACAAAATTATTTATAGCTACTCTTTCTTGTAGTGGTAAAGAGTTGGAAATTGAGAAGATGTTCATCAACTCAGGAATGACTGATCAAGTTGTGGTAAATTAATATAATGGAATATTATTGTGCTATAAGAAATGATGAGCAGGCAGATTTCAGAAAACCCTGGGAAGACTTACATGAACTGATGCTGAATGAAATGAGCAGAACCAAGAGAACATTGTACACAGTAACAGCAACATTATATAATGATCAATTATGATTGACTTAGCTCATCTTAGCAATACAATGATCAAAGACAATTCCAAAAGATTCATGATGGAAAATTCTTATCCACATCCAAAGAAAGAACTATGGAGTCTGAATGAAGACTAAAGCAAACTATTTTCACTTTCTTTTCTCTCTTTTTCTTTCTTGTGATTTTTCCCTTTTGTTCTGATTCTTTTTTCATAACACGTCATATGTGGAAATATGTTTAACCTGATTGTACATGTATAACCTATATCAGATTACTTGCTGTCTTAGGGAGGGGAGAGGGGAAAGAGGGAGAGAAAAAAAAATTTGGAACTCAAAATCTTATAAAAGTGAATGTTGAAAACTATCTTTACATGTAATTGGAAAAAATAAAATACTATTAAATGTGGTAGGGGGAAGAAAGCTATTTCTTGTTTTGTACAGAAAAGTGCCTCTTTATAACTCACATGCACTGGTTCTAATTCTGCTCTCCAGGACCACACAACATAAGTTTAACTCCTCTTCTGTATAACAACCCTTCAAATATTTGAATACATTGATCCCACCCTCTTCAGGTCTTATTTCTGCTAGGCTAAGCCTCTTCAGTTCCTTCAACCATTTCTCATGTGTTTCATGATACTTCTCTCGATGTGTCCCAGCTTATCAAAGTCTCTCTTAAAATATCATGGCCAGAATTTTACACAGTCATCCCGATTGAGACTCTGATCATATATATCTCTTCTCAGCCCTCCTCTGTCCAGATTCAAAACGCCTGGTCTTTCCATCCTGTCTTTAGACAGCAGTCTGTCCCCTAAACCTCTTTTGGTCATTGTAGTGGCCCCCCTGTCTGGCCCTTCTCTGGCTCAGTTATGACTCTCTCAAGGTCCAGGCCCCAGAACCATGTGCAGTAATCTAAGCATACTCAGACTGGGACTGAATATAAGGAAAGGAGACTTTCTGTTTGGTTCTCACCAGTCTTCCTGATGACATTAAGCATTTTGTTGGATGATAACAAGAGGAAGAATTTTGACTGTCACTTTGACTGTAGCACTTCGAGGTTTACCAAGTTCTTTACAATTCTCACCTCCCATTTGAACTTCAAAATAACCCTGTGAGACGAGATACCACAGGTGTTCTCATCCCCATGTTACACAGAGTGAAACCAAACCTTAGAGAAGGCAACAAAGGGTTCATATCCCAGGTGAATAACCATTTGTTATTAGTAGTCATCATAATAACTAACATTTATTTATTGCTTTATGGCCCACAAAGCGCTTCACATGTTAATTGATTTTTACAGAATCATAGAATCCAAGAGATGGGAGGAGCTAGCCTAAATCTCTGTTAACAGATGGGAAAACAGCCTTGTCATTCAGTCATTCTTATGCCAATGCTGTCCATGGGGTTTTCTTGGCAGATACTGGAATGGTTTGCCATTTCCTTCTCTAGTGCATTAACAGATGTTGAATGACTTGCCCAGGGTCACACAGCTAGTAAGTGTCTGAAGCTGATTTGAACTCAGGTCTTCCTGAATCCAGACCTAGTGTTCTATCCACTGAGCCACTAAACTGGGAGGAGCTAACCTAAATCTCTCAGTTAGTAGATGGAGAACAGAGGCCTAGAGAGAGGTTAAATAATTTGCCTAATATCACACAGCCAGAACAGGGAAGGGGAAGAACTCAGAACTTCTGACTCCAGATTAGTCACCTACAAGGACTCTAGGTCCCTTTCTTGGAACCTGACTGGTAGTTTGTATCCTCCTGTTCTTTTAGGAGATTTCCCCCAAACACAGAAGGAAACTCATAGGAAGAAAGCACAGTGACCCTTTGCTCTCCATTCTGCACCTGGTCCCCAGTCACGTCATTGAAATCATATGATATGAATGCATGAAAGGATCTTAAGATATAATAACAGCGAACATTTATATAGTACTTTAGAATTTACAAAGGGCTTTACATACATTATTTCCTTTGATCTTTAGAGATCATCTACTCCAATCTTCTCATTTTATAAATGAGGAAAATTGGGTTCAGAGGGGGAGAACTGTCCAAGGTTCCACAGACAATAATTGGCAAGAGCTGGGTTAGCCTGACTCATACCCCAGTACTTATTCTACTACAGCCCTTGTCTTTCTTATTCTTGTGCCCCTTATGTCCCCCTCCCCTTCCCCTAACCACAGGCAACCTCTGGCTATCCAATCCTCACCCTAGCTGCTTTGCAGCCAGGGGACTGGGAACCTATGGTACAGATGCTATCTCAGAGGTGAGAGCTGAATTCCTACCCCAACTACTGACTACCTGACCTAAGAGCCAGAAGTCAGAGGAAGCTCAAGACTCCAGGACAGAGGGAGTCAGAATCCTGCCATGTTGGTTTTTAGAGGGGGCCAACTTGTGATTCTTTCCAAGTTTCTTACCTTATGAATGTCCAGGTGTTTTTCTGGGTCATAGGAGCCATTAAGCTGTAGGACCTTCCAGAGAGCAGCACCCTCCTTACACTGCCTAGGAGAACAGCAAGGAATCAGGGTGGGGCCAACCTTCCCACTGACCTTTCACCCCATTTCTAACATCTCCCCCTCCCCAGCCCTGAGAAGATCAAAATACTGATGGAGTCACTCACTGATAGGCAGCGGGGAGGCTGACATCCTTCTTGAGGCCCAGGAGGTGGGATAGGTTCATGGATGGGGGGAGGTTCCCTGGGGTGTCAGCAAACTACACATAAAGTGGGGAAAGGAAGTCTAGAACAGTAATTAAGACAGCACCCCCCTGTTCTCCTGGGGTTCCCAGCCTCTCTTGGCCTGGTGATTGGATAACACATATCAATGCCCCTAGTCCTGATCTGAACCCAAATCAAGAGACTTCTCCAACAGATAACTTCCCAGGATACATAAAAGTGGTCTTAGCTATAGATAGTGAAATTCCCACCAATTCCTGGGCTTACAAATTGGAGACAAACTGGATGTCAGGCCTCCTGGTTTCTGTTCTCAGTTTCAATAATGGAATAAGCTTATGGGGCTAATGAAACCACTTCTTATCTTTGTTTTCAACAGTAGTGTGACAAGGAGTTCACCCAGGGACTTCTAGGATTTCTGCCCAGGTCTCTCTCAATCTCACCTGTTGCTGATATTTCTTTGTCTTTCCCTGTCCCTAGTGTTTCCATGTTTGTTTTTCACTGTCTCTTCCGTTCTGTGTTTCTATTGGTCTCCCTCCTTGTTTCTCTTAAGCCCAACTCCTGGGCCAGAAGTTTTGGTAGCCTATATCTCCATTAATCCAGCAAGACAAAGACCAGCCCACAGGCCCTAGGTCAGGCCTCACCTGGTACAGCTCCTGGCTCTCCCAGCTTCGGCATACCAGTGTCTGGATGTTGCCCCCCAGGAGGAAGGTGGCAAAGATAAGAAGGATGAAGGGTCCAGAGAAAAGGAAGCTTAAGCCCACACCCCTATGGAAAAGACAGGGAAGGGGATCAAGAGGGTGCAAAGCAGGTCAGTCCTGGCTTGTCCCCACCTTTCTTGACCCGAACATCTCTCTTCCTACCCCTCCTCAGGAAACCACCGAGTTAGGAACTGCTCAGGACTACCTGGGATACTCAACTAGCCTCGTGCTGACCATGGATAACCTCCTAGCAAACCTAATTGGACCCACCCAGGGCCAAGCTAAGACAGGGGTCAGTGACTGTCTACAAGGTACTGTTTCTTCATTTTGTGGGGGAGAAAGGACCATGAGGAGGAAGAGGGGAGGGGAGGGGGGAATGAAGGGTCTGAAGGAGCAGGAAAAGGAACAATCTTCATTACTGGAGGAGGGGGAAAGAAGGGCAGAACAGAGGACAAAGCCATCCTTGAGACCACTGGCCCCTTTCCTACCATCTGGTCAGCTCTATAGGCCATATGGGACCAAATAAATAAATAAGGCCATGGAGACTGCACAGACCTGTCTTTGCATGAGCTACAGGCCTAGATGGCCACCAAACACACAACAGGACCCATGCTAAGGCCAGGTGACCCCCTACCTCACACAGGCCAGCTTGTGGAATAGGTAAGCCACTCCCTGGGATACAGGAGGAACAGCAGGGGCCAGCTGGGGCCAGCATCCTTCACTCCAGCCCTTATAGCCCAACTCCATTTATTGTCCTGTCTGGCCCTCTTCTGCCCCCTGCCCCACCTCATCCTTACGCCATGAGAAACTG
Organism: Petaurus breviceps papuanus; assembly: GCF_028583685.1. Taxonomy (NCBI): domain Eukaryota; kingdom Metazoa; phylum Chordata; class Mammalia; order Diprotodontia; family Petauridae; genus Petaurus; species Petaurus breviceps. The sequence goes on along the minus strand of NW_027187378.1, from coordinate 24,336,382 downwards.
GGCCCCAGCCTCGCCCTTGGCTTCTGTGTGGCTGGAGTCTTCTCGGGCAGATATCCCCCAGAGGCCCAGGCTGAGGCCCAGCAGGTTACAGATGACCACCAGTAGGATCACCGAGGACAGCACATAACCTGCAATCCACCTACCATGGTGGAAAAGGGAGGAAAGGGATAGGGAGAGTCAAGGTCTGAGAGGTCGGGAAGAAAATGAACATTTCCTAGCTCTTTCAAAGGCTTTGGAAAGACAAAAATATAGAACAATGCAGAGGGTACAGTACCAGAGGAAGAGGAAAAAGACACTAACCCTAAGACTGGATGTACATGAATAGTACATAAATATTTAAACACACAAACAGACTTGATCCTAGACCTTTGTTTACTGATCTGGAAACCCTTGGGACCATAAGAACATAGGATTTTAGGGCTCAAAAGAACCTTAGAAGTCATCAACCACTCCAACTGCCTCATCCTAACTGATGGAGGGAAATGATACCCCTTCTTTCAAGGGCTGAGGAAAAAAAATGAATAGAGCATAGGACTCATTGGGCTTGAAGGCTGAAATACTAGGGGTCAAGGCTAAGTTGGAGGGATGACTAAGTACTGGAGGGTAAAAGTAGCTAAGTATAGGGTGTTGGGAGCAGGCACCCAGAAATCCAAGCCCTGAGTGGGTAGGGCAGGGAGTAGGTGGAGGGGACACATATTTTTTCCCTGTTCCCTGGATCTGCCCTCCCCCCTCACCCAATACCTGTATCTCTCATATCTCTGGATCATATGTAGGTAAGGCCTGCTACTGTTCTCTGCCTCTGCAAGAGCCTGCCTCCAGTGGTCAGCGGCCTCAGAGCCTGGGAAGCCTTTGGACAGGGTCCTCACTTCCTCTGGGATCTGGGCCACCTCTTCCTTCAACTCTGCAAGGAGAGGGGAGAGATAACAATAATAATTAGGGACTCACATTTCTATTTTCTTTAACCCTAGTGTCTATGTAGAAGATGTTTTCTCTTACTATTCCTGATATTACCCTGAAGTTGTCAAGGGAAAGCCCCCACTTCTCACCAAACATAAGTATACAACTTTATAGTTTACCAAATACTTTCATATGTATTGCCTCACTTGAACCTGATAAAATCCCTTCCAGGTAAGCAGGATGGGGATTTTATAGATGAGGAAACCAAGGTTCGGAGAGGTCATGTTTGTTCAACATCACACAACTAGTAGAGTAAAGAAGCAAGGAACAAAACCCAAGCCCAGTGTTCTTTCCACCATCATACATTATTATTCCACCTCTCGCTAATCCTGTCCTCAAGAAAAACTCTTTACAGAAGATCAGGTGAGAACTATGGGTCCATTGCCAGCTAGTCACCATGACTCACAGAAATCCACGCTTGCAATAGGAAGCTAGGAGTAGGAGCCTTCCTGGGATTCCTGCTGGCAGAAGACAACTCACCTTGAACTATGTCTGCCGTCTCCATAGCTGTTAATACTGGGAGCGTATTGAATGTGCTGTTATCCTGAAGAGGAGCAGAAGACGAGGTCATGCCCTCTACATCAGAGAGAACTGTTCCTGTTCTCAGTTCTAAGAGGGGCTCTCAGCTGGATCCAAGGATCTTCAAGCATTTTGGAGAAGGTCTTGTCCAGACCTGGGGGCTTCTCCCCACAAGTGAGAAGGTGAGACAGCTTGCTAGGCAGTGAACCCCTGACTAGGCAGACCCAGAACTAAGAAAAAACACAGGAATTCCATTTCTTCAAGCCTAACCCCACTTCTCATCCCCCAGGATACACACCTTCTGAACCATGTTGGAAAAATTGGCCTCTGGGACACCCTTCAATTTCTGGAGGACACTCTTCACAGAAGGTACCTGAAATCAGAGTATTCAAAAATCCATATAGATAAATTCAACTCCCCTGCCCTCAACCTACTCAGTCCTGGTTGGGACACTGGATTTGGAAAGCCTGCCAGCCTAGAACCTACGATCCCAAGGTTCAGACACTTTCCCTACATGACCTTGACATAGCGGAAAGAAATAGGATTAAGAATCAGAAGATTTTTACTTAAGACCCAATGCCTAAATCCTCAGATATATTATCTAACTATGGCCTGAAGAACCTTGGGGATCCCCAGAACTCTCTCAGGGGAGAGTTAAATCTTTTTTTTTTTTTGCTTTTTGGAGGGCAATTGGGGTTAAGTGACTTGCCCAAGGTAAGTTAAAACTATCTTGATAATAACACTAAGACACTTTAATTTCAAATGTGGTAGATATTGATAGACATAACCCAAATAAATAAAATCTATTAGGAAGGATCCTCAATAATTTTTAATAGTGTAAAAGGAGTGCTGAGACCAAAAAGACTGAGATGGGCTGGTTTGAGTCTAACCTAAGAGGCAGTGAGAAGTCATGGAAAGAACACTAGATTTGAGTTTAGAAAAACTGAGTCCTGGTCTCTCTCTGCTATTTATTGCTTAGTGTGACTTTGGGTCTCTTTTTCTTTTTTTCTCATCTCTAAAAATGAGGAGTTTGGATAGATGACTTCTATGACCTCTTTAAGTTCCAAATCTTCTCATTCAAAGATTCCAGAGCCAGGCATGGCAGAGAGCAACAGGAAAAGATTGCCCATAACAGAATAATAATTAATAGTTCATGTTTCTATGGGACTATACAGAGAAGAAAAGGTATAGTCTGCCATTGGTAAAAGGAATTTCTCCATTCAGGAGTTACTTATATCAATGAAATCATGGGTCCAGTCCCTAATCCTTTATCTAGAACTTTAAGGGTTATAAATCACATTGAATGTAATTATCTCATTTGATCAACATAATACTATGAAGTAAGTGCCATTATTATACCCATTTTACAGATGAGCAAACTGAGACTGAGTGAAATTAAGTGACTTTTCCAATTGTATGTAATGAGGCAGAGATCTGAACTCAGGTCTTTCTGAGTCCAAGGCCACCATTCTATCCACTGTGACTGAGCTGGTTTAGAAATAGTAGGAGTCCAAAACCACTTCTAGAACTGTATCCCAAAAAGATCATACAAATGGGGAAAGGACCCACACATACAAAAAGATCTAGAGCAGCTCTTTGTGTGGTGGCCAAGAACTGGAAATCGGAGGGATGCCCATCAACTGGGGAATGGCTGAACAAGCTGTGGCATATGAATGTCATGAAATACTATTGGGCTATAAGAAATGATGAACAGGTGGACTTCAGAGAAACCTGGAAAGACTTATATGAACTGATGCTGAGTGAGGGGAGCAGAACCAGGAGAACATCGTACACAGTAATAGTCACAGAGTGTGAGGACTGATTTTGATAGACTTAGCCCTTCTCAGCGATGCAAGAAACCAAAACAATTCCAAAGGACTCATGATGGAAAATGCCAGCCACATCCAGAAAAAGAACTATGGAGTTGGAATACAGAACAAAGTAGACTATTTTCTTTTTGGTTCTGTTTTATTTTGGATTTTTTTTTCTTCCTCACAGTTTTCCCCATTCGTTATAATTCCTCTATGCAATAGGACTAATGTAAAAATGTATTTAATAGGAATGTATGTGTAGAGCCCATATCAGATTGCAAGCCATCTTGAAAATTAAAAATAAATAATTTAATTTAAAAAAAAAGAAATAAGGAAAGGTAGATGAAGAATTGGAATTTGGCTGACTTGACTCATTAAACCCAACCTGGAAGACGTGAGTTGGGGATTGCATGGAAGAAGAGATGGAAATCAGAGGAAGGAAAAAGCCTCCAAAGTACTAAAGAGTAGTGGGAAAGAGAAGAGAGGGAGGGAGGACAAAATATTCACTCCTAGAAACCATACATGCACCAGTTTTCCTGTACCCAACTCCCATCTAGAATTTCCTTAGGGAAAAGGGAACATAGCCCCTACTGTGTGCCAGGCACTGTCCAGTGTTACTTCTTTTGATACAACTCTGGGAGGTAGGTGCCACTATTATCTCTGTTTTACAGCTGAAGACATGAGGCAGACAGAGGTCAAGTGACTTGTGCAGGACCACACAGTAAATGTCAGAGGCCAAATTTAAACTCAGGTAGGTCTTCCTGACACCACGGAGCCCTATCCACTGCACCATCTCACTGTCTCTGAAATGTCTTTTCTATATGTTACAGGGCAATGGGTAAGCTAGAAAGCAGAGAGCAGAGTGAAGTTTCTACCTCCTCAGATCCCTTCTGGTTCCACTCAATGTCTCAATCCTAAGAGTCCTCAGTCCTAAGCTCCTACCCTTCTAACTTCACCAACTCTCCCCATCCGCTGCCCCACCCACCACGTAGAGGTCCAAGCCACAGTGCTATGATGCCCGCTGGCCCCCAGGTGCCCACCTGGCTGAAATTGGCCCCCAGCTCCAAGAGCTGGCTGTGACGCAGGGCACTGGAACAGCCCTGGCACTGGCCATCCTGGAGCAGGGAGAGAAGCTTGTGCCTCTGGTCCTGCAAAGAGGAGCCCAAAGGCTCTTGCTGATCCTGTAGATAGACGATGCTGGAGTTGAGCACTTGAAGGTGGTCCAAAGAAACCTGCAAGTCTGAGAGGGGTGGGACAGATTAAGCCAAGGGGTTTGAATTTAGAGCCCAATTAAAATCATCGTCATCATCATTATCATCACCACTGACAAATTGCTAACACTTACATAACACTTCCTAAGCTTGCAGCACAATTTATGTATATTATTTGATCCTCACAACAACCCTAGGAAGTAAGTACTATTATTATCCCCCCATTTCAGGGATGAGAAAACTGAGACTGAGAGGTTAAGTGACTTGCCCAGGTTCACACAGATAGTAACTGTCTGAATATGGATAAGAATTCAAGACTTACCCAGTCTAGTACCATACTACCTAACTGCCTCATGAACAAAGCCTTTTCTGCCTTTCTCACCCTCACTCCACTCCCTTCACAAATTTCTCATATATACCCACACACCCATGCTATCCACACTCATCCTTATTCACATACACACACACATATACCAGTTCCACACCCATGCACACACCCCAATACATTCATACTCATTCATACTCACATGCCATGTATCCCATGGATTCAGGGCCCCTCTTACCTTGGCCCAGTCTCTGCAGGGAGGCTAGTATAGGATACACTGTGCCCCTTAGCTGGGTATGGATGGTGCTGCCAAGGTTTACACCAACACCTGGTGGCAGGAGACAATGAACAGTTTTACGGGGCAGACAGATCTTGGAACAATGAAGGCCAGTGAAGGAATGGGGAGAGGAGGGAAGGATAGACCTGGCAGGTCCAGGGACCAAGCCAACCCTCTAGGGGTTAAATGGGAATCACTCAAGGTTTCCAAAGGACAGGGGTTTGATATCCCCTGCCAGCTGCAGCCCAGAGTTCTGCATGTAGCAGGCCCTTGCTCAGTACCAGGAGGCACTAAGTGCCCAGATCTAAACCCCACCTTTGTGAGAGTTTCCTAAAGGTAGCATATCGGTGCTGAGGGATCGAGGAAAGGCTTCCTCCTAGGGAGTTACTGGACTTTATGAGCTCAGCCTCTGAGGAGGTGCTGGGCTTCTAAGCAGCCCATGCCTGCTGGTTCCAAAGGGTTCTGGGGCCCTCAAGCCCTCACCATCCAGTTCCTCCAAGACTCGATTCTGGGGGATGGAGAACTGCTCAGCCACTGCTTGCAGCTCCTGTAGAGGAAAGGGAATCCCAAGTCCAGGCTGGTGCTTTTACCTCCTTCAGGTCTACCTAGAAAGCCCCAGGGGCATTGCCTTTCTCCAGGCAATTCTTGTATACTGGCTCTACCTACAGACCCCAGCTGACTCCTAAGTAGCAGCTGCCTGCCTCCCTGACCACCTACCACATCTGGCTATTTCCCTGCCCACCTGCTGCTATAACAAAAAAGGATTAGCACTTACCTGGGGGACATCAGAGACCAGACCTTGTAGGGAGTTCAGCATCCCAGGCACAGCCCGGACACCAGGGCCTACCTCATCATGTGTCTTTTGGTTGGTAATGAAAGCACAAACCACACCAGTCCTATTGCAGAAGGAAGAGAGAGCTGTGGTCAAGGGGATGCCCCCAAGGTTCTCAAGGATTAGGGGAGCCAGAAACCAACTACTTCCCCTCTCCCCCCGAAAAAAAATGGTGAAGTGCACTAGGGCCTCCTGGACCACATAATTCCATGCCATACCAATTTGCCTTCCTCTATTCCCCTTGGCCACCCCTCCCTCCCAGGGTCCCCTAATGGAGGGTCCTTGATTACAGGAGGAGAAGAGTGATGAGAAGAAGGAAGGTCATGAGGCTGCCCCTCTCACAGGCCATAGACTTGTGCTCAACCTTGACCCGACCCCCACAGCGCCGGCGGCAACGGCAACAGCAGAAACAAAGCCCAACAATGGGCACGATAAGAAGGAAGAGGACGGCAATCACGGCACACACCACATAGCCAGCCTCATAGCGGACCACCTGCAGTGTGTAGGGATGGAGGGAAGGAGTGAAGACATAAGCCAAGACCTCTTGCCCAGTCCATCTTCTCCATCTCCCCCCTACACATAAGTTACTAAGACTTAAAAAGGCTTAAGAGACTAGCTCTCCCACCCAGGCCTCCTCCCATTCCCACCCACTCCCATATTATAACCCCACCCTTTCCTCAACTTATGGACATCCAACATTAAACAGAAAGCTGAGCCCTCAGATTCTAGAAGAAAACTTGACTGTGAAAATCATTAACAGATTAAGATAGCATCTTCCTTAATCCGCTCCTAATTACCCCTCCTTGATTTCTCATAGAAGATATAAAAGGTAATGGCAGATTGAGCTAAATGTGAACTGAATTCATTGTAAAATAAGCAATGAGAACAGGCAGCTAAGTGGTTCAGTGGCGAGAGAGCTGGCCCTGGTATTCAGGAAGATCTGAGTTCAAATCCAGCCTCAGAAACTTAACAGCTGTGTGGCCCTAGGCAAGTCACTTAACTTCTGTTTGCCTTATTTCACTAGAGAAGGAAATGGTAAACTACTCTAGTGTCTTTGCCAAGAAGCATTGGTACGCCATGATCAGTGGGGTCATGAAGAATGGAACATGACCAAATGGCTGAACAACAACAATGTGTGCCACTAACTAGCTGGGCAACACTGGGCAAGTCACTTCCAGTCTCTAGGCCTCACCCTTCTTGTCTGTGAAATGAAGGTATTGGACTAGCTAATAATAAGAATAGTAATAGTTTTATTTGTAAGTAGTTTAAGGTTTGCAAAGTGCTTTACAAATAGTAGTCAGTCAATAAGCATTTATCAAGTGCCTACTGTGTGCAGCTAGGGGGCACAGTGGATAGAGCACTGAGCCTGGAATCAGGAAGACTCATCTCCATGAATTTAAACCCGGTCTCAGACACTTACTAGCTATGTGACTCTGAGCAAGTCACTTAACCTTTTTTGCCTCAGTTTCCTCATCTATAAAAAATGAGTGAAGAAGGAAATGGCAAACCTCTCTAGTATCTTTGCCAAGAAAACCCCAAATGGGGTCATGAAGAGTCAGACACAACTGAAATGACTCAACAACAAAAATGTGCCAGGGACTATGCTAAGCACTGAGGATATACAGATATAAAAGACAGTCCTTGCCTTCAAGGAGCTTACAATCAAAAGGGGGGGGGGGAAGCAATATGCAAACAGCCCTGTGCAGACAAGCTACATACAGGATACAGAGGGAAGGCCCCACACCCAAGAAAGACTTCCAGCAGAAGACTTGGAGGAAGTCAGGGAAGCTGGAAGGTAGAGATGAGGAAGGAGAACATTCTAGGCAGGGGGTCAGCCAGTGAAAATGCCTGGAGTTGAGAGATAAAGTGTCTGTTTGAGGAACAGCAAGGAGGCCAATGTCACTTGATCAAAGTGTACCAAGGGGGTGCTGTGGGAAGCCGGGAAAGGTGGAGGTGCTTGGGTGATGAAGGACATTGAGCACTAAACAGAAGATCCCAAAGCGGATCTGGAGTTTATTGAATAGGGGAGTGATGTGGTCGGACTTGCACTTTAGGAAAATCACTTTGGTGGCTGAATAGAAGTCGGTTGGAGCCGGGAGGTATTAGAAGCCAGCGACCAACAGACACCAGGAGATGAGGGTTTGTACCCAGGGAGTGGCAGTGTCAGGGTTGTATTTCAGAGATTTTTTTAAGTTTTCATCGTCATTCCCAACCTGCGAGCTAAATGCTAAAATTATTCTCCTTTTACAGATGAGGAAACTGAGAGAACCAGAGGTAAAGCGACTTACTCAGAGGCAAACCAGCAAGAACTCAAGTCTTCCTGACTCCAGGTCCAGTGTTCTAACCAGTGCGTCACCAAGCTAAGAGCTGACATTTGCTTTAGTGCTTTGAGGTCTGTCGAATATTTTGTACACAATCATCTTGATTCACTATCCTAGGAGATGGGTGCTACAGGCGTTAATGGCCTTTTTTTACAGATGAGGAAACTGAGGCCTGCCCATGATTACATAGCCAGTTTGCCTGTGGGACATGAGATGCAAACCCAGATCTCTCCTGACTCCAAATCCAACCCCCTTTTCACTACAGCACCCAGCCTCACAAATCTCAACGGTTCCTTCAAGTTCCAGCATCCTATGATTTTATAAAGTTCCATACCCACCCCCCATTTTGTCCCTCCCGTCTTTTGAGATTTTTCTGCCATCCCCACCAAAAGTATCCTGGCCTCTTGATACTCACATCTGAGGTTCGAACAGAAGAAGGTTCATTCAGTGCCGCTCGAACCAACCCTACAGAAAGGGGAGAGAGGTCACCACCATCACTACCACCTCATCTTGCTACCTTGCCTTCCCAAGCCCTACCCTGATTGCCAGTAGCCAATTTGGAGTCATAATGGAGATATTTCATATCTTTGAATGAACAGGAGCTTTGGCAATTCAGGAGGGAGGGTACAGAGAACTCCTCCCCCATACACACCCTATTTGCCATGGAAAGGACACCTTGCCCCATAAGGTCCTGCCCAGGCCTGCTACAGGGAGCAGTGCTTGATGAGGGAGTGGAAGAGGTAGAACTCAGGAGAGAACACTCCAAGCTACCCACACCCTATTCTTCCCAGCACCTTGCTCCCCAACCCCACCCAGGCCTCCCCAATCTGCACTGGGGCAGATGCTATTCACGAGTAGTCTGGCACCCACAATTCCAGATTCTCAGAGGCTCTGACATTCAGGGGCACCATGCCTACCAGGTTGCAAAGGTGAGAGAGATGCAGGTCTCCAGAACCAGGGGTCCAGCCCAGTCTACCATTTCCTCCCCTCCACCCAAAGAGAAAGAACAATGACAGAGAGGACAGCCTACCCCTGAGACCACAACCCTGAAACTTTTGACTCTGCCTCCTACTACCCCCCAAGACTTACACCTGCTCTCCCCCCAGCTCCTTCACTCCAACCATATGCCCTCTACTTAGAAGGTTTTCCCAGATCTCTGCTGACATTCCTCTCTGCCACCAAGGCCACTGCCCTAGATTCTCCTAGGAATGCAGCCAGTCCTGGAAGAGGGAGCTATTGGGAGCTCTCTCCCTGCTGGCGCCAGGGCCGGAGATGTCTGGGTCCCTCTTGTCCTAGGCTGGCACAAGTACCACATTGGCAGGGAGTTAGGACAGACCCCCGATAGAAAATGAGTAGCCCCATGGGTAGAGGGAATGACAAGGCTCTGTGATGGTCAGACAACTTCTCCCTTTCCCCCAATTCCCCCATCCTCACCTTCTGGAAAAGGGTTGAGCTGCACCATGTCCAGGAAGCCCCGTACCATCCTGTAGAGGGGATCCAGGGACCCAGGCAGCCGGGCCTGAGGATCTAGCCAGCGGCCTTTGCCCAGCCGAGTAAAATGCAGCCTCTCCTCCTGGCCCTGCGGCCCGCAGTACTGTGAAATCGCCTGGCCATTGCATGGGGCCAGCTCCAGCCCCAGCAGGAAGGCGATAAGGCCCAGGCTTCCGGGGTGCCTCATCTGGAAAGGGACCCAGCAGCACTAGAGACAGACAGCAGGAGCTGGGGCAGGGGGGCGTTTCAACAGTTCTGTGTGCAGGGGAGGAGGAGAGAGCAGGACATACATCCTTCTCTCTAGTCCTCCGCTTACTGGAGTTTCTAAAACCGGCCCAACAGGTTTCCTACTTCCAGATCAGGCTCTCTTCAGTGCCTGAGGACCGGGAATGGAATAGGCATTAGGGAGGGGGAGGGGTCAGAGGCTGAGTTCTAGGTGCCGCCCTCTACAACTAAGAGAGTGTAGAGCTGGATGGAACTCAGGGCATCCCTCCATCTCCCCTTCCTCCCAGACCCTAGATTTAAGATGACCCAAGTCCCCCAAGCTATGCAAGGCTTCTCCTAGGGTCTCTCTGGGGTAGAGAAGGTTAGGGTGGGCGTGGCCTTCTCCCACTCTTGCTCTCTTCCCCCCCCCACCTAATTCCCAAAGATGAAGGTTCATAATCCTTACCCCTCCTCCTCCTCCTCCTCCTCCTCCTCCTCCCCAAAAGGCCTCCAGCTAGGAGAGTAAGATGAGGGAGAAGTAAGTGCCTCAGTTAATAACGGGTTCTGTCCGGAAATGAGAACTCATCAGAGGGGGGTGATTCAGAGATGGGGATCAGGGCCCCAAGGAAGAAGGAAGGAAATCCATCAACAGGCCAGGAGCAGGGTAGGAAGGTCAGTGGGTCAGGCGAGGCATCTCACATGGGTAGAGGATACCCTGAGAAAGAGAGGACCCAGCATTTCTGGGAGGAGATGGGAAGAGAGCTCTCACATCAGAGTATTAAACCACCAATAGACGTCCAAGATCCAGTCCAAACCATGAGGCATTGCGCTATGTTGGGGAGAGCCCTGCATCTGGATTCAGAAGAGCTTGGTTCAAAGTCATCCATTATGTGTGTGACTTTAGGCAAGCCATTTCAACTCTCTCAGCCTCCCTCAGTTTCTCCTACTGTAAAAGGAGAGGTTGGAGAGATGGTCCCTCCCAGTTCTAAATCCTATGAACCCCTGTTGCTTTATGCAAGAGAAAATCAAGCCTTAGGATGTCTTTTCAGTCTCTTTTCATAGCATTGTCAGTGTGGTATAAAGACAAAAGCATTGTATTTGGAATCGAAGGACCATGTAACATTTTTGTCCTAACACGATTACCTATGTGACTTTGGAGACAACCCTTGATTCAACTTCTTTACCTGTTAAGAAAAAAAGAAAAGTTGAACCACATGATCATTTGTTATTCAGTAGTGTCCAAATCCTCATGACTCCATTTGGGGTTTTCTTGGCAGAGATAATGGAGTGGTTTGCCATTTCCTTGTCCAGCTCATTTTACAGATGAGGAAACTGAGACAACCAGAGGTTAAGTGACTTGCCCAAGGTCACACAGCTAGTAAGTGTCTGAGGCCAGATTTGAACATAGGAAACTTACTGATGCCAAGTCCAGAGATTTATCCACTTCACCACCTAGCTGCCCTGATGATTATTTAGGCCCCTTCAAGTTTTTAATTCTATGAGACTAATAGGAAGGAATTTCTGCCCTCTTTCAGGGGGAAGGAGGGGAATTGGGGGAGATGGAGATAGGAGTAAAGAAAAACAGACAGGCATACAGACCCAGAGGGAAAAGAGATTCTGTAAGTGCATTCCTAAGCATGTTTGTCTCTAGGTTTATTTTTAAAATGTCTTATTAATGTCATCAGTCGTTCCTGTACATAAGCACCCACCCCCATCCCCTGAACTGAACCCTCTCTTGTAACTAGGAAAATCGGTGAAACAAAGGACAGTTTCCTTGCTTGTACGTCAGTGCTTGGGGCAGGCTATGATCTCAGAACCTCAGTCTGGGCTGGGGAGGATGGAAAAAGGGGAAGAGATTAGAAAGGAGAGAAGTAAGTAGGTCCTTCAGGGGCTAGTTTTTCCTTCACTATTTGGCCTCTAATTTGAACTGCTCTGTGGAGAAGGAATCTCTTCACTCACTCACTCTATATTAATCAGCCCTTCTAGAAAATGGAGGAGACGCCAGTAGCTGTGAACAGACGGGAGAAGGCTGTGAGATCCTTGGGTGTAAGAGGAGTGTGGACAAAACTGGGGTTGAGCAGAAAAACAGCTGGAGCTGGAAATAGATGGTGCCCTAAGCCAGAGTGACAGAGTTGATTGTTCCTTTCCACCAATAAGTCAATTGGTCAATAAGCATTTATCAAGCACCTATTATATGCCGAATATTGTTCTAAACACTGGGAATACAAAGGCAAAAGACAGTCCCTGCCCTCAAGTAATTCAACTATGTATAAATAGGCTAGAAACAGGATAAATAAGAAATAAAACAGAGGGAAGAACTGGAATGAAGAGGGACTGGGAAAGGCTTCCTGTGGAAGCCCTCTGTTTTTCTGTGGGCTCCTTCCGCTCCTGCCCCAGTCTCTGATCCTGTTCTAGTCTTGAAGAAGTTCCGCTAAGTTTCCTCCCTAGGTTCCTTGAAGGCATGGCATTAGGAACCATAATGAGCTACTCTTTTCAGGGCCCAACTAGTCCAATCCCTTCATTTCATAGATGAGGAAATTGAGACCCAAAGAGGGGAAATGATTTGCCCAAAAGCATACAACCAGTCAGTGACAGAAGAAAGTCTACATAACCCAGGTCTCTGGCCCCCAAAATAGAATCTTTTGTATTGAACCACTCTGGTCCTTAAAGGGCCTTCCTGAGCACTCAGCAGATACATCTCCGCACCTCCCTCAATTTTATCCTTTAGAGAATAAGGATCCTGGAGGCCCATGCCAGTTCACACATCCCTCCCCAGCATTCACATATTCCAGTTCGTGTCCACACCTGTTAAAAAATAGATAAACAATGCTTATGTTGTTTGGACCCAGCAGCCACATGCCACAATCCCCACCCTGTTTACCTCTTTGCCTTACATTTGTATCTGAGGAGCTCAAACTACCTTCACATCTGTCACCTTCTCCCAGATATAGGCACTGGAAGGGACTTCCCACCACAGAGCCAGGGATGGAGTTTGGTTATCTTGACTATTAATGTCCAGGTCTCTATGTCCCTCCCTTGGTCAGGCTAGTCAACTCTAATCTCTACCCCCTTATCTACAAAAGCAGAATTCAGGGAAGTTCTTCCACTCCCCCATTCCTATTCGGTTTGTTAAGAGAAAATTACCCCTGTATAGATGACTTTCTAACTTTAGAACTTGTCTTCCCAGTCCAAAGAATGTAAATAGCCTCTTCCTAGGCATTCTATAATCCATTTATAGAATAATTAGTAACAGTCATGTCCCTGTTTTGATTTCCATTGTATTTTCTGACTTTTCTGGATTACAGGGGTTGGAAGGAGTTTAAATTCATAATTTGATCCATGGTGCCCTGGCTTCAGATGTTCAAATGCCCCTTATTTTTACTTGTAATGTTATAATTAGGACAATCACTAATGCTATTGTTTTTAGAAGCTCTGCACTAATGACTTTGTCCTTTGAAGATTCCTTTCACCAGAACTCAAAGTACATTTCACAAATGTGATCTCTGGCCCTTGGCAGCATCTCTGGGGGGAGGGGGAGGGGGGAGGCTGGGAGAATCTAGGCAGAGATCTAGCCATCTGATGGATGGGGGGGGGGATGGATGGGGGGAAACGACATTAATGTATGAAGCTGGGCAGAGACTTGCCCTAAGGTCAGTGACCAAACAAGGAAGAGAATTCAAGAGCCCTGCTTCCCAGCTTCTCTAATCTCTGCAGACTTGGTAGACTATCTAGTACCAGGAACACCCCATCCTCCCTTTCTCCATCACATAAATCCAGGCCTAACTAGCCTCCCTTTCATCTACCTGAAATCTTCTAGGAAATCAGAACATCTTCTCTGGGACCTCCCTGAACCTCAGAAAGCAGGCTCAGAAGGTGTCTGGAGGGGCCCTGGGAGGTGGTAGGAGGAGAAGAAGCCGGTGCTATAAATGAACCTCCTGGGGCCTGGGACCAAAAAAGCCATGTGTGGGCTGCCCAGTCAGCAGGAACGCCCTTGTGACTGTCTTCAAGGGCACTGGTGGATTAATAGGCAGTAAGGCGAGCTTTGAGAAGAGAAAGGTAAACAGCAGGAAGGAGAAAGGAGAGTGAGGACAAAGGCCACTTTGGGGATGGGATGGACTATCCCATCACACTGGACACACTTGGAAGACAATGGAATTCTTGCAGACCTACCAGGACCTTCTTCTCCACAAAGTTATAGAATCACCGAATTTCAGAGCTGGAAAGGACTTCAAAAGGCCATCTAGTCCAACCTAAACCATAGCAAACAAGAAGCTGAGCTACAACATAACAGTTTTTGCTTGAAGGCCTCTAGCAAGGGGTGACCTGCTGCCTCCTGGGCAAGACCATCTCACTTTTAGACAGTTGTCTTCATTAGAAAGTCCTTATATCAAAAATAACTAAGTCTGCCAAATTTTTACACTTTCCATCTCATTCTGACTTCTAGGGCTGAGCAGGACCTCTTCCATAGGCTATCCCTGAAAACAATGAGAGGAAATTATCATGCTCTTACCCCTCCTCCCTCTTCTGTTCTCCAGGCTAAACATCCCTTGTCCTCTCAAACAATTCTCATTTTCCAGGCTGTCCTCCTCTGGATTTTCTTCCCTATGCTATGCTTTGTTCCTAATACTGTCTTCATGTCTTACATGCAGAAAGTGTTAAGAACCCCCCAGATCCTGGGATTTCTCTCATCTCTCTGTCCAACCCCTGAAAGGGAAGGAAGGCTCTAAGAAATGAAATTACATTATATATAATAATAAAGAATTATGTGCAATTCAGGTTTCCTTCTAGTCAAGCTTTAGGAATTTTGCATGGGATGTTGAAGAGAAAATGATTTGACTGTGACATAATATAACATAACACCATATGACTCTGAAAGGGGAGGATTTGGTGAATAGCTTAGGAGAGGAGAGATGTCCTTTTTTTTTCTTGGATGGGGGAGGCACGCAATTCCAGACCCTCAAGGTAGCTTATTCCAGATACATGGAGAGATAGTCAGACAGAAAGACAGATTTTGGACATGGCAGACATGTAAGGGAAGCTGACTCTTCCAATATGATGTCACTGATTTCCAGTTTGCTTCCTCAGAGATTTGGGGGGAGTTTCTCCTTGGGTGAGATCAGGTTTGAACTGAGATCACTTTCTTTTTTTTGGAGAACTAGTCACTCAGTGTATTTTCTAGTATATTCTAATCTATAACTTTTCTCCTCGCTGTTTTCTTAGATAAATGGTTTCCTCACAATTCACTATGTGTGATGGTCTCTTTACTATTACTAGTATTTGGTGGGAAGGAATTAAATTGGTTAATGTAAAGCAAGGGCTGTCCTTCCCCATCCCTCAGAATTAGTCACCCTTTTTGTTCTGAACCAATTGTGCCTTCAGAGCAGTAGTATTTAGGGGAGCAGATAGATATAATTCTATTTCTGTACCTCTCTCTCAGAAAAGAACAGAGAAGTCATATTCATGGCCCCTTGTCCTGATCCCCTCAAGACAATCAATCAATAAACATTTATTAAGCTCCTATTATATGCCAGGCACTGCTAAGTACTAGGGAAACACAAAAAGGCAAAAATATAGAGAAGCTTACAACCTAATGAAGGAAACAACATACAAAAATATATGTATATGTGTGTATGTGGGGGGGGGGCGTTAAGCTATATGTAAGATAAATAGGAAATAATTAACAGAGGGAAGGCCCTAAAATTAAAAGGTGTTAAGGAAGGCTTCTAGTAAAAGATGAGATATTAGCTGGACTTTAAAAGGAAGCCAGGGAAGGCAGCAGGTGAATCTAAGGAAGGACAATGTTCCAGGCATGAGAGACAGTCAGAGAAAATGTATGGAACTAAGAGATGGGAGTATCTTGTTCATAGAACAACCAGGAGACTGGAATTACAGGGTCCCTCAGAGAGCAGATTCCAGATTCCATGCCTTTCCTTGAGCCTCTTGTCTATACATGCAGACATCCCATATGGATGTACATAATCTACTGGGACAGTATACACCTTGCATGATGAATGAGAGGCTGGAGAGATATCTAAAGAAAACGAATGTTTAAAGAAAATGAATGTTTCTTTCCAGGAAAGCTCTCTGATAAGCTCAGATGTGGTACATGGGAAGAAACCCCACAAGATCCCCCTAAATCTCCTCCTTGCTCTTTACAAGTAATGGGAAGCTTCATCTCTAGGTCCTCGAGTCCCCTTTGACATTGCATTCCATCAAAGGTCCACACTTGAGGACCTAGAGGGCCACATGTGGCCTCCTCTTCCCAATTTCTTCAGTTCTACCAATCTGAACTAGTACCTATCACACTTCCATCCTTTCCTATATATCCTTCCCTAGATTTTCCATTACTCTGATGCTATCTCTTTCTTAGTACTATCTTTCTCCTTCTCTCAATCCCAAGTCGCCATCAAGCCTACAACATGTACAGCAGGGCATAAAAATTATCAGAGTGCTAAAGAATTACGAATCAACAAAGCTGGCCAACACTGACCTTCTTAACCTAAATTAATCCTAGTATTAGTAGTACCTAGATGACTTCAGAGCCAAAACCTGGCATCCAAGTGGCATTTTCAAGATCAAATCAGGAGCTCATATCACCTGTGAGCACCCTCCAAACCAAAATGGCCTCTTCTTTCCAGAAAGCTTTACATTCCTTCCATCCTCCTCCCTTGTGCCATTACCCAACACATTAATATTATATTAATAACTATACTATCAGTAAGGGTCAACAATGCCTGGCTCCACCCTGGTGTCACCCACGTACCCCTACTATAATTACTGCTTTGTGATCCTAGGCCTCCCATGACAGAGGAGGCATCATTGCAGCAAAGGTACAACACAGAGGTATTACCCACAGCACAGAGCCAGAGCTCTGGATTTATATGGCTCAAGTTAAATCTAGGGAGGCTTCTTACATAAATCTTTCTTTGGCCTCTGTCCTCACCCATGATTTCCCCTGGGAATATCATGTCCCAATTTGTACAACAAAAGGAAAAAGACCCTCAGCTGTCATGTAGGCACTAAGCCTAACAACACTTTGAATACCTGACAAACTTTATTTAACCTGACAAAAATTAAAACAAAGGACACCTACCCAAACCCATAAATAGCCAAAACACCTCTTCTTCCCAATCTGGTAAGCCCCACATCCCAAGAAGTCCAGATAGTCTTCCCAACTTATAATACCCTGGGTTGAACCCAAAAACATGTGAAAGGAAAGCACACAGGATTGTTAGATGGTCTATGAAACTACTACTTTAGCAAGCCTCCCCTCCCCTCCCCCAGGGAGCTCATCTATTCTCAAAACTGTCCATAGTATATATTGTAGTGTATACTACAGGACCATTACCTTTTCCTCACACCTGCGCAGTCCACATAACTCACAGTACCAATGAGGGGCAAGGCCCAGGTTTGCTCTTCAACATCATGGCTCACTTTTTTTGCTGCTTAGTCCAGGATCTCCTCCACTTGATCCAGGACCTTGGTATAAACTAGTAACTATTCCTCTGGGTCCAGAAATCTTGATCCAAGAACTCTACCATTACTGTTCCATCTTACATTCCTGCAGAGCTCAATGTGACCCAGGAACTACTCATTCCTCCATTATTGCCTCCACTCACTGCCATCTTTGGAGCCACTGATTTTCCCTAGAAGGGATATATAAATGTGTAGCCTCCCCCAGAGAGCCAAAATCTATGTGTGCCTGATAGACTTGGCTGTCTTTCCCAGCTCAATTTCTCTTCCATCTGTCTCTGCTCTCCCATTTAAATAACAAATCTAAAGAGTTAGAATCAGCGGGCTTAAAATTCTGGGCTTTACCACTGATATTTGTATAACCCTGGGCAAGTCACCTCATCTCTGTGAGACTCAGTTTCTCTATCTCTAAGATGAGGGTATGGACTGATCAGTGATGAGATGTAAGCTGAATGTGGTAGTCTGAAAAATCCCTGATTTTTTTGAAGCACTTTGAGATCCATCAGGCTCATGAGTGACAGGTTAACTAACACCCTAGATGTGCCCTCTACTCCTAGAAAGCATCCCCACCCCATCCTTTTTCCCACAGTCCTCCGTGCAAGAATCTTCTATGCTGAAAACTTCTATAGTGAAAGCCATCTAGACAATCCCTGGCATCTTCCAGTCTGTGACATCAGATGTGGGAAACCAATCAGGTGCAACTGAGTAAGACCTTACTTTTCTCTATAAACCCACTGTCCTGATGTGGAAGGATTGAATCCAGGAAACCCCCATTAACAACTAGGAAAATGGATTCAAGTGGAGTATAGCCTGGGGGTCTCAAGTCTAGAAAGACTCTTCTTGGAGAATCCTGGAGCCCCTTCCTTTCCCTGAAGTGAAAATCTGACCATGTCATCACACTCCCCACCCCACCCCCACTTCCATTAGATAAATGCCAGCAATTCCCCATTACCTCCAGCATCAAACATAACATCCTTTGTTTGACTTTTAAAACCCCACAAAACCTGGACCCTTCCCATCTTTCCAATATTCTTGCTCTTTCAGTCTCTCTCCATACTCTATGATAGAGGGACACTGACTTTCTCCATGTTCCTCTAACACTCCATCTCTCCATTCAATTTCTTTTCACTGACCGTCCCTGGGGCTTGGTAGGCTCTTTCTCCTCACTTCCATGATAGAGTCTTCTGTACTAGAAACTCCTACAGTGGGGACGACCTAGACAATCCCTGGTATCTCTCTGTAAAATCAGCTGCCTTCTGGCTTCCCTGGCCTCTTGCAAGATTCAGCTCCAGTCTCACCTTTTGCAAAAGGCCTTTCCCAATTCTTCCTGCCCTTATAGAGACTTCCCTCTGGGATTGCATTCTGTTTATAATGTATATATCTTAGGTGCACAATTTTTGGAATATTGTCTCCCCCCCCCATTAGATTATGAGCTCCTTGAGAGATCAGTGGTATAATGGAGCTCAAACAGGTAGCTAATTATTAAATTTTCAGTGGGACATTTCCAACTTGAGAATAGATAAACACTACAAATCAAGGGTTGATTTATTGATTTATCAATTGTCTAGACTTAAGAAAGTGATGGAGAAAATGTTAATAATGAAATAATTTTTAAATACAGCATGTGTACATTTTTTTAAAGGCAAGCCAGTTGTTAAACATTTACCAACACACCCCAGCAGTGACTATGTTCTTGCTTTCTTTGTATCTCCAGTACTAACTTTCCCTCTGAGATTATTTCTATAAATATTATATATGTGATATGTGTCACATATTTTACATATATGTATAGATTTTTTTTTTGCTATTTTTGGAGGGGAGGGCAGGGCAATTGGAGTTAAGTGACTTGCCCAAGGCTACACAGCTAGTAAGTGTTAAGTGTCTGAGGCCGGATTTGAACTCAGGTCCTCCTGACTCCAGGGCCAGTGCTCTATTCACTGCACCACCTAGCTGCCCCATATATGTATAGATCTTATAGGTATATAATTGTTTGCATGTTTTCTCCTCTACTAGAATGCAAACACCTTGATGGCAGGAATTGTTTTTGCCTTTGTATTCCCAGTACTTAGTACATTACCTAGCACTGAATGGGGGGTGGGGGGGCATGGGGTATTCCAGGAGGACTAGCACCTCGGGTACCAGTGTTTGCCAAGCCCTTTCAGGGCTGCTCACCTACCTTTGGTGTCTACCTCTACCCGACTCTCCACTGTTGCTCCAAGATGCTGTAGCATCCTCAGCAGCCACACCCAAGTACAGCCATCTCAGCAGATGGGCTAAACGAGGTTGAAGATAACCTACAGGCCTCAGACCTATTGGTGAGTTAGTGGGTGTCTACCCAAAGCATGGGAAAACTTCTCCCAGTAGAATGGGTGGATGAGAACTATTTGTTCCAATGGTCATGAAGGCAGTTGAAGCAGATTCTGTGTAGCACTTAGAGCTTGGTCAGTCATCCACTGCATCTCAGGCCATCACCAGTCATCTTGACTTTTGTCTTGCCACTGGACTTCAATGACTGGAAGAGAGAGTGAGGCTAATGATTTTCCTAACTGCCTCGTGAGCAAGACAAGACATCACTCGTTCATATCTTTGATTTTCTTTGAAAATGGAGGATGTAGACTTAGCTCTTCTCAGCAATTCAAGGACCTAAAACAATTTCACAAGACTCATGATGGAAAATGCCATCCACATCCAGAGAAAGAACTATGGAGTCTGAATGTAGATCGAAACAGACTATTTGCCCTCTTTTTTTGTTTTGTTTTGTTTTTTCTTTCTCGTGGTTCCTCCCATTCGTTGTAATTCTTCTATGCAACCTGACTAATGTGAAAAATGTTTAATAAGGATGTATATGTAGAGCTTTATCAGATTGCATGACATCTTAGGGAGGGGCAAAGGGAGGGAGGTGGAGAAAATCTAAAACTTATGGAAGTGAATGTTAGAAACTAAAAATAATTTTTTTTAAAGAAAAGAAAATGAAAGATGAAAAACAGCAAAAACAACAAGCTCTTAATAAATTCTTGTTAACTAACTGTTATGGTCTGACAATCATCAGTTATCTTTTAGTGATTAAGTCCCAGAACCCCCCTCCCTTTCTTCATCCAGGGGGGTGAGCTGGGTATCATATTTTGGGTTTCACATTTTACCTTGGCCAAGTTAAAATGCACCCATAATAAAGGCCATTATTTTAAGATGACTGGCCAGTCTGCCTATTGGGTCAAAGCCTCTAATGCCCCAAACTGCTCCAACTACTGGGACATTGTGAACTTCATTATGAAGGTGGAGGTAACTCAGTGATTACTCATAACAAGGCAAGTTCCTATTTTAACAATGAGACAAATTAGTAATTAGCAATGCCAGAATAAAGTTTTCTATGCTGACCTTCTTAAGAAGTTAACCTTGTCAAGGAAATGTCATATATCTTTAAGGAGACATGAAGGGGGCAAGAGGACTCCTCTTAGGCACACAAACTTCAACAAAAGGGTATTACTGACAATATCCATTACTAATCTACCTGATTTTCACAAAGAAACATCGCTTCTTTACCGGGCACAGAAGCAGGAATAAGTACAAAAGAACAGCATGAACCTGTAAGAACCATATCGGGAAGGTTAAAATGTACAAAAGCTAAGTCGTTTGAAATATGATATAGGCAACGCAAAGGGGTTTTTAAGCTATATTTGGAGCAAGATGATGAAGAAGAAAGGGATCATTGAACAAAGCTATCTCTGTGGTTGCCTAAGTCAAGGAACCTTGCAAGGACTTAACATATTAACTAGGTAGCTAGATGCCACAGCATGTAGAGCATTAGTCAGAAAGTCTTCACTTCAAGTCATTTACTAGCTTTGTGACCCTGGGTGAAGCATTTGTCTTCTGATTGCCTCAGTTTCCTCATGTCTAAAATGAAGATAATAATAGTACCACAGCAACCTCAATATTGGAACAATGATCAACTGAGAAAGACTTAGCTACTCTGGTCATGACACTTCCAAAGGACCCATGATAAAAACTGCCATCCTTCTCCAAAGAGAGAGAACTGATGAACTTTGAGTACAGATTGAAGAATACTGTTTTCACTTTCTTAATTTTTCTTGCTTTTTTTCTGTGTTATTTTTTTCAACATGGCTAATATGGAATTTTTTTTGAAAAGAGACCTACCTTGCAGGGTTATTGTGAGGGTAAAATTTGCAAAATGTTTTACAAGCCTTAAAACAATATACAAATGCTAGCTATTATTGTTACTATTATTAAAGTCCTGGACTTAAAGTCAGAATATCTGAGTTCAAATACTTCCTCATATATTTTATTAGTTGTGTGACCCTGGGCAAGTCACATAACCTTTCTGAGTGTCAGTTTCCTCATCCATAAAACAAGGATAATAATAGTACCTATTTCCCAGTGTTGTTGTAAGGATTATGTGAGATCATATATGTAAAATTTGTAAACTTTAGGGAATGAAACAAGAATTTATTAAGTACCTACTATATGCTAAGTTCTTATCAAATATTATCTCATTTGATTTTCATAACAACTCCCAGAGGTAGGTGCTATTATTATCTCCAATTTACAATTGAGACAGAGGCTTAATGACTTGCCCAGGGTCACTCAGCTAGTAAGTGTCTAAGGCCAGATTTGAACTCAGGTCTTCCTGACTCCAGGTCCAGCTATTAAAACACCTATATAAAGTTTGCTATCGTTATTATTACTCTCAAATCCTTTGCTCTCTTGTCTTTTCAACTCTCATAGCTTGCCAGCTCCAACACTGAATTACTCCTACTATCGACCTCCTCTTCTCTTACTCATGTGATCCTGAATGGAGCTAGAGGAAATCATACAAACATGTAAGTCCACCACAAATGTGTGCTATCTAACCTCAACTGGACCCTTACCACAGCAACGCAATCCTTCTACTTCTCCCTAACTGATATTCTAACCCACTCACCACAGCAGCTGCTCCAGATCTTCTCTTCTCTCCTCAAACTTACTATGGCACCCTTTCTACCCACCCTCTCAGAAAAAGACCTTGCTTCATAGTTTAGCAAGAAAATTGAGGCAATTTGCTGTGAACACCCTCTTCTTCTCAGATGTCTCTTTCATGCCCTTCCAAAACAATCCCACTCCACCTTCTCCTTTATCCAGTCACTGAAAAGGAGTCCCTACTTTACTGTGGACAAAGTCTCTACATGCACCCTTAATCCCACCCTCTCTCATCTTCTCTAGAAGATTACTACAATTCTCATCCCATCCTTCACTAATCTTTAGTTTCTACCTATTTACTAGTTCTTTCTATAATATGGTTACTCAATGAGTCACTAGATATCACCCTCTCTCCTCTCCTCAGCCAAACTTATTGAAAAAGCTGTCTATAGTTACCTTAACTTCCTTTCTTCTTACAGGGGCAGTGAGATATGGCTGTAGATGGAGAGCTAGATCTAGAATCTAGTCTTACCTCAGAGACTCACAAGCTATGTGACCCTGGGTCCAGTCACCTAACCTGTTTGTACCTCAGTTTCTTCATTCGAAAAATGGAGATAATATTAGCACTTAACCCACAGGTTTTGGGGGATCAAATGAAATAGTATATGTAAAGTGATTTGATAACCTGAAAGAGCTATGTAAAAGCTTTTATTGTTATTTATTATTATTTATATTTTTATTTATTATTAATTATGTTAATTATTTATTTTCATTTATTATTATTCTCATCTAAACCCTCTACAATCTAGTTTCTTACCTCATCATTGACACTGCTCTCTTCAAAGTCTTGATCTCTTAATTGTCAATGAATGCTAATGGTCTTTTCTCAGTTCCCATTTACCAATTTCAATGACAAACAACATATTCTATACACAGCTGGGAGAAAGACTTTCAAATAGAAAGGAAAGAAAATGTGAATAACTCAAAATTATTCTATGCCCACTAGAAACCAGAGAAGTGAATAAAATTCTGAAAAATTATGAAAAGTGAAGGAATAAAAGAATCTCAGGATTGGAAGGGTCTTCAGAAGCCAACTAGTCCAATTCACACCCAAAAGTATCCCCTACCCAACAAGTGGACATCCAGATTTTGCTTGAAGACCTTCAGAGAGGGAATGTAAACCAGTTCCTAAGGTAGCCCTTCCCACTCTTGGATACCTGTAATTGTTAAGAAGTTTTTCCTTGACTTGGAAATTAGGGAATGGCTGAACAAGTTGTGGCATATGAATGTAATGTAATGGAACTGTGTGATAAGAAATGATGATCACAGAAGGCTTACAGGAACTGATGCAAAGTGAAGTGAGTAGAACCAGGAGAACATTGTACATATATTGTAACAGCAACATTGTGGGATGATCTTCTCAGCAATACAATGATGCGAGACAATTCAAAAAAAACTCATAATGGAAAATTGTATCCACATCCAGAGAAAGAATATGGAGTCTGAATGCAGTTTGAAGCATACTATTTTCACTTTATTTTTCTTTCATGGTTTTTTTCCTTTTGTTCTATTTCTTTCACAACATGACTAATATGGAAATTTTTTTACATGACTGCACATATACAACCTATATCAGATTGCTTACTGTCTTAGGGAGGAATTAGGGGAGGGAAGAAGGGAGAAAATTTGGAACTCAAAAAATTTTTTAAATGAATTTGTAAAATTGTCTTTACATGTAATTGGAAAAATTAAAATACTATTTTAAAAAGTTTTTCCTTACACTAAGCCTAAATTTGCCTCATTGTAACTTCCATCTATTGTCCCTGCTTCTGTCCTTTGGGACCAGACAGAACAAGTGGAATCCCCCTGACATATGCTAACTTTTCAAACACCTGAAGGCAGCAACTCTGTAGCTCTCTTTGAATTTTCTCTTCTCTAATTTGACTCAAGCCTGCGAAAGAATACCCTTTATACTCCACCTTACAAGTTGTCATCAGTGGAAAAAGACAAAGCTTAAAGACCTTCAGCTCTGAAGGAAAAGAAAGCTTTTCTTTCCTTGGTCCCAAAATGTAAATACACTAGCCAAAGTCTACCAGCCTAAGTTGGTAGCATGACAATGGATAGAGAGTTGGCCTTGAGTCCTGGAAGACTTTGAGCTGTGTTACTTTACCTGTAGACAACAGCTCTCTCAGACTAAGTTGTAGACAAGGTACCAAACTGAGAGGAGATTCCTCACTTCCTAGGGGTTCCTATGCTTATGAAACTGAAGACTAAAAAAAAAGTCCACCAGACTATATAGTCTTAGGCTCTCAGGACCAAACTCACTAGGTTCAAAATATTCATGGACTATGGGAAACACCCTTGAAATGAATCCATGATAAGCCATATCAGATCCCAGAGTGAGCATATCTGGTCTCTCCTTTTACCATTTTTAAAAATTTTGGACAAGAAACTATTTCATTGCTGTAAGAAATTTCTGATGAAGAAATTCCTTTTACCAATGCAGGTTAGCAACTGTTCTACAATATGTCAAAGGCAGGAATTTCCCATCAGCTATACTGTCTTTGGACTTCTTTGGCACTCTCCAACATGCTTCCTTTCCCAGGAAACTCATCCCTGGAAAATCTCATTATTCTGCAAGATTGATTCTGCCTAGGTATTCACATCTCATGGATACCTTCTGCCTCTCTGATTGGACCCTCTGACTACAGGATAGGGCTATGGGCCCAAGGTCTCTATTTAAGGAGGGAGCTCAGCATAGTCTTCTCCCCATTTCCTGGCAGATGAGAGTGATTTGTTCTAAGGAAAGATGCTAAAGTAGGCACTGCAGAGTGCTTAGAGCTTGGTCAGACATTTAAGATGCAAAGGTCATCCACTCACCCCATGCCATTACCAGCCATCTTGATTCTTGTTTTGCCACTGGACTTTGATGACTCTCGAAGTGAGAGTGAGGCTAATGACCTTGTACAGTTCTGCCTCACTTAAATCCAATTCATCAGCAAGTCAAGAGGTCACTGTATGACATCATTAGTCCTCTTAGAAAACAAAGGATGAACAACAAACAGCTACACTGCTTTTAGACTTCTTTGGATTCCTCCTGTACCTGTCCCCCCCCCCCACCTCCATAACCCTTTCAGTTTCCTTTTTTTGTGTTTTCTTCCTCAGTTAGATTGTAAGCTCCTTGGGGGCAGGTACTATCTTTGTATTTGTATTCCCAGAATTTGGTACAGTGTCTGGCAGTGGTGCTTAATAAATGTTTATTGACTGATTGATGGGACTTGAACCCAAGTCTTCCTGATTCTGAGGCCGGATCTCTGTCTACTATGTCATATTGCTTCCCTCTCACCTTTTGTTATTGAACTTTTTTTTCCTAAGACTCAGCTCCCACTATGGTCCAGGTCATATGTAACTTGTAAATTACAATGATTGTATTGAATTGGAAAGGTCATTGCCAGGCCTACTCCCTTTTCTAGGTTTAAGAATGTTGCCTAAGAGTTAGTACTGAATGCTTCTTTGCTGCCCCTGATTTAGTATTTATATTATGATTTATAGTCTCAATCTATAGGATAACTACCTCTTGCCTCTGTGATATTTGGAATGCTCGTTGACTTGGTAAATTGGTCTTATACTGACCTTTACCCAGCTCCAGAATGTAAGTGCCTTTGTTCACAACTGTATAAAATTTAGAGAGTACTGCTGATAACTGGGGAGGTTTCAAGTAGAATCCTGGCTTAGAATTGGTTAAATACTAATCACTGGCTGATGGACAATCAGAGACCTCTCAGAAATATGTGGAAGTTGGACTTGTCCCTTAGGGGAAAAAAAAGAAGCTGGCTACTTTAGGTAGAAGCTAGAACCATTAGATCTTGAGCCTTTCAAACGAGAAGAGTTTGCCTGCTGCTGTAGGCCCAGGAGCCCATCTCACCCTGGGATGGGAGCTCATGATCAGCTACCAGGGTCTCCCTGGAATTAATTCAACCTCCCCATAACTACAACCATGATCCTCTTAAAGAGCACATCTGAGGGTGCCAGTCCCCAGCTCAGGAAAGGAAGCACCCAATACGCCTCTAGGATAAATGCAAACTCCTCTGTTTGGCATTCAAGTCCCTTCTGGCTCCCACCTACCTTCCCAGACTGATTTCACATTACTCCTCTTCATATTCTTTACATCCTGGCAAAATTGGCATACTCACTATTCTCCAAACAGTCTCCCATCTCTCATCTTCCATGCCTTCACACATACTGTCCCCATGCTTTAAACACATTCTCTCCTCCCCTCAAACTCATATAATTCCAAACTTCCTTAGAGGCTCTCAGTTCAGGTGCCTCCTCCTGAAGGAAACCTTTCCTGATCCCTCCCCCTTCCAGTTATCAATGTTCTTTTTCTTCTTGAATTGCCAATCATTTACTTAGCTAGGTACTGTTTCCCCCAGTAGAATGTTTTATCTTGGTATCTCCAGTGCCTGACAGTTGGTACTTAATAATGATTGCTATTGTTGCATTGAGCTACTTTAGAGAAGGTGTTTTACTACAAGTTACAGGAAGCAGCTGCCTACCTGTGCCAGATACTTTACAATTTACAACACCCAGTAGCCACTATCACTATATAATTTATGTAAAATAAGCTTATTTAGAAATGGTAGTGTCTTAGACACCTATAACCTTGGCCTTTGGTGATGGGGCCTCTAGGGGTGATTCAGACTCTGAAAGGACTGGACCTCAGATTTTATAAGGGTGAGATCATTACAGCCATGGGGTGGGAACACACCAACAGGCAACAGACCCAAATTGTAAGCTGAATTATAAGACATATACCCCAAATAATATAAACAAGAAAGATGGGCACAGACCCCCCGCAAAAAAAGGAATATGAGGCAAACTCAAGAACATCAAACTATGAGGACATAGGGTATGTCTCCAAATACCCCACAACTTGGAGGTATAGACCAATGTCTCTACCCATATAGGGTATACGATCCAGAATATGGAATTTCGTGGTATATATACTTTGAAATTAGAATACATAACCTTACACAGTAGAATTTCATTTTTAGAGGCCCTTTATTCAGTGAGAAGACTGTTTATTTCTACACCATACTTTTTCTTCCTGTAAACATATGGTCCACCCCCAAGCCCTTGGCTCTAACAATTGTTTTTCTAGCTGATCATCAAAAGGATTAATTTCAGTTGGTCTAGATGGTAGTGACACAGCAGTCAGAGGAAAGAAAATGAGATTCTCAAATGTTTCTTAGGTAGCCCCAAAGTCCTCTGCTATGTAGGCTGCTAAGCCTCAGAAGTAGGGCTTCTGGAAGTCAGCCAGCCTTCTGGACAAACCCAGTGCATTTCATCCTCAGACCTCACTAAGGAGGAATTCCAGAATCTGAAAGCTGAAAGAAACCTCTGAGTCACCTAGGCCAAGCTGTAGCTCAGCAAGAATCCCCTTTACAACATCACCAAAAAGTGGTTATCTAGTTTCAGTGTGAATATCTCTGTTTCCTCATCTGTCAAAGAAGGGGACTAAAGCAGATGGCCTCTGAGAGCCCTTGCCAACTCTAGACCTATAAGCTTACAATCCCATGAAGGAGCTGCCGGGATTTAGAACTCATTATATCTTCATCATAAGCAACCCTACAGAGTCTTCCTTATTCTCCAAGAATCTTATAACTTCCTGAAGAGATTTGGATTCTCCTCTGACTCTTCATATTCCTCTTTATTTTCCTCTAGAAACACTTTTTCATTCTTTCAGTGAATTTTTTTGGGTGACCTGTGATTTAATCCATGTAGGGTAATCCCAATGTGAAAATTCTAAATGTATCTGTATGCAACTTACTGTCTAGAGAGTTGGTTAGCACATTCAGCAATTAAGGCCCTGGGTGCCAGGTCTGGAGACAGAAGACCTGAGTTCAGATTTGGCCTCAGATGTTTCTTTGCTGTGTCACTCTGGGTAAGTCACTTAACTTCTGCTTGTTTCAGTTTTCTCATCTGTTAAATGGGGATAATAGCATCTACCTCCGATCAAACAAGTTAATAATTGTAAAGTATCTGGCACAGAGTAAGTACTATATAAACATTTGGTTATTATTATTGTCACATAGCTGTTAGTCAACATTTGAACCCAGGGTCTTCCAACTCCAAGGGTGGCCCTTAATCCAATATGTCATGTCACCTGTTCCTTAAAGAATACCCCTGCCATGTGACCTTGGGCAAGTCACTTAACCCCAATTGCCCTGCCTTCCCCCTCCAAAAAAAAAAGAATACCCTGATATGTTAGAGTAGAGAGGCAACATGGTATAACAGATAGAGGACTGACCTTAGAGTGAGGAAGACTTGAGGTCCAGTCCTCTGACCCTTACCATCTAGGGGCAAACTTTGTTAATGAAGTTATAGAGAAGCAGCAGCTGAGTGACATAAGAATAAATTGGCATTCCTCTAGTCCTTTGATTTTTTTTTCTCTTTGGACAAAGAATCCCTCTAGCATTTTGCATATACGTGATTTAATGTTAACACTGGAAAAAAAATAGAAACAGTATACTCTCTGCAGATCACTGAAGCATTCCCTCTTGAGACTCATACTTGCTGAAACTGAGCCCTTCAGTTATCTTGTCTCTTTCTACTTAATGCTGCATCTTTTAGCCATGCCTAGTTTAGTACCAGGGCTCTAGAGAGTCTTGAATAAGCCTTTTAAATTTTTTTTGCTAATTCCCTTTGGTTTTTGTATCAACAACATTTCCAGACACACCCTTTTCTAGACCCCATGTTCACAACAAGCTTTCTCTTTTAACAAAGAAAACAGTTAAGCAAAACTGACAAACCAACACAGTGATCCCATCCTCCAGTATGCTGGTCCCCCACCTCACCAACAAGAGGAGGGTGGTACATTCTTCATCTCTGCTCCCATGCCAAGGCTGACCTTTATAATTACACGGTGTTAGGATTCGTTTTGTTGTTCTTTTTCATTTACATTATTGTAATCATAGTGTAGATTGTTTTCTTGGTGAGTAAGACTTCGTTCATCCCCTTTCTCTCTACCTTTCCCCTACCTTTCTGGACACTTTTTTCCTGGGTATATTCGACCTACAATTAATGCCTAATGAAAATAATACTGCACAACAGTAGCTGTTGCCCACAAGGTTATCCAAAGAAATTCAACTTCCAGTCAAAACTCATCTCTTTATTTCTTCTCTCTTCTCATAGCTGATGGTCACTATCTGCCCAATAAGATGCTAGAGAAGGTTTCCTAATATCAACAATGGGAGTTATTTAACTCTTCTATACCCTGATTTTTTATTTCTTTTCAAGTGATTAAGGATGGACTCAATTTCATCCAGCTACTGTCTCTGACCATACTATCCATGCTGGAATTGCCCAATAAGGCAGAACCAGGATTTTGTGACCAGTTCAACAGAGATATGAGGTGTTTGGTAGGTGAATGAGAAGAAATAAAAACTAAATCACATTTCTCTTGAATGCTTTTGCAACATGTGGGAGGGAGGCTAAGGAGTGGCACCACATGACAACCCTTGGTCAGAGAGACAAGATCTACAGATAAAATCTGTAAATAACACTTGGGGGAAAAAATGTCCCAGTTATTTATAAGATCATGCTTAAGTGACAGAAGGAAGAGAGGTGCAACACCCAAAGTCATCTTTATTCAATTTGTTTCTTAAGTTTAAAAAGCTCCTGGTGGGAGGTCTACTAGGGTGGTAGAATACTGTGGGGCATACAGCATGAATTATGTAAAGCAGGAGAAACCAGAATCACATCTCTCTTAATTTGGGTATGGGAGCCTCCATGATCAAGGTCCTGGTTTTCCTAAAGTAATCCTCTGCCACTGTCTTCTGGCTAGTTCTGGTCCCTGAAATTTGGAGAATTATAGGAGACTCAACTGCATTATCTGTAGTAACAGAGATTGTATAAGTGCCCTGTGTTTCCCCTTTGCTGCCAGCAGTTCAAACCAAAACCATAAAGGATCTAGGTATTTAGCTCAAGGATTAAAGAGTTTGATGCTAGTAGGGGGTCAGAGAGGAAAAGATCCTCAGTATTAAGCAACAAATGATATTAGTGGTAAGAGAAATAGGTGACTAATCCTTGGGTACTATGGAATGAGAAAAAGGGAGTGGTCAGGGAGCTGTCCTAGGACCAAAAATCAGATTTTAGAATTGTGGTCTGATGGCTCCTCTGAGAGAGACAGATAGACAGACAGACAGACAGACAGAGACAGAAACAGAGAGAGACAGAGACAGAGAGACAGAGAAAGAGAGAGAGAGAGAGAGAGAGGTCCTAGAGTCAGTCCTCCTCCTTTTCTTCACCCAGATATCTCACCCCACGTTGACTTTTATCCAATCCTTGCTGTGCCGGAGCCCCTGTTCCACACTATAGGAGCCATTACCAGTGTCCTTGAGTGAGGCAAGAACCAATAATACCACTGTCCTGAAAATGGGGAGTGGGGGTGAGGAGTCTCAAGTTCAATTGCATGAGCCAAGCCAATAAGGAAATGTTGTGTAGTTAAGACTTCATAGCTTTTCATATCTGGAATCACAGAAGGTCAGAGTTAGAAGGGATCGAGCATTCAATCAACAAGCTTTCATTAGGTATATACTATTTGCCAGGCACTTTGCTACACAAGATACAAAAACAAAACAATCTCTGCCCTCAAGGATCTTGTCCCATGGAGGGACAACATGTTTAGATATATACAAAATGGATATAAGGTAATGGAGAGAGGTACTAGCAAATGGAGAAATCAGCAAAGACCTTATGTAGAAGGTAATGCTTAAACTAAGCCCTGAAAGAGATTAAGAGGCAGA
The DNA here is from genome assembly GCF_028583685.1 of Petaurus breviceps papuanus. Lineage (NCBI taxonomy): Eukaryota > Metazoa > Chordata > Mammalia > Diprotodontia > Petauridae > Petaurus > Petaurus breviceps. Next base: position 24,305,243 of record NW_027187378.1, on the reverse strand, counting down.
GGTGAGGAGGAAGTTCATTCCAGGCATGGGACAAAGTCAGTGCAAAGGCACAGGGATGGGAAATGCAATATCATGTATAAGAACTGTAAGAAAGCTAGTCTGGCCAGACCTTAGAGTGTACGAATGTAAATAATGTTTATTAAATTTGAAAAGGAGTTAGCTTGTAAAGGGATCTTAGAAATCTTTTCATCTAACTCCTGCATTTTACAAATAAATAAGAAAACTGATACTCAGGGAGACGAAGTGACCTACCCAGAATCACTGACAGTGAACCAGAACTAGAACCCAGGTCTCCTGGCTCCCAGACAAGTATGCATTCCATCCCATCAGCACTCCAACTAGTGCAGCATCCCCGAATGGTTTCTCCCTAAAAAATGACATTGAAACAAAATGAGTAAGACCAGAAAAAGCCCTTACCTTGGATCCCATGTTGCAGTTTCATCTCGGAGTACTCCAGAAAGAACATTTTAAAATATGTTGATTTCTTTTTAAAATATAATTTTACAAGCTATGGTTTGTCACCGTCGTGGTCATTATCATATTTGAATATTTAAAAAATTCTTTATAGAGTATGTTAAAGTTTTCAAAGTGTTTTCCACATGCTACAGTTTGTGGAGATGACCCCCATGTGTGTAGCCTACCTACAGGGGTTATTTAGTGCATTACAGTAGTTGACAACCACACCAAACCCCTGCCCCTCAGCCTGCTATTCAACTCTTTACCTTATTCATTTTCATGATCAAGGAATATATTCTAATATTTTTCTCATAAATTAACAGAAACATTCTCATGACTCACCATAGTGTATTAAATAAACTGGAGAAATCACCTTTCTCATCAGCTTTCACTCATCTCTGTATCAGTCCCACTAGTCTCATAAACTAAAGTAAGCATCAATGTTATTAGCTATAAATCTATTAACAATGTAAAACAAAATGAAGACACTTTTAAATATTTAAACAGTGTATCAAAGTGAGAAAAATCACAGCCAGAGTCCAAATATCAATTACAATTGATGATTTCTCAACTCTGGAAACACAGTCCCACCATTCGGCTCCTTCAGCATGACAGTCAAAGTCTTTCAAGAATTCTTTCTAGGTTACTTTGTCCATAGCATGAGTTAAACTACGAAATGACTCCAGTCTTTCTCAAAGATGACAGCTCTTTCATTCTCTCAGAAAAGAAATTCTCTTAGCCCTTTCTCTCCACTCTTCACACAGTCTCTTTTCAGTCATAATGGTTAAGAATCCAAAATGACAGTTAAAATGCCTTTTAAAAAATACAATATTCTGTTCCTTCTTAAAGATACAGGAACAGCACCCGTGGAGCCTGTGCAAAGGGTCATTGCAGTTGGCATTGCACATATATTCTTAATTTTAGTCTCACAACAAACCTGTGAGTTAGATACTACAGGTATTATTGTCCCCATTTTACATTTTAAAACACTGAGGCTTATGGAGGGACAAATGACTTGCCCATGGCCACATAGCTAGGGTCAGAAGTAGGATCTGCTCCTACATCTCCAACTCCAGCACTGTATTTGATGGATTTGTCACACTGAAGGATGATTGGACTCGTTTTGCATGGCCCCAGAGAGAACTAGAACTGATGAGTGAAAGCTACAGAGAGATGTATTTAGACTTGACCTAAAAGAAAGCCTCCTAACAATTAGCATTCTCCCAAAGTAGAATGGGCTGCTGGGGACAGGGGGTCTGTCCCTCCCCAAAGGCCTCCAGACAGAAGCTGTACGGTCATTGTTGACTGTGTTATAGATAGGATCCTTACCCAGATACAAGTTGGACCAGCTGTCCCCTAAGGTCCCTTCCCATGCTGAGGTTCTGGGACTCTGGGAAGCACAGCCCTACCTCATTCACTGACATGAGTTTTTCCTCTTTAAAAAAATTCCAAATCTCCAGATTAAAAACCTGGGGGAACTGCCAGAATTTATTCTAAAATGTGTTTTGATTCCTACCCAAATTTTGAAAGCACAGCCATTCTTGAAGTCATCCTTTTATCTCCTCAGGGTAAAAATTTGGACTTTTTGTTATGGAAACTAGGGCATGTCACTTCTCATTTTATTGACCAAAGAGTCCTATTCTGGTAGTAATGTGCCCATCCTGTGGAAGGTGACAGTATCACCACTGAAAGTACAGAGCAGAAAATATGAAAGTTTGGCAACTACTGCTGAGGGGAAAGGAGTGAATGAAGAGTTGGGAGGATAAGAAATAATACTGATGACTTATGTTTATATAGCTTTTGCAACCATTATCTCATGTGAGCATAACAACCACCCCGTGAAGTATTATTAACTGAATTTTACAGAAGAAGAACCATGGCTCAGAGAAGTTAAGGGAATTAGTCAACATCACATAGCTAGTAAGAAGCCAAATAGAGATTTGAGCCCAGGTCTTTCTGAATACAATTCCAGTATTCTTCAATACTGAACATGGATAAATAACTGCATTCAGGGAACAAGTTGTTTTCTGTGGTTAATTCCAAGCAACTGTTAAGAATGTTGCATAATTTCTATGAGTACTTCAGAATTCCCAGGGTCCCTTTTCCACAATCTATGACTTGAGGGGAAAGGGGACTTTTTTTTTAGGCAATCAGGGTTAAGTGACTTGCCCAGGGTCACACAGCTAATAAGTATCTGAGGCCCAATTTGAACTCAGGTCCTCCTGGCTCCAGGACCAGTGTTCTATCCACTGCACCACCTAGCTACCCCCAAAGGGGACTATTTTAGTAGTAATAATATTCATCTAAGGTATCTGTGTCTGAGTAGGTAGGCTCTCTGAACTATATCTCCTATAAGGTTTTGAAACAGAGCCGATTAGGAAAGGGTCTTGAATTTCATAACCCAGAAATCAGTGTGTAGAGCACCCAAAGTAGGAACAACTCCCTCAGCACAGATTTTGAAAGAGACTGGAGACTATTGGAGGTGAAAGAGACAGAGAGGACAGCAAGAACGTTAGTGGTAAGGCAAGGCCAAAGATGCAGAGATGACTGGAGACCCAAGAGCAAATGGTAAACAGTGGAGTCAAATTAAAAAAGAAATGGATCCTTGTGAGCCACATATTCACTTAGAAAACCATAGAGTAGCATCATCTATTTCAAACTTTTTTTTAAAATTTATTTTGTTAAGCATTCCCCAATTATATTTTAATCTAATTATGGTACACTTGGGAGTTTTGCTGGGGACCTGTCCAGTTTGACACTTTTGTGTAGAGTAAGAGTTTCCTTGCCTGTGAGATTAAGCATCTGCCCTGCATCAAGGAAGCCACGTGAGCTGGGATGGTTTAATTTTGGTCTTTGAATCCCCAGTCCATAGCACAGGTGCCTGAAACAGAGCAGAAGCTTAAAAAGTGTTGGTTAATGATTGATTGACAGAAAGCTGCTGCAGCTGGCCAACAACATCTGTTCAGAAGTTAGCAGCTTCCTTCCCTCTCTTGTTGCTTAAGCAGCCGAACATTTAGCAATGGTTGGCAAACATCTGAAAAGAGAATCAGTGATTACAAAAAGCCAATATGGCTTCCTCAATAACTCGTTATACTAAGCTATCATTTCCTTTTTTGACAGGATTATTAAGCTAGTAGATAAGGGAAATGCTGCAGATATAGTTTGCCTAGATTCCAGTGAAAAAAGTATCTCAGGCAATTCTTATAAAGAAAATGGAAGGGGTAGCTAGGTGGCATGGTAGCACAGTGAATGGAGCACCAGCCCTGGAGTCAGAAAGACCTGAGTTCAAATCCAGCCTCAGACACTTGACACACTAGCCATGTGACCTTGCGCAAGTCACTTAATCCTAATTGCCCTGCCTTCCCCCCTCAAAAAAAAACCCAAAAAATGAAAAAAAAAAGTTTAAAGTATTAAAAAAAAAAAAGAAAATGGAGATATGGATTAGATGGAAATACTATTAGATGAATTTAGAACTAGTTGAATGATAAGACTCAAATCAGTCAACAAGCATTTATTAAGCACTTACTATGTTCCAGACAAAACAAGCCTCTGATCTCAAGAAACTCACATTCTGATAGTAGAGATAACATGTAAATAATATAGGAAGATACAATATACATGCAGAGCAGCAGATAGAAAGAAATCTCAGTTGGAAAGCATCAGTAGTTGAGTGGACCAGGCAAGGCCTCCTGCAAAAAGTGAAATCTGAGGAAAATCTTGAAGAAAACCAGGTGACCTAAGAGGCAGAGTTAAGGAAGGAGAGCACCTGGGCATGAGGGAAAATGATTGCAGAAGTATGAAGAAAGCAATGGTCCGAGCCCTGTTTTGTTGTACACTCCCTCCTGAGGTGGCCTCATCAGCTCTTCTGGGTATGCAGATGATTTCCATATCTGTATTTATCCGGCCCTGTTCTCTCTTCTGAGATCCAGTCTCACGTCACCAGCTGCCTTTTGGGCCCCTTGCACTAGATGTGCCACAAGCATCTCAGATGCAACGTGTGTAAAACAGACATCATTATCTTCTCCCCACCCCCCACCCCATCCTCCCCTCCTTTGAATTTCCTCATTACTATTCAGGGCATCACCATCTTCCCAATCACCAACAATCACAACTTCAATGTCATCTTTGACTCCTCATTCTCATTCATTCCACATATCCAGTCAGTTGCCAAATCCTAATCTTTCTACCTTAACAGAATCTCTTTTGTATACAACCCTTTCTCTCAATTGACAAAGCTACCACACTACTTTAGACCCTCACTACCTCTTGTGATCCTGGGCAAGTAAGTTAACATCCTCAAGAAGCAGCCAGATAACTACTTTGTCAGACATAGTATATGCATGCATGTATGTGTGTATACACACATACATATGTGTATATATGGCACAGTATATTACATATTTCATATATAGGTTGGACTAGATGGCTGATAAGGTTCCTTCTAGATCTCAAATTCTGTGTATGTGTGCACACACATGTGCATACATCTGCTCCTGTGCACATATATGCACCAGGAAAAGACCTGATGTTCATCTGGAGGCCAGGGCATTCAGTGCTGGTATTTCTGCAAACACCCTGTGGCAAGTGACTTGTATTCAACTCTGGCTGTCATGTGGAATCAACTTCTGCCTGCCCTCCCAGATTAATGTTGAGAGGAAATCACTACTTTCAGAATGGAAGCCAGGAAAGCTTCTGCTTGATTTAGTCCTTTTTGTTTGTGTATCTTGACATTTACTCTGGTTAATTTGCCAAGTTAAAGAAGCATTAGTAGGAACTCTTGAACTATGTTTTTAGTGGATACTACACCAAAATGTTCTTGAAGTATTGGATAGCTTTCAGCAAGCCCATGAATGAGGGCTCAAACTATTGAATAACTATTTAATAACATATTTAATAATAAGTAATATTTGTAACATACTTTAGTGGATTTTCCTCACAAATGGTTAAAGTATTAGACTCAAGATCCAATGAGCATCTGAATAGCTATACTCCTTGTAGATCTGTGTGTGTTAAGTCTAACAGTTACAAAACTCTCCTGGCCTAAACACTCTTTGACCTAGACTCCACTCATAGACCTTCCTCTGAGCCCTAGACTACCCTTTCTAATTATCTGTGACCCTCATTTCTTTACTCACTCTCACCTCTTCCCAATAAAATATAAGATCCTTGAGGGCAAGGATGCCTAGCATAGTGCCTAGTATGTAGATAATACTTAATAAGTGTTTCTTGACTGATTAATTGATTTTATAGAGGGGAAAAGATTATTTCCTTAGGGAGGTAAAATATAGAGTTTTTACTAAGTATTTTGATAAATAATGCGACATATAACAACTTTGAAAGACTTTTGAACTCTGATCAAAGCAGTGGCCAATCATACCTTTTTTTTTTTTGCTTTTTGTAGAGCAATTGGGGTTAAGTGACTTGCCCAAGGTCACATGGCTAGTTTTTGTGTTCAGTATCTGAGGTCGGATTTGAACTCAGGTCCTCCTGACTCCAGGGGTGGTGCTCTACTCACTGTGCCACCTAGCCGCCCCTTATCATGCCTTTAAAAGACTAAAAATAAAACATCTCTCCTTCCTCTTGACCTAGAGATGATGGACTAGAAGTGCAGAGGTGCAGAATGACACATACTTTCTCAGACATGGCCAATGTGACTTGTTTTGCTTGACTGTATTTGTTATAAGGGAGGGCTTCTACTAGGAAGGGGCAAGGGTATGAGTTAGTGGCTAGAGACAGTGATAGAATAAAAGAAAGAGAGAGAGAGAGAGAGAGAGAGAGAGAGAGAGAGA
>NW_027187378.1:24212466-24298898 GCF_028583685.1 Petaurus breviceps papuanus | reverse complement strand
AGAGAGAGAGAGAAAGGAAGGAAGGAAGGAAGGAAGGAAGGAAGGAAGGAAGGAGGAAGGAAGGAAGGAAGGAAGGAAGGAAGGAAGGAAGGAAAGAAGAAAAGGAGAGAAGGAAAAAGAAGGAAAGAAATATCAGTAAAAAAATTTTTAAATAGAAGAAAACAAAAGGAAATTCAGGAGACAAAAAGAGCAATTTTGTTTTTACATTGTTCAATCTTACATTTACCTAAAATGTACATAACAGAAGTTCATAGTTCCTACATCCTCCTATTTTGTTCTTTGTATATTGAAATGTTTTATTTGTTGATTATTAAGTTCATAGTTTTTAAGAAGAAAAAGGATGGAAATTCACGGATTTAAATCCCAAATATAGGGTCAACATCATAGAGTTAGGATGGTGAATTCAGTAAAGGAGTAAAATGGAATAGTGATGGGAGTACAAGGGTGGTTTTCAGTAGGTAAAATATAGTCTGGATGAGTATGCACCAGTATTCATGAAATATTAAAAAAGCCAGATTAATGCATTAATCAGACAGAGGATTTAGATGGAAAGAAAGAGCTAAAAACCACACAGGATGAGAAGGGATGAAAAGGATATGAATAGGACTGGTACAGTGGTGAGTGCCTATGGAGATCATGGGTCCATTGAAGCATGAAAGCATCCCCTCTTACCGTGTGTAAATAAGAGAACTATCATTCAAAATAATTCCGATGTTTCATCTCACACATCAAAAATTGACAATGATGACAAAAGATGTGAATAGGCCATATTTGAGGGGCTTTGGGAAGATAGTCACAACCACAGCAACACCATTGGTAGAACTGAAAATTAGTTTGACTGTTCTGGAATGCAATTGGAATTATGTTATGAAAACAAACAAAATGTCCATACCTCTTGATCCAGAGACCTCATAGCTAGAAATATATCCCAAGGAGGTAAAAGAAAGAGAAGAGGTGGCTAGGTGGTGCAGTAAGTAGAGCACTGGCCCTGGAGTCAGGAGGACCTGAGTTCAAATCCAGCCTCAGGCATTTAAAACAAAAACTGGCCATGTGACCTTGGGCAAGTCACTTAAACCCAATGGCCCAAAAAAAAAAAAAAGAAAAAAAAGAGAAGACCCATATGCAGATAGCAACACTAATTGTGGTAGGTAAGAGACATAAATGAAGTAAATAACCATAAACTGGAAAATGATTAAGCAAATTGTGATTCATGAATGTAACAGAACATTACTGAACTGTAAGAAACAATAACTATAAAAGATTTAGAGGAATACAGGAAGACTCCAAAGCAAAGAGATGTAATCAGAACAGGAAAATATATATGACTGGAACCATGTAAATGGAAGGAATATCAACAAAACAATCTGAAAATTGTGTAATTATAATAACCAAGCCTTGACAGAAAGAAATGATGGGAAATATTTCTCCTTCATGTCTTTTTTTTTTGCCTTTATCTGGAAGGCAATTGGGGTTGACTTGCCCAAGGTCACATGGCTTGTGTGTGTGTGTGTGTGTGTGTGTGTGTGTGTGTATGCGCGCTAAGTGTCTGAGGTCGGATTTGAACTCAGGGACTCCTGACACTCCAGGGTTGGTGTTCTATTCACTGTGCCACCTAGCCACCCCTTCTCCTTCCCTTCTTTAAAGAGATGGGGAGCCATGAGTTTGAAGCACTGCATATACTGTCAGATTTGGTTGAAAATGTTTAGTTTTGCTGAACTGCTTTTTTTTCTTCCTTTTCTTTTTTATTCTTTGTTACAAGGAATAACTTTTTGAGCAGAAGAGGGGGATCTTTTTTAAAATAAAGGTTATAGGGAAAAACTTTTTTTTTTAATTTTAAGAGGCAACTACAGAGAAACTGCCAGTCTCAAGCCTATCCCCATCTCAAGTCATCCATCCTCCACAGAACTGGCAAAGTAATTTTTCTAATGCAGATCTAATCACATCGCATCCCCACTTAATAAACTCTAGTTTCTCCCTAGTACCTCTAGGGTCCAATAAAAACTCCTCTGTTACCTAAAGCTTTTCACTACCTGACCCTTTCCTACCTTTCCTCTGTGGGCCAGCCATATTAGTCTACTAAATGTTCCTCACACACTATGCTCCATCTCCCATCTCCATGCCTTTGTATGGCTGTCCCCTATGCCTGGAATGTTCTCCCTTCTCACCTCTTCCTGACTCCCTTAAAGGTTCTGCTAAACTCCCACCTCCTGCAGGAGGCTTTTTCCAGTCCCCCAGTTGCTACCACCTTACCCTCTAAGGTTATCTTGTATCTATTTGGATATATTTATTTATATACCTATGATCGATGGAGCTTTGTTGCTCATGCCCAAAGAACCTAAATGAAGTCCCCCATGCAGGAGAAAGCAGAGATCTGCTTCTGGGAGAAGATATTCTGTGCTCCTCAAACATATGGATGGAAGACGCTGCTTTTCTTTGCCTGGTAGCCAGGACATAGGCTTTAGGGATATAGGGATAGTAGCTCAGTATCATTCTCTCTCTCTCTCTCTCTCTCTCTCTCTCTCTCTCTCTCTCTCTCTGTGTGTGTGTCTCTCACTCTTTTTCTCTCTGTCTGTCTGTCTCTCCCTCTCTCTGTCTGTCTCTGTTTCTCTCTGTCTCTTGTCTGTCTCTCCCTCTCTTTTTCTCTCTGTCTCTCCCTCTCTCTCTCTGTCTCTCTCTGTGTCTGTCTGTCTGTCTGTCTCTCTCTGCCTCTCTCTCTGTCTCTCTCTCTCTCTGTCTCTCTGTCTCTCTCTCTCTGTCTCTCTGTCTTTGTCTCTCTCCAATGAGACAAAGTCCTATTCACCCAAAGCTTAGGCATCATGAACTAAGCTGGGTGGGGGAAGAACTACCTTCCCTTACCCTTCAGGCCTTGCAGCCCAGAGAAATGGGTTCGGGGGTTGGGTCTGTTTTGTTTGCCCTTTTCAGTTTTGGGTGCAGGTAGTATAGTCCCCAGACCTTAGGGCTCTAATCTGGGGGACCTCAGGATTCCAAGCCAGATGTTACTGCCAGTCCAGCAGGGAAGCCTTGAGAAGCCAGAGGGACTTTGGATTGGGAACTTGGGGGGACCATACTATATAAAAACTGAGTTCATCTCTAAACCTAATCCCCATCCCCTCCTGAGAATGTGATGGTGTGAGGAAGGATTATGCCCCTCCAGGTGTTGGGGAGAATATTTGCATTTTTTTCCTTGCTATGTTTTTGAAGTAAACATGCCATTGTAAAAGCTAATCTGTCTTCAGTAATTAAATAGAACAGGGGTGCAAGAGACGCCCTAAAATTAGGGAAGCATGATCAGTGTTCTTTAGTCAATGACAGAGAGACTGTAGACCCCCAGATCCCCTTAAGGGCATGAGAAACCCCTGGAGGAAATTGAAACATAACAAATCTAGGTCTCAGACAGTGAGGGTCAGGGTAGTCACTATTACATCTACGTACTCTATCATCTATTAGAATGTCAGCTCCTTGAAAGCAAAACTGTTTTTCCTTTTCCTTTGTAGTCCCAATGCTTAGAAGATTAAAAAATGTTTTAAAAACGTTTGTTGATTGATTGACCTGGGTGAAAGATTTATGGTTGCCCCTATTAGGGAGGTTACCATGTGTATGGAAAGGAGGAAACTTATGTAAGAAATGTCTTTTTTTTTTTTTGCTTTTTTTTTGGAGGGGGGGGAAGGCAGGGCAATTGGGGTTAAGTGACTTGTCCAAGGTCACACAACTAGTAAGTGTTAAGTGTCTGAGGTTGGATTTGAACTCAGGTCCTCTGACTCCGGGGCCTGTGCTCTATTCACTGCACCACCTAGCCACCCCAAGGATGTGGTCATTGATTGGATACAGGGGTACCCCAGGGTCTCTCATAGAATGATGGCTTTTATGATAGTTAAGGAGATCAGATCAAGAAAAATAATGTATGTAAAGCTCTTTGAAAACCAATGGATAAGTTTAATCTGTTATTATCTCGTCAGGCAAATAAGAAACAGCCACAAGATAAAGGTAGGGAACAGGTGAGAGCTAGAAGAAGGGATGGCAGAGGAAAGAGGCTGTGGACACTGCAGTCCTCTGGTTCGCATCCCTGCCTTCCCATGCACCTGTGTAAGGGTTACAGATTTAGCTTGGGAAAGTCTCCTGAGCATCCTGTTCCCCAAAAAGGGCCAGTAGCACTCCTCTGAGTCTCTGTTGCCACCTTCTGGAAAAATGGGGAAATGACATGTAGGAATCACGGTTTGGGGGAGGGGGGCACTGGAGCAACCAGGTTTATGCCTGAGGATTGGCATTTGCCCAAAGGCAGGTTGTTATTGGGAAAAGGGATTATTGTACATCTTTTTCAGATGTACAGAAATATTTATAGCATATTTTTTTGTTATACCAAAGAGCTAGAAACTAAGGGGGTGCCTATCATCTAGTGAATGACTGAACAAATAGTATATGAAAGTAATGGACTATTATTGTATAGTAAAAAATGACACAAGGGACAGTTTCAGAGAAATCTAGGAAGACCTATATGAACTGATACATAGTGAAGAGAGCATAACCAGGAAAACATTTTATGGAATTAATAATGATACTGTAAAGAAAAGCCACTTTAAAAGACTTAAGAACTCTGGTCAATCCAAGGAATGAGTACAACTCCAGAGGACTAATCAGTCCATGAAGCATGCTACCCACCTCCTGATGATGTGATGATAGACTCGAAATGTAATAAGATGCAATAAGATACAATAATGCATTCAGCCAAAACGGAAATTTGTTTCACTTGACTATGCATATTTGTTATAATGGTTTGTTTTTATTTTTATTTGGGGGGGGGGGGTTAAGCAGGAAAGGGAAACTGAAAAAGAGTAGCCAAAAAAAAAGACAGAAAAGATGGTCGTTGAAGTATTGCAAGGAAGAGAACAGAAGGCCTGAAAGAATCGCAGCCAAGCACGACAGCTCTGAAAGTGACATATGTTGAATTTATTATGTTTTTAAAGAAAAGTAAGCTATATATGATAGAGATCCACAGTTTTATGTGTAATCCTCTTTTTCTGTTCCACTCTGTACAAGGAAATGCCAATTAATTTGGTATATAAGCTCAGAATTTTGAAAAGAAAAGGAACAATGAAGAGTATCTTTTCAGCAATTATACGCCATTAAGGAGAAGGTCAAGGCAAAGAGCAGAAGCCATCAGTGGGTAGAGCTTTGGCCTGGCAGGGCCTGTGATGGAAGGATATGAATGGAAGGATGGGAAGCATCTTGAATGTCTCCTAGAATAAGTCAGGCAGAGGAGGCTGAGAGGAACCAAGTTCTGGTCCAGTCTAACAGTGGAGATGTGGTCCTGGCCCTAGCCCAACTAGCTAATCCCTCCACCCAATCAATCTGAACTCCTCGGTAGTTCAACCAGAGGTCCAACGGTATTCTCACGACTCTACTCACTGCCTGAGGAGGGAAGACATCCCTGAGGTCAGTATAAAGTTGAAGGGCTCCCCTCCCCCATCTGTGATTAGCCTGCTGATGGCGGTAACATTGAAGGCAGGACGTTGGCAAGGTGGTAAAAGGGCATTACCTTCAGCTATGCTTGAAGGCTGTGCCTTGCTGCCTCCCCACCCTGAGTTACCCTTGGACACACTCTCCCCTGTCAAACTTTGCTGAGAAGTGGAGCCCCAAGAATGAAGGTCAAGGGAAAGTATGGTAAGTTGCCTTGTGAAGGAAGAGGTGTAATATTTCAGGGACCATGGGCCTAAGGAGCCTAACTTGGGGAACAGCTAATGCCTCCCCGAACTGGTCATCTTCCACTCACTCTCTGCCCTGGGAGAGGAATAGTGGGAGACAGGAGTGCTGTAGGCTTAGAAAAGCGTGAGAGAAACCCAAACTCTGAACCCCTGCTAGACATCAGCTATAATTGTGTAAGTGATGCATGGCGTGTCCATACCTATCTATAGCAACTCACCTCTCACACAAGCAAGTAGACCTACATGGTCTCAGAGTCAATTCACTTATTCCAACCTACTCTCACAAAATTCTCTCACTAGGAGGGGCAGCTAGGTGGTACAGTGAGTAAGAGCGCCAGCCCCGGAGTCGGGAGACCTGGGATTGGTTCCGGCCTCAGATACTTGGCACCCACACAAAATAACTGGCCGTGTAACCTTGAGCAAGTTACTTAACCCCAATTGCTTTAAAAAAAAAAAAACAACTCACACTAGGCTCTTGGAATAGGATCACCACAAGGTTACATTAAAATTTTCTCAGGACCCTGTTTAACTACTCTTTAACTTTGGAATCCCCACTAGTGTGCTTCCTTTTATATAAAACTGCTACTCAAAATGATAACACTTTTCAATCTTAAACATAACTATTTACTTAGCAATAAGGCAAAAGAATAATAACATCACAGGTACTCATATTAAAGCAAATGCGTGAATAATAAAATACATCACATTCCACATATAAACCTGGGTTATACTCTTACATCAATGCATTCATTATCTGTGGGAGAAAGTGTGTGAATACACTTAAAGAAATCTGGCAGGGGGGCAGCCAGGTGATGCAGTGAGTAGAGCACCAGCCCTGGAGTCAGGAGGAGAGTTCAAATCTGGCCTCAGACACTTAACACTTACTAGCCGTGTGACCTTGGGCAAGTCACTTAACCCCAATTGCCCTGCCTTCTCTCCTCCAAAAAGCAAAAAAAAAAAAATCTGGCAGGAAAACACATGAAGGAGAAAAATCCATATGTTCTGGGTAACTCAGGACTGCAGGCTTTGATGTCATTAGTACATTCGGGAATATCTGCCCCATACAAAGCTGCTCTTCTGCTAACAGCTTATCTTCTGGTACTCCCTGCTCTCTATGCAAATCATCTTCTATTCTCAAACTGACAGAATTTTCTATCTTTTTCAACTCATGTTCACATACCCTTAAAAGGGTGTTGGAAAAGTATACTATTGCACTGGTTACCTTTAAGCCAGCAAACTGCAAATCTCATCAGACTGCCAATCTCTGGGCCACATTGACTCACCAAGGTGCTTCATTGATCAGTCGGGTTGTGGTAAAACAGAGCTCAAAGACACACAACACAGGTTGACTACTGGGCAAAGCAAGAAAATCTAACCAGCTTTTCACTCATCTTAATTCTACATTGTCCAATTAAATCTCATCATCTGCTGTACAACAAAACAGCTAGATAACCTCTCTCCCTTTTCTGCTTTTTCTTCTCAAACTAAAAAGGGGCAACAAAGGGAAAGGGAGAGAAGAGACAGATTTCCACCTTTGTAGCATTCTAGAATCAATGACACCCCTCCACAACCCCTGGCCCATTTCATGCTGCTTGACCAGGTCATATTTACTACACTTGCCTCAATTGCAAAAATTCCTCTGCCTGAATTTTCTTTCAATCTCTTCTTCCTGGATGTGTCTTCTTTGCTGCTCTCCACCCACAGTCTATTTAAATAGGGCAGGTTTGAAGCTGGGGAAGGGGGAAGGATTCTCCAGTCATTTCACTTCAAATTTGAGAGTTATATAGGCTGGCATGAAGGGAAAGAATGCTGCACTTGGAATCAATCGACCTCCATCCAGTGGTGAGCTGGTAAACATTCAACAGCTGACTCTCTGAATTATGTTTAAATGCATAAAATCAAATACACAGGAATACAAAGGAAATCAATTAAATTGAGATACAGTTATCAAAGTATTTTTCTTTTTCTTTTTTTCCCCCAAAATATTTTTCAAAAACAAATTCATGATCCCAGGTTAAGAACACCTACTTTAAAGTATTGCCCAGGGCAGGGCAGCTAGGTGGCAAAGGAGGGCCTGAATTCAAATCGAGGCTCAGACACTTGACACTTAGTAGCTGTGTGACCCTGGGCAAGTCACTTCATCCCAACTGCCTCACCCCCCCCCCAAAAAAAAGGTATTGCCCAGGGCACCAGAGATTAAGTGACTTGTTTATTGTCACATAGCTAGACATATCAGAAGTAGGACATGAACCTAAGTTGCCTGACTCCAACTGTCCCACTATTAATTATCTTCACTGTCATATACTGCCTTTCATATGTAAAACAGGGACAATAATTCATGCATTACCAGGCTGTTTTGAAAAAAAAATTTGTAAACCTTTAAGGGTCACATAAATGCAAGCTACTATGACTTCTCTGTGTCTCATTTTCCTCATCTGTAAAATGATGAGGTTAAACTAAATTATCTCTAAGGTTTTTGCTAATTGACATTTCACTGAAAGGAAGAGAATATTGAGGTGGCCAGGTAGCACAGTGAGTAAGAGCCCTGGCCCCAGTGTTGGGATGACCTGGGGATCGAATCCGGGCTCAGACACTTAGCACCCGCCCAGAAACACCTGGCCGTGTAACCTTGAGCAAGTTACTTAACCCTTAAAAAAAAAAAAAAAAAGAAAGGGAATATGAAAAAAAAAGAAAAAATGAGTTTGAGTTAATAATACTCATGCCTTTGGGGCGGCTAGGTGGTACAGTGAATAGAGTGCCAGCCTTGGAGTCAGGAGGACCTGAGTTCAAATCCAGCCTCAGACACTTACAAAACTAGCCGTGTGACCTTGGGCAAGTCACTTAATCCCAATTGCCCAGCCTTCCCCACTCCAAAAAGAAAAAAAGTAAGGGAATATTTCCTCTATTCTTAAAATTCAGACATTGGGTTGTATATCCCTGGTCTGGGACTGCAGGTTTTCTACCATGACATAAAAAACAAAGGTATCTATAAATAGCATTTGAGGAGCACTTTGACCTAGTCCTAAAGCTGTTGGGCATGAGGGGCACCTCTGTGTCTGGGAAACATCCGCAACAAGTGAAAAGGTATAAAGAGAATAACTGATATGACTCACTTATTAGATAGCCTTTTACTGAGCCTCTTATATGCAGGGGGTAAAGTGGGGCAGAGTGATAGGAGTCTCACTAGATTTGGAGTCAGAAAATGCCAGATTTCAAATCCTGCCCCTACCATGTGACCCTGGGCAGGGTTATTTTACCCTCTCTAAATCTCAGTTTCCTCATCTGTTAAATGGGGATATTAATACCCACAGTACTATCTCACAGGGTTGTGATGAGGCTCAAATAACGGAGGTAAAATATTAAAGTCCTATTTATTAGTGTGTATACAGCACCGTCAGGAGGGGAAAAGGAGCAGGGGGTATCCAAAAAGAGCAGAGGACAAGGTCTGCCTTCTAAGAACATTATTCTAATTTGGGAGAAAAGATATGTACAGATGGTTTGAGGAGATGGGTTTCTATTAAGTGGACCCTAGTTAAGAAACAGAGAGAGAGAGAGAGAGAGAGAGAGAGGACATATACATACCTACATAGATAGATATATATGTAGGTGCATAGGTTGATAGGCAATTTGAATACATACACATATACATATGATAGAGTATTATATGTCAGACGCTGAATATACCATACAAGTCAGACAGCCCTGCCCTCAGGGAGCTTACATTCCAATAGGTGAAGATAACAAATAAAGGGGAAAGTAAAGTAAAATGACCTGAAAGCATGGTAGAGGACTGGATTTAGGTAAGATAAAACCAAGTCTGGCCTAGCCCAGGGTAGTTCTAGGGGTAGAGTGAGGAGGGTGGGGAGGAGATAGAGTCAATATGGTGCAGAGGAGGGTGGGGGGGCAGTAGAGTCAGGATGGTGTGGAAATAGCCAGGATATGACCCTGGGGTAACTCAAGAAATAGACACTGGATCAGGAGAAGGGAGACGATGCACAATGCAGTGGAAAGAGTGCTCAGCTGGAGTCTCAAGACCCGAGTTCCAATTCTGGTTCTCCTACTTACCTCCTACATGACCTCTGAGCCTATATTTCTTCCTCTTTAAAAGAAGGAAATTGGACTCAATGCCTTTTAAGTTCTCTTCCAGCTCAGGGTCTAGGACCCCTCAGTTCTTTCATCTATAACTTGATGGCCTTCAAGTTATAGATTGGTGATCCTAAGATTTCCTGTCCTGGGTCCCAATTGTGATTCTAGAAAATGCCTATCAATGAAGATGACTAAATACAGGACATCTGAGAGATCGACAACAAAGGAAATGCAGACCACCTCAGGCCTCCCATGGATGGGAAGCCTCTCTATGACCTGTGAGGTACCTACTCAACTCCTACTGTTGATAAGAACTGAGTTTTAAATGGCATATACTGTAAGAATGCAATTAAGAGTTCTACCCTTCCTCTGGTAGGCTTAGTATTCCTAGTCCGGTGTTATAGATGGGGAAACTGAGGCCCAGAGAGGTTTGCCCAAAGAGCTCGTTGATAACCTTAGCTCTAGAAGGCTTGAGTTACTCACTAGGTTCAGATCAAATCAGTCACCTGGGCTTTACAAATAAGCCAAAAGTTAGAGTCATTTGTACAACAAGAAACAGAACTTTCCAGGCAACCCAGAAGGGAAGGTGGGCTTCAGAATAAGAAAAAACAAAAGTGGAAGTCTGCTTTCAAAGAGATACAAAACAGAAGGGCTCCAGGTAAAGAAGATCAAAAGTCCAGCCTCCAGACGCAGAATCACAGACTGAGCTGAAAGAGAATTTGGAGGTCATCGAATACAATTCCCTCATTTTACAGATAAGGAAACTGAGGCCCAGAGAGGTTCAGTGACTTGCCTATGGTCAGTAATAGAGAAGAGCCAGGGATTTGAAGTTAGACCCTGTGACTCCAAGCTCAGAAATATTTCCACTGCATCAAGTGGCAGAACTAGGATTCAAACCCAGGTTCCCTGACTGCCTGCATCACACCCATTATAAAGATTCAGCAAGATGATAACCGTTAAGTGAGGTAATGGATAGAGCACTGGGCCTGGAATCAGTTGGACCTGAGTTCAAATTTGGTCTTCGACACTTAATAGTTGTGTGACTCTGGGCAAATCACTTCACCCTGTTTGCCTCAGTTTCCTCATGTGTCAAATGAGCTGCAGAAGGAAATGGCAAACTGCTCCAGTATCTCTGCCCAGAAAACCCCAAATGGGGTCACAAGGAGTGGGACACAATGAACAAGAAGAAGCAATAAAAAGCTCTCCTTTACTATTTTCCTCACATTTATTCGAATTTCTACAGAGCTTTAGAGTTACAATGTGTTTTTTGCCCCACAACAATCCTATGTGATATTATAAGTGAACTGGAGCCCATTTCTTGATCTCTCGTGTGCCTCAAAAATCTCTGTGCATGTTCAAATTCTGTACTGTTACCTGAGTTCCCATTGTCAAGGGGCTCTTTTCATAGAAGGCAATAGCTTGTAACCAAGCCTCCAGCCCCAGGTTACAAGTTGATCAGAGGGCGGCTAGATGGCCCAGTGAATAGAGCACCCACCCTGAAGTCAGAAGGACCCGAGTTCAAATCTGTGTGACCTTGGGCAAGTCACTTAACCCCAATTCCCCTGTCCTCCCCCCGTAAAATATATATATATGTAAGTCCATCAGAATATACTAAGGAGGTGGTTTCCTCCTCCCTTCCTTCCCTCCTCAGTCCCAAATATCTCCTGTCCTCCCAACACTACCCTCTTTCTCATCCCTCTCTTGAAATGTGCATGCTAAGTTCACCTTCAAAGTGTCTGCCTCCTCACTGTCCTCAATCCCCAGCTCCTGTTCTCCTCTGATTATACTAATCAGGAATTGCTTCAGCACCAATATAGTTCCTATTGCTACTAGATCTGCTCCACTCTGTCTTTTGAGGTTGAGAGGACCTGATTTCAAACCCAGCTCTGCCCTGTGTGACCCTTTCTCATCTGTAAAGGAAAGGGGCCAGACCTCTGATGACCTCCAGGGTCTCTTGCAGCCCAAGATCTATGATCTTGGAGTGGGTGCTGGGCCTGGAGAACTCTAGGTATTAGCATCTGCTGAAAAGCTGGCGATATCCAAAACTGGGAGTGCTGTGGGACCAAGAGGGGAAAGGAGAAGCTAGGTGGGACTCTCTTTGGAAGATTTTTTCCTCTCTTTGGCCAGACTGCTCCATAGCAGCTGCAAAGGGAAACAAATGTTTGATTCCTTGACAGGAAAGGTATTTAGGAGTGAAGGGAGAGCAGCATCAGGATTGGCATATGTAGATGGATGGTTTATTTGGGAGACCAGCCCAGGAGTTGTAAATGGGGAAGAAAGGGATCTGTGACATGGGTATGGGTGTGATCTGGGTGTGTGCTAAAGTGAGTTAGGGCAAGGACCTAGCACAATACCTGACACATAGTAAGTGCTTAATAAATGTTGATTAAATGATGATTGATTGCAAAATTAAAATATAGACTAAATATTTGTACAAAGCCTGGGAGCCTGGATAGAGTATTAGGGACTTGGTAGTATACCAGTATCTATGATGAAAGGCCATTAAAATCAGATTCTATTCAGTACACTGTTTCTAAATTGGGGGTGGGGAAGCTGTGGCCTTGAGGCCACATGTGGCCCTCTAGGTCCTCAAGTTCAGCCCTTTGAATCTAAACTTCACAGAATAAATCCTTTTATTAAAACCCCTCGTCTTGGAGCAGCTAAGTGACACAGTGAATAGAGCACCAGCCCTGGAAGACCAAAAAAAAAAAAAAAGACAAAAAATAAAAAAGACCCCTGGTCTAAATCATTGGACTTCTGAATAAATGGAGCATTCATTAAGTATTTACTATGTACAAAGCACTATACTAGTCACTGGAAATATAAATAGAAAAGCAAGGGGCAGCTAGGTGGCACAGTGAATAGAGCACCAGCCCTGGAATCAGGAGGACTTGAGTTCAAATCTGGCCTCAGACACTTGACACCCTTACTAGCCATGTGACTTTGGGCAAATCACTTAACCCCAATTGCCTTCCAGAAAGAAAGAAAGAAAAGAAGGAAGGAAGGAAGGAAGGAAGAAAGGAAGGAAGGAAGGAAGGAAGGAAGGAAGGAAGGAAGGAAGGAAGGAAGAAAAGCAATAGTTTCCTGAGTGCAAGGAGCTTATGTTAAAATGAGGGAGATCATACATGTAGGAGATTTCAGCTGTACATCAGATGGGGAGGTAAGAGCTAGAAGGGTCCTCAGAGGCCATCTTATCCAAATTCTTTTTTTTTTTGGAGGGGGGAAGGCAGGGCAATTGGGATTAAGTGACTTATCCAAGGTCACATGGCTAATAGGTATGTCAAGTGTCTGAGGCCAAATTTGAACTCAGGTCCTCCTGATTCCAGGGTCAGTGCTCTATTCACTGCACTACCTAGCAGCCCCAACTCCTTTGTTTTATCAATAAGGAAACCAAGATCCAGCGAGGTTAAAAGAGGACAGGTGCACACTTCTAGAGTTGGATGGTCTCAAGGATTCAGCAGCAAGGCAGATAGTAGCCTGGCACATAGAAGGTACTTAAAAAATATTGATTGATTTTCATTAATCTTCCATATCGCTTTATAATTTGGAGGCATTTGATGATACCAAGGACTATGACCTCTAGAATTTTCTTTTTCTGTTCTTCCATAGCTGTGCCTACTGAGGAGGTCGGAGCTGCTGAGCTTCCTCCTAAGCTCTGTTCCAAAAGAAATAATGACCAGAGGACTCTGAGTTGACCTAAAGTACTGGGCAGCTGGTGGCATAGTAGCTAGAGTGCCAGCCCTGGGGTCAGGGGGACTGGACCTGCCTCAGACAGCTGTGTGACCCTGGGCAAGTCACTGTTTGCCTAAATCTGTAAAATGAGCTGAAGGAAATGGCAAACCTGTCCAGTATATTTACCAAGACAACCCCAAACAGCGTCATGGAGAGCTGAACCCTGAAACGATTCAATAACAACAGAAAAGTACTGGGCACTTATAACAGGCAGGGAACTGGATTGCCGTTCCCAAGTAGGCCTCATCTCCATAGCTACAGCATCGTATCTCTCAAGGAGAAATCCTCTGGTCTGGAAAATCTCTAAGTTCCAATTATCCCCTCTTGTGGATGAGACAGCTGGGCAGTTGATCAAGAAGCCAAGGAAACCGGAGAAAGGTTTGGGATTCAAGTGTGACACAAGGTCTTAGGGCAGACAGTTTTGACCCTCCTTACCCTTGGGACTCCCATGGAAAACAAACAGATCCTACTGTCCATTCCCCAACAAGGATCCTGCGTCATCTTCTTTGTCAAATCTGGTGGCACAAAGCAGACTGGGTGACAATCCCATCACCTCAGGCTTCATTGCAGGGCGGCCAGTACAATACTACACCATCTCCCACAGGTGAAACCCAGTCCAGGCCGACTACATGATCAGGCTGACCCAGAAACCTCCTTTTCCTGAATGTGGGCACAATCATCAATGAAATACTAAGAGATAAGAATAAGCACAGAAACACAGCTTTCCAGGTAGCCTGAGTTTCCAGAGGGAGGAGACAGTCTCTGAGGTAAGAGGAAAAAAATTTTTAATTGAATGATCAACTTCAGTTGGTGCTTACTATATGCCAAATATTTTACAATTATTATCTCAATTGATGCTCCCAACAACATTGGAAAGTGGGTGCTATTATTATCCCCATTTTACAGATGAGAAAACTGAGATAAACAGAGGTTAAGCACCAGGGCAGGCCTGCACCGAGGCTTCAGTTGCAAGTCAAATATGTATGCATGATTATAAGAACTTCTTTCCAGACTTACATGAACTGATGCAAAGTGAAGTGGGCAGAACCAGGAGAACACTGTTCAAATAGCAATACTGTATGACAAACCACTGTGACTTAGCTATTCTCCACAATACCCTGTTCCAAGATAATCCCAAAGGACTCATGATGAAGCATGCTTTCCACCTCCAGAGAAAGATCTGGTGGCATCTGAACACAGACTGAAGCATGCTATTTTTCACTTTCTTTCTTTTTTTTCTCTTTTGGTTTGAGTTTTCTTCCACAAAATGACTAATATGGAAATGTTTTACATGACTGTACAGGTATAATCTATATCAGATTGCTTGCCGTCTCTGGGAAAGAATGGAGGAAGAGGGGGATAGAATTTGGAACTCAAAACTTTTTTAAAAGAATGTCAAAAATTGTTTTTACATGTAATTGGAAAAAAGTTAACATTTTTAAAAAGAACTTCTTTTCAGACAAAATATTCAATTTCCCCATTCCATCCAAAACTTTCACCAGAATTTGCTGGTCAAAATCAAAATGAACTATTCTAAAGTTCCTTTCATAAGGAACAGGGCAGCTAGGTGATACAGGGGGGGTAGAGCACCAGGCCTGGAATCAGGAAGCTATTGCTCAGTTGTTTTTTCAGTCTTGTCTGACTCTTCGTGACCCCATTTGGGGTTTTCTTGACAGATATACAGAGATACTAGAGTGGTTTTCCCTTTCCTTCTCCAATTCATTTTACAGATTTAGAACTGAGGAAAACAATGACTTGCCCAGGGTCACGCAGCTGGTAAGTGTCTGAAACCAGATTTGAATTCAGGAAGAGGAGTCTTCCTGACTCTAGGTCCAGCTATCGTAATGCCCCAGAAACAAGAAGACCCAAGTTCAAATCTGGCCTCAGACACTTACTAGCCACGTGATGCCCTGGAGTCAGGGGAAGGGCTTTTTCAATAACTTCACCAAATTTCCACATGGATTAGAACCTGGTAAAGCATGATGTTGGAAAAGATTGAAGGCAAAAGGAAAAGGGGTGGGGGACAGAGAGAGTGTCATGGAAACAATGAACATAAACTTGGCCAGACTTGGAGAGATGGTGGATAGAAGGACCTGCGCCTGCTCTGGTCCGTGGGGTCAGAAAGAGTTGGAAAACAACTGAAACGAGTGAACAACAACAAATGAAGAATGCAAATGATTTGCCCCAAATCATACAATAGTAAGGGGCAAAAACCAGGATATAAACCCAGGCCTTATGGTCCCAAATCCAATACTCATTTTCTTCTCCAAGCTGCAACTCCATATGGGCCCCATATGGAGTAGTGATATATGTGTTTGTGTATGTTGTCAACACCTCTTACTCATGCAACTTCATGTGGCTTTATTTTTAAACCTTTGAAACAGAATAGAAACACATTAAAAAACAACAGCGAACCAACCATCATCCCACCATGAGTGGGCACCTAACAAACTGGAGTATCTTAGATCATCATCAATCATCCCCTCACATGTACTTAGCACATTAAGGTTTATTATACATGTATCATGTGATGGTCAGTCTATGTGAACTCATTATGGACCCCAAAGTAATATAAGAAAAGAAACTTAGAGGAGATACTTAGCAGTCACCCTTCTGTTCTTTGTCTAGGAAGGAGTAGCCATGCCCTTACTTTGTCCCAGGGTAGGCTGGCACGTGGGCTAGCTGATTTACTGTGCAAAGAAACGATTAGACAAACTCCTAACTTTACCTATGGAAAAAACACTAGGGGTGGCCAGGTAGCACAGCGAGTAAGAGCACCGGCTCCAGTGTCAGGATGACCTGGGGATTGAATCCCGGGCTCGGACACTTAGCACCCACCCACAAACACCTGGCCGTGTAACCTTGAGCAAGTTACTTAATCCCGATTGCTTAAAAAAAAAAAAAAAAAAAAAAAAGAAGAAAAAACCCTAACCCTCCTAACTCAGGTTCACCCTGGCCTCTCTGCTTCTCACACACATTTGGTGCCAACCACTTCTAGCTCAAATTCTTTTCATAAGGGCACTAACTACTATTGGAGTTAGTTTCCTCCTGAGGGCCTAGAAAAGATATGGGTTAAGGTCAAGCCACCCAGGAATCTCTGACATCAGTTTTCCCTCTAATTGCACAAGTACCCTAGCTGCTGGCTCATAGTTAGAATTAGCATGGGGCTTCCAGGGCATTATCTCAGGCACCAGAACATGGGGAAGGCGATGTTTCTTTCCCTACCCAGCCCAACACCAGCAAGCTGACCTGCCCACTTCCTCATTCATCCTTTTTCACCCTAGTCCACTTTCCCACCAAAATTGGTTGCCCTTTCCTACCAAGTGCTACTTCCCCTGGTGACCCTTACCACAAGGGACAGCCAGAGAGAAGGACTGAAGATGGCAGCAGGGGAGTGTGCCAACTCCTGGCCCTGTGGGTCAGTGGTTACAAGAGAAGGAGGCCTGGACTCCAAGAGATGTGATATCTTTGAAAGGAAATTGTTTCAGTCATATAGGAACCTCCAGTTCACCCTCCATCTTCTCCAGTAAGCTCAATGCCTGGCTCAGTCTTTTCTGATCCAATGTTGGTCCCTGCAAACACCCTGGCTTCCCAGTTCAACCATTTCCCCAGTACACTTGATCTCTGTCTTTTTACCCATGTATCCACACAGAGGAGTGGCCATATGTTAAGCACTCCTTCCCCTCCCCATACACATACCTAAATTGAATTGGCCCCAGGTGCCAGAATTCCTAGGTCTTCCTAGACTTCACAGGATCTTATTTTCGTGTAAAAAACAAAGGGACAGCATAGGACTACACTTTTGGGCACCCCATTCTTAGTCTTAGCACGATGCCATGCTTCCTGAATTATCTATCTACACCTCCTGTGGCAAATGGGTAAAGGGAAAGAACACCAGCCCCACCCTTCCTTCTTCTCTCTACTCTGTGGCAGCCCAATGGCACCCTGCTCAGGAAGCATACAAAGTCCTGGAAAGAGAACCCTCCCCTCAGTCCTTCTAAGGTAGGCTGGTCAGATTTGGTCCCTTCTCTAAAGGCAGAGGGTGTGGGGAAAACATCATCAGGAGCAGCCCGAGTAATTGATGAGTTCAGAGATGTAGTCAGAGGGCACCATCTGTTAGCATTCTTATCTGGCTTCTGACTCACTGCTTCACTCCTCTCCTGGCTTTGCTCCTGACTCTCCTAACTTTTCTATTCCCCAGTAGTCTTTTCACCCTGGAGGATGCCTCTTCCTCTGAAGCCTTCTCACCCTGGAAGAACACTTCACCCAGCAATTTTATCCTCTGAGTTCCCCCCAAAACCTCCATTTTAAGGATGTATCTACACCAGCTTCATGTTCACTTCCCTCCTGACTCTCCAGACTTCTCCATGCTCCTGAGCAGGTACCTTCTCCCTCATGACCTGCATCCGCCATTTTCAGCCCCCTTTTATGCATTGTCTTTCCTGTTAGAATTTAAGTTCCTTGAGGACAGGGGCTTTCTTTTTTGCTTCTCATCACTTAGCACAGTGCCTAGTACAGAGTTTAATAAATGCTTGTTGGCTTGGCTTCTGATTTGTAGTCACGGGTGTATGGGATATTCTTAACTCATGATTAGTGAGTGGTGAACTCAGTATGAGTAGCTTCTTTATTCTAAACATCAGGTGAGAGGTAGGATAGTGGGCAACTCACAGACTACAAGCCTAGCAGGCAGCTAACTCCTGGTTGAATGATATATGTATTGCTGTCCTCTCCCCACCTTCCTGGCTCCTTGCCCCCAACCCCTACAAAGAATCAGGACATAAGGCTGGGAGCCAGGTAGTTACTGGACAGAAACCTATCTTTACCATAGCCTTTGGGTTTATATCAACAAATTAGTCTGAAGAGGGGAGCGGAGAGAGTTTTGAACTGAAAAAAAAAAGTTCTCTGGGCTTTAAAAAATATATAGTTCTCTTAATATGAATAGCATCTTTCTCCCCTTGAGTTCTTCTTTGAACTAGCAAGGCTGCCCCTTTTCACAGATGAATTTGATTAACCAGAGGTTGAGTTGAATACCAAAGATCATCTTAAATCTTCACAAGATCTAGAGCTAGAAAAGGCCTTAGAGTTCACCTGGTCCAAGACCCTCAGGAAACTGAAGCCCAAAGAGGGCAGATAACTCACCCAAAGGTCTCAAAGCTGGTAAGCAGTAGAGCGCTCAGGTCCTCACAGTGACCAGGAATGGGCCAGCTAAATATTGATGGATGGACATAGACCTTGTCATAAATGGAAGCCCATGACCAACTTATTCCACCCCATTTTTACAAAAGAACACTAGATCTGTATGGCATAGTAAACCTTTCTTTCTCTAGAAGCAGACACAATGCAGGTCCATATCAACTGTGTGGACTACATCCTCCTCCCTCAAAAAGAAAATCCTCTTTCAGACCTATGCAGTCTAGGACTTTTCACTGGAATCCCAGTCAAGGTCTCCAGATCTATTGATTTACAGGCTCAGGCATTTCTGACTCTTTGCAGAAAGGTATGGAACACTCATAGCAGAATGGATTTAAGAAGGAAGCTATGAAGTTTCTTTGGGCTTCTATTAAACTACTCAATGATCACAATGGGAAAGGAAAACAAGTGGGCTCACAGGGCATGACACTTGGCTTGTGAGGCGGCAACCTTATGCCAGTGTTAGCTATGTCAATGAACGTCAATGGCTGGAGCTAAGGAAAGGTTCTGCTGCTACTACTGTCAGTGCTGTGTCATTAGAACAATGGAGCTGGCCAAGAAGGTCCAAGTCTGGCAATTACATGGGAATGAAGGTTCTGACTTGGTGAGGGTACAAAGCCTATTGGCACAGAATCCCCCATCTGTCTCCTCTATCTTCAAGCAGGGCAGTCCAAGCTAGAGGCCCAACTATCTGAGAGTATTCATAAAATCCTCCCTCCTTCATCCCCTCCCTCTTTCCTTTCTTCCTTCCTGGGATGGAATAGAGAGGAGTCAAAGGACTGTGATCACAGACAAGTCACTAAGCCTCCCCCAGACTTAGCTTCAAAAACTGTAAAATGAGAGTGTAAGACTAGATGGGCTCTGAGTTCCCTTCCAGCCCTAGATCTAGGACTACCTAAACTTGAGACATTACATAAAATTGTTTCCCTCCCTAAACTGATTCATAATGCCTAAAATTCTTTTAACTGAAGAAAAAGCTCTAATTCCACCCTTTGGAAAGAAATGGTTTGTAATAAACTTATTAAGCAGTAGGATATTTAGTATTTGGACACGTAATAAATGCTAGTAGGCTGATTTTCCGTTTTCACAGGGAGGAGGGGCTTAAAGGGATAAATCTGAATGTAGACAATGCCACTGAGATGATAAAAGGGGCAGAATGGTTGTGAGAACCAAAAGATAAAGTTGGTTGACTTTGTAACTTTTCTCCTGCCTGCTGAGGAGATACTTTATACCCTGACCCACCCACCCTACATCCACACACCTTAGCAGCGACTACACTAGAAGAACTCAGGTCCTCCTGACTCCAGGGCGGGCGCTTTACTCACTGCGCCACCTAGCTGCCCCAGAATTTATCAGCTTTTTAAGAAATGTGAAACACTGTACTCTGTGTTAACTTGTTTGCTAATATTTAGTATTCCTTGTGACTACAACTTTTGCTCTTTTACATATATTTACTCTGGGCTTCCAATAAGATTTTGTAAAAATAGTCTCCACTCTTCCTGTAAGTCTTTGATTTTTAATTTTTACTCTCAATATTTCCCAAATTAAAACTTGCATTTAAAAATTTTTTTCTAGAACGACATAATTTCAGAAGAGATTCCTTTGGTTTTCCATCTCCCACCAAAATGTTTATTCATTCCCCCCATCCCCTCCCCCAATGGAATTTAAGCTCCTGGAGAATGTCAGCTTCATTATTGTGTTTGTAATCCCAGTAGTAATGCAGCATTTTGAACATAATAGGTGCTTAATAAATGCTTGTCAATTGATTCACTTGGAAATGATTTCGTGATTATTATTATATTGGTACCTATCCACATTAATTTCTTGCAGTACTTCCTGTTAGCCAATAAGGACCAAAGTAAAGTGTTTTACCCTTTCCTGTTTATTGGGATGACCACTGGTATATTAGAATGATCTATTCAGTTCTTTGTTCCATGCCCTGAATCCCCTTTGATTTGTTCTGATGAGGAAACTTATTTGTATAATTAAAGTAATTAAAGATTACTAACAAAAAGAAAGGTTCAATTGATTTCCACACTTTCTAGTGTTTTAATAGGAATGATTGCTGTATTTTGTCAAAAGTCTTTTCTGGGACAGCTAGGTGGCTCAGTGAATAGAGCACTAGGCCTGGAGTCAGGACCTGAGTTCAAATCTGACCTCAGACACTTAACACTTACTAGCCATGACCTTGGGCAAGTCATTTAACCCCAATTGCCCTGCCTTCCCCCCTCCAAAAAGCAAAAAGAAAAAGTCTTTTCTGCACCCATTGAAATAATCATAATTTTTGTTGGTTTAGTTATTGATATGGTTAATTATGCTCATAATTTTCCTAATATTGAACCAGCCCTGCACTCCTAGTATAAATTCCACCTAGTCATAGTATATGATCTTTGTGATATATTGTTGTAATCTCTTCGGTAGCATTTTATTTAAAAAATTTTGCAACAATATTTATTAGAGGAATTGGTTTAGTTTTCCTTCTGTTTTTCCTTCTCTTCCTGGCTTACGTATCAGCTGATATTAGATATCAGCTTAGGTATCATTATTATCATGTCATAAAAGAAATTTGGTAGGACTCCTTTACCTATTTTTCCAAATAGTTTATATACTATTGGAATTAATTTTCTCTAAATATCTGGGAGAATTCACTTGTGAATCCATCTGGTCCTGGGAACTTTTTCTTAGGTAGTCCATTGATGGCCTGTTCAATTTCTTTTTCTAAAACAGTTAATTAAATATTTCCTCTTCTGTTAATCTGGGCAATTTATATTTTTGTAAATATCCATTTTGCTTAAATTGTCAGAATGATTTGCATAGGGTCTCAGAGGTAAATAAAACAAAAGAGTAAGGATTTAAACCAATGCCTTTTGACTAAATATACAGTGTTCTTTCTATGAGCTCTACTAGGTAAAGACCCAGAAAGACAAGAAGACCTTTCCCCATGTAAAGGAACTCAAATTTATTGCAATTTACATATTTCATAATTTTCTAGGGGGAAAAAAAAACATCCACATTTCCTACTTCCTTGGGAGTTTCCAATTCTTGGCTGGCTTCAGGTCCCTTTCATCTCACACAGCAAAATGCCCTGAAGCAGTCATCTAGCCAGATTATCTTTTTCTCAAGACAGGGCAAAGACCAGTCTGTATTAGACTATTGCTTCTCATTTTTATAGCTACTTGGACACATTTCCTCAGATTCCATGCAGGTTGCCACTAGATGGTGCACTTGTTCATTCTGATTATGACATACACTCTACATCCAGCCAGGTCTTTTTTTTGTTTTTAACATTATTTGTTACACAAGTACATACAATAATGTGACCTGCAATTACAATCAGCTTTTTTAAGGGATTTTTTAAAAATAACCATAAAAGAACAGAGTGTCAAACCCAAATCTATGTGCATCTGTGATCTTATCCCCATGTATCCTACTTCAGATTTTTTTTACTATGATTTAAAATTAAATTCTGATATTTTTTAGGTTATAAATCCCCCAAGCTTATAGCCCTACCAAATTCCAGAACCTATCTCTGGTCTATAAGCCAAAGTGTGTCCCTAGTACTTAGTCCTAATTGACTAATGCTGTTCTATGCATATCGGGACATGCAAAACTTCTTAAAGGTCTTTATAAACCATGCGCCCATTCAAAATCAATAAAGAGAGAATATGGCATCTGTCCTGACTCTGAGTTACCACTTATATTTCTGTCCGAATCAGAAAGAAGTGGTCATTGAAAAGAAGAAAAGTTTCATTTATTCTATTACACATCCTTATTGTTTTTCTTTCTGTGAATAGTTGTTTTAAAGGAAGATTCACTCCTTCCTTTTCACCTCCTCTCTTCTGCAACCTAGATGCTATCAGTCAATATCCAAATACTGGGGGATTATTCTCTAAGCCCTGAATTTAGAAAACATTAGCTTTTAATTCAATTAATCTTCTTGCTGGCTTATTTAAAGCTAGTTTAAAGCTTCTGAACGTTGGTTAGCTTAACCTCCCTCTTGAAGCCTGTTTCCTCACTTGTGGAATATTTTAAAGATCCAATGAGAGAATCTGTAAAGCACTTTGTGAATTATAAACAGCTATAAAAGTTTCAGCTACTGTTTTCACAATATAAAAAAGGTGGGACTCAATGATCTTTAAAGACCCTTCCAACTATTACCCAATTTTTCACATTGTTTTAAATAACAGATTGAAAAACCAATATTGCTGTTTTCTCCACAACATTATTTTGTTTTCCTAGAATTAGGTTTGAACCAAACTGGAGTCAATTACCCTCTATTGTCATATTATTAACAATGTTTACTTTATTCCAAACTTTTCTCTAACCATATACCACTCTCAAAATATTATTCCAAACTTCCTACTACATGGCTGGATCATATCTTAGAGGCAGTTTGGCACAGCGGACAGAATACTAGATTTTGGGCCAGAAAGACAGAGTTCCAATTCTAATTTAGACACTTATTATATGGGCAAGTTATTTAGCATCTGAGCCTCAGTCTACTCATCTAAAAAGGGGATAACAATAACACCTACCTCATAAGATTGTTGTGAGAATCATATGTATATAAAGTGCTTTTTAAACCTTAAAGAATTTTATGTGAACTAATATTATCATCTTAGGACTCCATATGTCCTTTCATTTCCTTTAATAAAAATTTCAGATCCATACACCAGATCAATGCATAAGATCTGGGGGGTATATATGGTATCTACTTTGCATATTAGTTAAGAATGAATAGATCTTTGTTATTATGACACTACCTGGCATAGTGTGAATGAAAGTCATGATTTCTGAACAGGACCTACAGATAATAACAAATATTCCAATGGACTGGGCTTTCAGGGTGGTCCTTCTGCTCTGCCTGAAGAGTTCAAGTTCAGCCAAAGGCCTGATATGATTACAGCTATAAAACATTCATGGTTCTCTCTTTAAGAGGAATTCTCTGATGCTGAATAAGGATTGTTATGGATAAAGGATAAAGGTTTACTCCCCCAACCAAAATGTAAACTCTTTGAGGAACTTTATATAACAAAATGGGATATCCTGACCATGTAAAGAGACTCCCTCAGCCAGATTCCCTGTCACCAAGGCCTTTTTTCTTCTATCACCAAAGGGCTAAAAAGAAGATAAACTCTATCCTATAGTTAACTGTCTTTCCTTATTTTCTCTTCTCTGAAAGTACTTTTTCCTGCCTTGTCCACTGTAGCCCAACATATAAGGAGTTCAAACACACAACAAAACTACAGCAAATTCTGCAATATAATCCTGTACAGCTGAGGTAAATCACAAAAACATTCTCAAGCTACTCATCTAGGAAGCACTTAAATGATCAAAGAGTCCTTATCGTTACCTTCTTTTCTGGTCTGCAAGTCCTTGATACTGGTCTCCAATCCTTAGGATTTTAGAGTTCTTTTACTAATCTACCCTACTTCTTAACTGTGGGCCTAGGCTGCATTCTTAAATTTCCTTAAATTGCCAGGGTAGGGTCTGATTATAGGTCCATCACACTTTGGCTTCCAAATGGAACTTACTGTCTTAGGAACCAAAGGCCTCACCAATACAACTGATGCTCTGGATCTCTGTACAGAAGAAACTCCCAACAGCCTTTATTTTGATTATGGATATATTCAGCTGTGACTGCCTGTATCAATAAATACTTCCTGAGTTTTATCCAGCTTTGTTCTTTTCTTTTTTTTCTCATGCCTTTGCTTTTAATGCCTTTGCTTTTTAATGCTTTTAATGTCTTCTAGACAGCAGTTTCTCCAAATCTGCAATCTAGATCAACACATCTTGCATTCTTTCACCTCCAGTTTTTCTAAAAGTTAACTATTCCATATCTTGGCATCATCAGCCCTGTTTAGAGAGTCCCACTCCTTTGAAGGTCACCCCATTCCCTTTCTCAGGAATTCAATAGCTCACATCACATTACTGGTATAAAAGAAAATCATTACTCTGCCAAGGAAATCCCTCAGTGCTGTCCATTAAAACATTTTAAAATACGTAAGACTCCACATTTATAGTCAACACACCTACCATCAGGATACCATATAGGACTGCACATCAATCATAAGAACTTTTTGGTGTGCATGGTCTTTTTGTAACACTGTCTTATAGTTTTTGCAGTATCCACAGCACTTAATACAGTGCTAGACTCATAGTAAACCCTCAAACATTTGCTGAATTCACTGTATTCATGGAATCTCTATCCAGTATGAATTCTCTTTTGTTGAGTCAATGCTGAGTGATCACTGAAGACTCTTCCATATTTGCTGGCTTTACTGGCAACATGAGTTTTTCGATGTTGAGAGAGGGAAGAGCTCTGGCTGAAGGCTTTGTCACATTCATTACACTTATATGGTTTCTCTCCAGTATGAGTTTTCTGATGTTTTGTAAGGGATGAACTCTGGCTAAAAGCTTTCCCACATTCCTTGCATTTATAGGGTTTCTCTCCAGTATGAGTTCTCTGATGTCGTATAAGGGCTGAACGGTCACTAAAAGCTTTCTCACAGTCATTACATTTATAAGGTTTTTCTCCAGTATGAGTCCTCTGATGCTGAGTAAGAGCAGAGCAGTAACCAAAGGCTTTCCCACATTCAGTACATTCATAGGGTTTCTCCCCAGTATGAGTCCTCTGATGTTGAATGAGCCCTGAGCGGTCACTAAACGCTTTCCCACATTCATTACATTTATAGGGCTTCTCTCCAGTATGAATTACCTGATGTTGAGTAAGAAATGTGCTTTGACTAAAGGCTTTCCCACACTCATTACATTCATAGGGTTTCTCTCCAGTATGAATCCTCTGATGTTGAGTAAGGTATGAACTTTGATTAAAGGCTTTCCCACATTCATTACATTCATAGGGTTTCTCTCCAGTATGAATTATGTGATGTCGAATAAGGGCTGATCTGTGACTGAAGGCTTTCCCACATTCATTGCATTCATAGGGTTTCTCTCCAGTATGAATTCGCTGATGAAGAGTAAGGTGTATGCTCTGGCTGAAACCTTTCCCACATTCATTACATTCATAGGGTTTTTCTCCAGTATGAATTCTCTGATGGAGTATAAAGGCTGAGCAGTAACTAAAGGCTTTCCCACACTCATTACATTTCCAAGGCTTCTTTCCTGCACAAATTCTTGGATCTTTAATTAGGTCTGAATTCTGTTTTAAGTTCTCTCCAAGTGTATCACATTTAAGAAGTCTCTCCCCTGAAGAAACTTTCTGTGGTGCAACAATGAATGACCTCAGGCCAAAGTTTCTCCCAAAGTCATTACACTGATGGCTTCTCTCCCCAGTAGTTTTCTTTTGAATAGCTGTTTCTTGGCTTAAATGTTTCTCATAGTTTACCTGTTGTCCCTCTAACTGTCCTTCACACTGCCAGGTTTCCTCCAATACAGAATCCCTTGTGAGTCTTTCCATTAACACCCCACGGGATGATTCTTCTTCAGAAATGTCCTGCCTTGAAATTAACTCCTCCGTTTCAGGTCTAATATCCCAATCTGAAAGAAAAGAAAAATGCAAATGTCCCCCTTATTCTGTGTCAGACAGGAACTACTTTAGTTGGAAGAGAATAATGAACCTGAAAATAACGCCTACAAGGGGAGGAACCTGATAGTATTTGAATATAGTCCTACATTTCTTAGAGAAAAGTGTAAGAGCTTTAACATGTTGACAAAGGAGAAATGGCTATATGCCCAAAGGTAGGTGGAGTGGAAGGGCAGCTGCCATTCTAGTTATTCCCCAGGCCTTTTTAAAGACATCAGGAAACAGCCACAGGGATAGTGTTAATGGAGTATTTTAACCAACTCAAGGTGTGATGAAAGAAGAGTTAACATTGTGGTGATATGAGCTTAAGGAATATGAGTGTCAGTGGGACTGTTTGTGCTGAAAATCTGGTAGAAATTTGTGAGTTGACAGAAAACAAGAATAATTCAGAAGAGCTTTAGTGTATGCTACAGGAGAAAGTCAGTGAATGCTAGGACAAGCAAGGAGCCCCACCTGCGATTTCTGAAAGACCATGTTCAATGACTTGGGTCCCACAGCAGAATGCTGTGATAAGAAGTTACCTAGATCTGATCTAATATTTCTCTGAACCTGGAGCAGGCATGATTATGAGTGACATTTTATGACCAAGTGAAGAAGTGATGGTAAGAGGAACCACAAGTCATAAAAAAAGATATGAAGTTTGGAAAAATAGTCAAAAACCTAAGCATCGGAGATTAGAAAACATGAAATTTATCAGTAGTTGAAAAACGCAGATAGAGATCAGGATATGTTTCCTGTAAATGCCCAAAGCCACCAACCTAATACAGTATATATTCCTATTAGGGTTACTGTAACAGATTCTTCGGCTCCCCACCCTTCTAATCTGTACTGTATTTGACTGTCAGACTAATCTTCCTAACACCTTTTTACCTGATTATACTCAAAAATCTCCCGTGCATTCAGGATAACAACAATGCTGTTTCCTGGTATTAACCCACCACGGTCCTTCTGTATCAGAGCAATGCCTGAATACCTGCCCTCTCTTCCAAGCCCAGTCTGCTCACTGCTGACTCCATGCTTTTGTCACGCTGATCTTCCCAGCAGAGATACTTTTTCCACTCCTCTAATCTCTAGGCATCTTCCAGGGACAATCTCTAATTCTATAGACTCCACAAAGTCTTCCTCAACAATATCAGCCTACACTAATCTCTCCCTTTAATAAATTTCTAAAGTACTGTCTGCATTATTCAGGTACAGTGAATAAGTACACTTGAATTGTTACTGAACTGTCTTGTGCATGTGTCTGCCTTATATTCCCAAACAAAGGTTCTAGAGAACAGGGACTTGGTCCTTCACTACTTATACAGTGTCCGAATCCAGCCCATGCTCTGGGAGCCAAGCCCAACCCCAAAGAGCCAGAGGTTTTAGCCTCAGGGCGGCCTGATCAGCCGCCAGCTGGAGGGACTTCAGATCACCAGCAGCTGTGGCCGTTTCCAGGATTATCAACCTATAGATGCCAAAGACAAAGTGAGACGTCAATGTAGACTTTGGGGGAACAGGGAATTTGGGAGTGTGGTCCAGCCTTTGCAGAAGCAGTTGAGGTTCCACAGGTGTGCAGCCACCCACCACGTGGCTGCTTCAGAGCCCCAGGCCTGCAGATTGTACAGGGATCAAGCGACCAGTCTGAGGGGTAATCGCTCTTGCTTTAACCTGCTTGGATCTGGACTGCTGTCTAGAGTGGAAGTCCTGGGGTATGTGACCAGTTTGCCAGAGAGCGTGTGGAGGCTTCAGAGAGGGCACCCAACTAACTGCTCCAGCAACAGCGAAAACCCCAGCGATTGGGATAAAGCTCCCCTTCCTGGTAGCAGAGGTCTACTGTGGCAAAAGGCTCAAAAGTCAAGTAATTGAGTAGCAACATGAGCAAGCAAAGGAAGCAAAGCAAACAGAGGAATCCAAAATTAGACTACTATTTTGAGGACAAAAAGGATCAAAGCATGAAACAGGAAGAAGACAGAGAAGTCAGAACTCCTGCACCAAAAGCTTCCAAGAAAAATACGAGCTGGTTACAGGCCATAGAGGAGCTTAAAAAGGATTTTGAAAACTAAATAAGAGAAATGGAGGAAAAATTGGGAAGAGAAATGAGAATGATGCAAGAAAATTATGAAATGAGAGTCAACAAACTGACCGAAGAAAATAAGATCTTAAAAAATAGACTAATTCAGATGGCAAAAGAGGCTCAAAAAGGTAATGAGGAGAAGAATGCCTTAAAAAGCTGAATTTGACAGATGGAAAAAGAATCTCAAAAGCTCACTGAAGAGAATCATTCCTTCAGAATTAGATTGGAGCAAATGGAAGCTAGTGACTTTATGAGAAATCAAGATACTATTAAACAGATCCAAACAAATGAA
This sequence comes from Petaurus breviceps papuanus, assembly GCF_028583685.1. NCBI lineage: Eukaryota > Metazoa > Chordata > Mammalia > Diprotodontia > Petauridae > Petaurus > Petaurus breviceps. The sequence goes on along the minus strand of NW_027187378.1, from coordinate 24,270,297 downwards.
AAAATAGAAGGCAATGTGAAATATCTCATTAGAAAAACCACTGACCTTGAAAATAGATCCAGGAGAGATAATTTAAAAATTACTGGACTACCTGAAAGCCATGATCAAAAAAAGAACCTAGAAATCATCCTTCCAGAAATTCTCAAGGAAAATTGCCCTGATATTTTAGAACCAGAGGGCAAAATAGAGGTTGAAAGAATCCACTAATCACCTCCTGAAAAAGATCCCAAAAAGAAAACTCCTAGGAATATTATAGCCAGGTTCCGGAGTTCCCAGATCAAGGAAAATATTACAAGCAGCCAGGAAGAAACAATTTGACTACTGTGGAAACACAATCAGGATAACCCAGGATCTGGCAGCTTCTACACTGAGGGATCAAAGGGCTTGAAATATAATATTCCAGAGGTCAAAGGAGCTGGGATTAAAACCAAGAATCACCTACCCAGCAAAATTGAGTATCATGTTTCAGGGGAAAATATGGTCATTCAGTGGAATAGAGGACTTTCAAGCATTCTTGATGAAAAAACTAGAGTCGAATAGAAAATCTGTCATTCAGATACAAGAAGCAAAAGAAGCATGAGAAGGTAAACAGGGAAAAGAAATCATAAGGAACTTATCAAAGTTGAACTATTTATACTTCTACATGGAAAAATGATAATTGTAACTTATGAATTTTTTCCCAGTATGAGAATAGTTGAAGGGAATAGAAATATATATATACACAAATGTATATATGTATACATATGTACATATGTCTATAAAGGAGGGTATATGGGCATATGAATACATATGTGAGTGTGTATGTATATATATAAGTACAGGTATACATAGACAGAGGGCACAGGACCAATTGAATAGGAAGGGATGATACTTAAAAGGTGAAATTAAGAGGTGAGAGAGGACTATAATGAGAGATGCGGAGAGACAGAATGGGGTAAATTATCTCATATAGAAGAGGCAAGGGAAAACTGTTACAATGGAGGGGAAGAACAGGAAGGCAAAAGGGAATGAGACAAACTTATTCTCATTGAATTTGGCTTAGGGAGGTGTAATGGTAACTAATTTTGAATTTGAAGATCCCTTTGTGTTGGCAAAAGTAGCAGGTACTTAGCACTTAGTAACTGATCAAGCCTCTGTTGGGGAAACAGAAGGTATGAACTCCTGTCTCCTGTAATGGATGGGGTTATGTAATGTGATGTAATAAGAAGGGGTTGGCTGAAAGAAGTAGCTAATGCTGTGTATATAAGAAAAGCCCCAGAGAGGCACAGTCAGAATTTCCTTGAGACCAAGATCTGGTGGCAGAACAGCTACAGAAGAATGGAGAACTGAGTCCTGAGAACTTGTGGTGGTGGTGGAGCTTCTTCTGAACAGGAGCCCAGGAGCCCAGAGCCAGGAGCTGGAGCCAGGAGTCAGGAGCCCAGGAGCTCGGAATCCAGAATCCGGAGCCAGGAGCCCAGGAGCCCAGAATCCGGAGCCAGGAGCCCAGGTGACTGAAGCATGACTGGGATGCTGAGACTTTGTTTGTTTGTGGCTTGGTTGAGCCTTGAATTCCCTGAAGCAGAAATGGTGAAGGAACTGATATGGACCAGACCCTGTGAACGCCAGTGTGGAGCAGGATCTACCCAGAGAGCAGGACCTGCCCAGAGAGCTGGTCAAGGAACTGGGAGCTGTCTGCCACTGAACCCAGGTCACAGTCTGGTGAATCCAGGTAGAATCTGGGATCACGGAAGGCGATCCCGGGAATCTGAGAACAGGCCCTAAGTCAAGATGAAAAGACCTCTCCTTGGGTACTGAGTAATTATGGAATTATAGTTTACTAGTGACCTGAGGGGTGGAGGGTTTTGTGTAAGATACTTCAACTAAGACTTTGCTGAATAAGTGACTGATTGTACTTTGAGATAGTTACTGATAAGTGACTGAGTTAATCAAGACTTTGTCCCATGAGTGGAAGACTTTGACTATTGAACTTTGAGATTACTGATAAGTCACTAATTGAGTTGACTTAAGAGTGACTATTTTACTTTGAGACTATGTTGTGAATATTATATTGTGATTTTCTGTGATAAGTTGTAATATTGTGAATGCTGTACCTTGATTTTCCATGGATGTTTTGCTTTTGTTATGGAATAGAGTGATCACTATACTGAGTAATCAGAACCTTAAAAAAGCTGTTCACAGTAGCCATTCTTCTGGAAAGCTTCTGTGTATGGCATTACAGGAGGGAATGACATACACACTAAATAGGGTATCTTACTCTACAGGAAAGTAGGGGGGAAGGGCATGAGAGGGGGGATAATGGAAGGGAGGACAGGCTAGGGGGGAGGGAAGTTGGAAGAACCCACTTTTGAAAAAGGACAGGTTCAAAGTAGAGAATAGAACAAGTGGGGGTGGGATAGGAGGGAGGGAAATATAGTCAGTCTTTTCAATATATCCACTATGGAAATGTTTTGCATAGCTACACATGTACAACCTATATTGAATTGCTTATCTTCCCAGTGAGGGTAGGCGACCGGGGAGGAAGGGAAAGAATCTGGAATTTAAAGTTTTAAAATCAAATGTTTAAAAATATATGTATTATTATTATTATTATTATTTTACATGTAACTGGGAAATGAGATATACAAGCACTAGGACATAGAGATCTACTGGGCCCTACTGGAAAGTCAGAGGGGGGATGGGGGAAGATATGGGAGAGAGCAGATTGGGGGAGGGAATATTCAGTGGGATCGCTGTTTTGGGGTGGTGGGTAGGGAAAAATTGGGAGAAAATTTGTATCTCAAAATCTTGTGGAAATGAATGATGTAAACTAAAAAATAAAAGAGAAAAATAAATAAATAACAAAAAAAAGAGTGCTATGCACAAAGCTGCCAAAAAACCACAAATTGTCAGGAAAGGTAAGGCAAAAACAAGACGATTAGCTAAAAAAAAAAATGTTCCAAAGTTGAAAGTTATTCAAACCACTTAGAACCTAATTAATCAAGAACTTATTCAGAATCTGCATGCCCAGCACTAGAAATAGAAGTACAAGACATGGTTCCTTCTCTCCAGCTTACAGTACAGATACTGAGATGAGACCAACACCATTAAGTGCATGTGTACTGTAGAAAGACTACTACTGGAGAGGGAGAAAAGATATCTGAGTTCTAATGCCCCTGTGGCTACTAATTCACTGTATGATGCTAGAGAAGTCTCTCTGAGCCTCAAGTCCTTCTAACTATAAAATTATATGACTCTAGCATAGTTGTACATGCAACAATTAGAATACCACCATACCACAATACACTCTACCACCAAGTATATAATCAAGTGAGATATTTTGTAGCACCAACTATAATAAGAGTTCAGAGAAGGATGGGATTAATTTAGGCTTAGAACCATTGAGAAAAGATTTAAAGAACAGGGACTTAAACTAGAGAAATAAGATATAACTGGAACTTAAAATAAGATGGATAGAAGAAGAAAGGGGAGGGACTTTTGCTGTGGAGGACAGAATAGATAAAGGCTCAAATAACAGAGGATTCAAGTTAGACACAATGAGGGAAAAAAAAGGTGACTATCTAAGGCAGGTACCAGATAAAAATAACAACAATAATAATAGTAGCATTTATATTGTGTTTTAAGGTTTGTAAAGCACTTTACAAATATTAATTCATTTATCTTCACTACAACCCCAGGAGATAGGCGCTATATTCTATCCACTTTACAGATGAGAAAACTGAGGGAGATAAAGGTTAAGTGGCTTATTGAAGGTCAGAGAGCTAGGAATGAGACCACATATAAATTCAGTCTTCCTGATTTCAGGTCCAGCACTCACTCCATCCACTGGCACAAGACAATTGGGAAGGACTTGAAAATTATTGCTGAAGAATTTAGAGTTGGTAAGGCAAGCAACAAGAAAAAGAGGTCGAGTCATGTGGAAAAGATGAGACAACAGAGAGACAGCCTTAGTGGTACACTGATACCTCTGAAATAGGAAGAGTACCCAAGAATACTGGCTGGGCCCTCTATAAAGATTTACAGGGGCAGGTAGGTGGCACAGTGAATAGAGCACCAGCCCTGGAGTCAGGAGGACCTGAGTTCAAATCCAGCCTCAGTCACTTAACACTTACTAGGGGTGTGACTTTGGGCAAGTCACTTAACCCCAATTGCCCTGCTTTCCCCCCTGCAGAAAAACAACCAAAAAAAGATTTACTTTAAGAAATGGACAGAAGCACATAGGATAAGGCATCACAGAAGAGCTGTACCTTGTACAACTCAGTTGTACCTTGAGAAAGTAACTACAATGTTCCAGGCAGACCCTCCCCTGATCTCAAAGAGTTTAATGGGAGAAAAGATGGGAAGAAATCTACATAAACAACTATAAGAGGCAAATGTGATAAGTGTAGAAGAAAAGTACAGGCAAAGTACTGAGAAATTTAAGGAAGAAGAAATTGTTCAGCCAAGTATGTAAGGGTACTCATACCACGTGGACTTTCACTTCTCCACAGACACAGGAGAATCTGATGAGAGTACCTCACAAAATATTTCAAAGCTACAACCCCCACCAACTAGCTATTATTTCTAATGACTCCTCCCTACCTACTTCCTACACTCACCTAGGTGGGTACCTTTTGGGTCTTTTCTCTCCAGCATCCATGGCTCTTTTCCTCGTTCCAACTGGGAGATTACATCAGGCTTAGAAATTGGAAGCCCTGTTCATGACAAAAGAAATGGATGTTTATGCTGAGGATAACACAACCACTTATTTTTCAGGAAAAAGACCATGATGGAGTAGTCTGGGGAAAAGTGAAGAACTTCTGAATGTCATTCAGCATTATGTTCACATGAAGGGTGGGGATTTGCTATGCACACAAGAAAACAATTGGTTCCTTTTAGCCTCCCAGTTATATAAGGATGGAAGCCTCTCATCACCTCTTCAGGTATATGCAAGGACAAAGATGCTACAACCCAAGGGGTAGCACAATAAATTATCCATGTCTAATTAGAAAAAGCAAAATGCTGCATGAACTCCAAAGCAAAACAAATTCAGCTAAATGAGATACTTCTAAAGCCCTCGGCTATTATGTAAATGAGAATGCCCAATGAACAAATTCACAAGAGGAAAATGTCCTTACCCAACAAAACCAGGCTTCTATACCTCTCCAATATCACATCCCTGTACAGGTTTCTTTGAGCTGGGTCCAGCTGTTCCCACTCCTCTCGAGTAAACTCCACAGCCATATCCTTCAATGTCAATGATTTCTGAAAGATCAAATGCATTCCTGCAGTTGGCAACACGAGAGATGATAGAACAGATAGATAAGAACTGCTCTTTATCAGAGTTTGATGCATGCCAAGTCAAGTCTAGGTGCTTGTTTATTATACAACTAGTACTGTACTAGATTCTCTAGCAGATACAACTACAGCATGAGGCACAGTCCCCAACCCTGAAGCACATAATCCTGTTGTGGCTCAGCACATACATGTGAAACAGAGCAGTATAACATATATAATCAAGTGCCAAATAGTGTGAGATAGACCAAAATTCAAGGGAGATTCTAAAGAGACCTAAATATAATGGTAATGAAGGAAGTCTTAAAGGAGGTGGGATCAGAATCTGACTAGAAGGTATTATCAAGAGAGCATTCCAGGTACATGACTGTTTGAGGAAAGCAGAGGCAGATATATTGAGACTCAAGAGTAAGGCATGTGATGGCAAAAAGAAGAAAATTAGTCCACTTGAAGCCAGAACTTCATGCTGGGAAGCTTTTCCTCTAGTCCTCTTTTTCTTGTCTGTGTACTCTGAAATATCCTTTCTTCTATAAACTTTTTGATCTCTAAAAAAAATCTTGAGGAGCAGTCCAACTACACATGTGTCCAGAGTGCTGTGATGAAAACAAGAGTGGAACAAGCAGGCTTTTGCAGACTAAATCATTAGCTAAATAACTGAAAGGTAATGAGAATGAGACCCTACTTTGTTGTTTTACAAAAAAAGCATCTGACTCAGTAGAGCAGATACAGCCCCCAACAAAGCATTTCTCATGTACATGTTAAAAGTATATAAAATTCCTTGATAGAGCAGCCACAAGGATTACATAAAGCAAAAAATAAAACAGGGACATACAAGTATTTGTATTGCCTCTGTTATAGGGGATGTACTGCAAAGAGTCCAAAAGGAAGAGAAATTCCCTAGAGATGTGAAGTCCTCCAGCTATTCCTGTATGCAAAAGATGCTGAATACATCAAGCCCCAGAATAATCTTGCAAGGGTGGGGAACCTGAGGTCTTGAGGCCATATGTGACCCTTTAGGTCCTCAAGTGCATCCCTTTGACTGAATCCAAACTTCGCAGAACAAATCCCCTTAATAAAAGGATTTGTTCTGTAAAATTGGACTCAGTCAAAGGGCCACCCTTGAGGACCCAAAGGGCCCACATGTGGCCTCAAGGCTTTAGGTTCCCCACCCCTGCTCAAGAACCTTAGCCAAGTCCTCCATGGAGGATTTCACAAAAGCTATGAACAAGAATCACACAGGACAAGAAGGCCTGAATGGATTAAGGTATACACCGGCAGAAGGAGATCATACATCAATGTCACAGATTCACTGACACACAGATGAAGGGTCATTATCATTACAATCTATATGATGACCATTTTTATTCTTACTATAAATTATTAAATTCACAATCCTATATAAAGTGGCTTCTTGTAAGTAGTGGTTTCCTAAGCTCATTTTTCCCTGGGGCTTGAGCCTATCACCTAAGTCAGTCACTGAGATGCCTAGATTTGAAACAAGGGCTTTATCTTATACCTAAGTGCTTATCCAAGATAGGTGAGTATACTGAAAGCTAGAACTTCCCATCAACTTTCTCTTAAAATCCCTGTTTTAGTGAAATCCACTGACCGAATTTTTAAAATTCTCAGACTTTTCCTTAAACACTCTGCAAGAGCAAATAAGTCTTTATCAAGAATTTGTAATTTGCAGATAATTGCTCACAGATTCCATATGGCCGAACTGTATAAAACAGGGAAGCTGAAGGAAGTATAAATTAAATGATGTTAATCTGGTGTTCATATTACTACTTTAAAAAGCAAAGGTACAGGATCAGTCCCTTCCATTACTACTAGGAAAAGTACTAGTCCCAATACAGTAGGGAAGAATTATTTGTCACAAGGTGACCAGAAGGTCTCAAGGTTTTTTCTAGTCCTAGCAAAATGGGCCCCAGCACACCAGCTGTACCATTTTTTAAAACACACACATTTTAACCCACAAAAAATACTTAAGATACACAAGGGAAGATAATCATTAGAAATAACACATAAGATGAATATGTGAAATTAATAGGCCTTTCCCAGTCCCCATAACTCACCCTCCTCACCGTTCCCCAGTACCTTCTCTCTAGATTACCTCCAATTTACTCTGCATATATTTTGTAAATATAGCTGCTTCATTGTTGTCTCCTCCATTAGAATGTGAGGTCCTGGGTGGCTAGGTGGCGCAGTGAATAGAGCACCAGCCCTGGAGTTAGGAGAACCTGAGTTCAAATCTGGCCTCAGACACTTAACACAAAAAACTAGCCATGTGACCTTGGGAAAGTCACTTAACCCCAACTGCCCTCCAAAAAAAAAAAAGTATGTGAGGTCCTTGTGGACAGGGGCTATGTTTTTCCTTTCTTTGTATACCCAGCACTGCACATACTGCCTGACACAGAAAGTGCTTAAAAGGCTTTTTAACTTGTCATCAATCTTGAATGTGATCAAAGCTGGGATCAAAAAATGTACTATGCAAATAATACCATAACTTTTGTTTTGGAGACATGGTACTCTCTAGCAAAGTATTTAGAATGCCTAATATAGCTTATAAAGATCTAGGCTGACATCTTAGGTCAATCTCATACTTCTGAGTCGAGCAAAAATTATCTACTGCACAGTAGAATACTCAGAAAACTGACATTTGGGGCTTAAGATAAAGTCTTAAGAAAGACAATGCAAAGTATGAACTAATGTGTTTTTTAATTCAGAGTCTTTTTTTTTTCTTTTTGGAGGCAACTGGGGTTAAGCAACTTGCCCAAGGTCACAGAGCGAGTAAGTGTTAAGTGTCTGAGGTCTGATTTGAACTCAGGTCCTCCCAACTCCAGGGCCAGTGCTCTATTCACTGTGCCACCTAGCTGCCCCTAATTCAGAGACTTTTAAAGACAGCTTTCTGGGAACACAAATGATAAGATTTGTGCTTAGAGTTCACATGCCTATGAAAGTACAAAAACTGACATTATCTTATAGAAAAGGTAAGAACGGATTTACCATTCTTATTAATAACAAGCAAGCATCATCTTACTAATTTCCTAAAAGATTATTTTCAAAATAGTCAAGCAATTTGGATCTGAAAGGATTTCAATATCCTTTCAGCAGTATTTGAAAAGACAAAAGTTATACTAATATATCTGGATGATACTTAAGTGACCACATTACAGAATCTGTGTATATGAGCAGGAACTGGCAACTAAGAAAATTCTAGAGGCTTTGTAACATCTTTATTAAATTCTGAAAATTAGCTTAACACATAAAAAGGGTACCCATTATCTCCAAATACGGCTATCTACACAAGAAAATATCTACATTATTGTAGAAACAGAAGATGTTTCATCCCACCTAAGCTTAATTAAGTCAAATGTTTCTAGTGTTTGGTCACACCACTAGAACTTCGTTCTGTATATGTTTCAGAAGAATAGGGCTAGAAAAAGGAAAACAGGGTTTTGAATCTACTAAATTTTATATGGGAAATTTATTATTTATAAGACAATTTTCTGCTCGTTGTGCTTCTAAAAGATGGTAAAGTTTCTATATGACTGGAATTAAATCAACACCCTTTCATCATGAAAAATGGTCATATATTACTTTATATTCTCAGCATCTAGCATTGGCCTACACACAGACAAGTAAATGTCTGTTAAAAATGATACCCTTGGGGCGGCCAGGTGGCTCAGCGAGTAAGAGCACCGGCTCCAGTGTCGGGATGACCTGGGGATCAAATCCGGGCTCCAATACTTAGCACCATACCCAGAAATAACTGGCCGTGTAACCTTGAGCAAGTTACTTAACCCCGATTGCTTTGAAAAAAAAAAAATGATACCCTGAATGTGTAATCATGGGTAATATATTCATTTTACATTCTAATTTTTATAAAAGTCATCAGGGGAAGGGAATACAGAACCCTCAGTATAGAAATTCCCTCCACTGATACAGAAATTCTAAGAAAATATCCCGAGGGACTATAAAACTGAATGCCTTGTCCATTATTTACCAAAGACAGGACTCAAGCTCAGCTCTTCCTAACTCGAAAACCAGTCCTTTATGTATTATCTCTCACAACTTAAAATAGACCTGTAAAACATATGGGAATGATACAGTGCTACCTGTCCAATTCAACTCAATAGCTAATGAACGCCTACTATACTAAGACATCAAGCTTAATCCTGGGGAGAATTAGAAGTATCTGGGTGATACAAAGAAAAAAACAAAATCAGCCCTGCCTTCAAGGAGGTAACATTCTACTAGGGAGGGGGCGGGTTGGGATGGGAGGTAGAGATAAAGGGTGAAATACAAAATGCACACAGAAATATAATTTGAAAAGGGGGCGCATACAACTAGAGCAAGGCATAGAGTTCTAGAAGGCTTCATGGAGAGATGAATGAGTGAATGTTGGCTAGGGAAACACTAAAGGAGGTCAGAACCACTATTCAAGTATAGACCATTTTCTATGACAAGGCTCTGTGAATAGGGCTCTTTGAGATGTGCCAGGCAAGGAAAGAAAATGTATCCATTCTTTGAACAGATACAGCATTTCAGGAAAGAAAAGAAACCATAAATCACCTGGGACTTGGTTGTCAGGACCACAGCAGTCATTCTATCCTCCCCTGAATTCTTCTTTAGGGAAAGGGCAGAATCTTGAGAAGGCAAAGCTAGAGAAAAAAAGAAGAAACTTTGAAGAGAGCAGCTCCAAGGCAAAGTTGGAAATCTCCACAAATAATGGGAGTTACCGCTGATGTACTACAATGGCCTCCTGAAGTGTTCTCCCTGCTTCTAGCCTCCTCACCTAGAGGCGGTTCCAAGTTCCACACAGGTGCCAAAAAAAAGTCTCGAAGCATAGGTCTCACCACATCATTACCCTACTGAAGAGTGGAATACCAATTCTTCAGCTTGGTATTTAAAGCCCTTTATAACATGGCTCTAGACTCCCCTTCCTTATTTTTTTACACAGCACTACTCTCCATCTTAAAGTCTATATTCCAGCCAAACTGGCCTGTTTGCTATTTTCAGAATTCAGCATTCCATATGCCACCTTCATGCCCATGCACAGGATTTCCCTCTGCAGAGGATTTAGCTTCCTTCAAACAGCACTTCAAAGGCAGCCTCCTGGGGGAAGTGTGTTGATCACCTTGGGAGTTAATGCTCTCTCCTTCCTTCACACACACACAAACACACACACACACACACACACACACTCACACACTCTCTATATCTCCCAGCAAAATCTAAGTTTTTGGAGGGCAGGCAGTTTTATCATTTTTCCTGTCTTTGTATCTTCAACACACCTTGCACATAGGAGTCACCTAAAAACAATGCTAAATCATTGTTACCACCAATAAACCACCAATCCCACCATGTCCTAGGATCAGGGAATAGTCCTGAACACTAACTTAAGGTAACTTAAGTGTGCCACTTTCCTTATCCTTATGGTAAAGTGAAGTTAGGGCAGAGTGAAATAAGGAAAAAAAGGTAGATTACAACTATAATAATATACATGAAAAGAACACAAACTCTCAATGATTTTCATAATCAATCTGGATCCCAAAAAAACCGATAAATCCCTCCATAGCTGAGAGGCAGGACACTAAATGGAGGCAGAACGTTCATTCTAGAGCTGTATGGGACCTCAAGTCATCTTAATCCAACCCCCTTAGAGCAAACTAAAGTCCAAAGAGGTTGTGGCTTGGCCCTGTCAATCTAGGTCCTCTGACTTGAGGCAATTCCCGTTCTTCTGTACCATACATTATTAGACATGGTCCCAATATCTGTTGCTTTGTCTTAACTGTTTTTCTTTGTTACAAGGGTGGGTTTGATTCCAAAGCTACAGCTGCTGTGATAGAGAGGCTCTATCCTCAAACAACTGGGAGGTAAAATAAAAACCATCAGTCAAACTTTTTTTCTTTAAGCCAGCAATCCTGGTCTGGGAATCAGAACCTATGTTGTAAAGTCTCATTTCTATCTCCTATCTGCTGCGCAATATACAGTACAGAACTCAACTCTGTCCTTCAACTATGTCACCTTATGGAAGGAAAAAATTCTTATGCTTTTTTGGGGCTTTGTAGCGGGAAGCACCCCAAGCGTCCTCAGGGTTTGCTGCCAACACAGGTTCTTAGCTCTGTCAATCAACATCTGGGTTTCAACATATTGGTTTTTCAAAGCCGGGGGTCTCTGGACAACGGCTTTCCAGAATCCATATCAAACCACAGAACACTTCTCAAAGTGAGCCCCAAAACAAAGCTACACATCAGGGCTTATATAGCCTTCTCCTGACTCAGAGAATATAACAACCTTTTGGACCCACTGGCCAATCAAAGAGTATCAACTGAAAAACAAGCCTCCCACCCCAGGCTCCAGGTGCACTTTAGTCTAGGGGCAGGGAAGATCTTTAAAATTTACATTCCCATTACAGGCTTAGAGGATATACAAAGAATTACTTTGTGGAACTCAAAGAAACTGCCTTTCCAGATACAGCATATTATAAAAGTAGAAATATGTTTATTTTATAATTCTATTTTCTAGAATTCCAGTCTAGATTCTGTCATCACCAAACAATGGCATCTTTTTATTAAAGTTTTTTTTTAATTCTGAATTTAAATCACAAAATAAATGTAGCATTTCCTTATATACACAGTAGAAAAAGACTGCACATTAAACTGTGCAAATTATGTATGGTTTGCTTTTCTTTTCAAATATATGGTAAAGTCAACATGTAACTTTGGAAGCTGTTCTATTTGTAATTCTTTCTGGCCTTCTTTCTGTTTTCTTCTGTATAATGTTAAAGATGTTTCAATGACCCACTTTTCTTTCTCACTACCCTAGTCTCCTCTGTACCATACATACCCAAAATGGCAAGGGAGGGGAAGCCATTTCAACAAATACAGTTAAGTAAAACAAATTCCCTTCTTGTGCTGGCTGTCTGAAAACAATAGGTCTTATTCTGTATCTTGAGTCCATCATTTATTATCAATAGGTAGACAGCAGGCTTCATTATGACTCCTCTGGAATAATGGCTATTCACTGTATTGATCAGAATTCTTAGGTTTTTCAAAGTTGTTTTTATGATATTATCATAATTTTTCTCTTGGTCCTGCTCTTTTCACTGTATCAGTTCATACAAGTCTCCCCAGGTGTCTCTGAAATAGTCCCTTTCATCATTTCTTAACATAATATTCTGTTACACTCATACATCATAATTTGTTTAGTCATTTCTCAAATAACGGGCAAACCTTTAGTATTCAGTTCTTTGCTAAGACAAATAAAGCTGTTATACATATTCTTATGCATATGGGTCCTCTTCCTCTTTCTTTGGTATCTTTGGGGTACAGACCTAGTAGTGGTATTGCTGCCACTCAAAGGGTATTTACTGTAATATATTATGACTTTCATCTATCCAAACCTATTTCCTAACATGTAAAATGGAAATGATATATGCCCAATGTGCCTCAATTAATAAAGACAATGTAAGAACAAAATATAAAATATGACAAGTGAAAATTTAATTCAACAAACATTTATTAAAAACCTGTAATATGCAAGGAAGTGTGCTGGGTACTAAAAATGCCAAGACAAAAATGACAGTCTCTGACTTCAGGGAGATGACATTCTACTGAAGGATATAACCTGTATAGAGATGAGAAAATACAAGACAATCCTGGGGAATCAGGAATGAGCTACTATATGAGTTAGCAGGGTTCACTTTATTGGAGATCTTCAAGCAGAGGTTAAATGATCACTTTTCAAGTATAAAATGCAGTAGAGATTCCTTTTGATGTGGGTGGTTCTATATGACTGAGTTCCCTTCCAACAATAAAATTCTATAGTTTTTAAAAGACTTCCCATAGGATGGAGTGCATGCACTGAACTTTAAAGGGAGCAAATGACTCTAAGGGACAAGAATAAGTCAAAGTGCATTTATTTATTTATTTTGCTTTTTTTTTTTTTTGAGGGCATATTGGGGTTAAGTAACTTGCCCAAGGTCACATGCTAGTTTGTGTTTGTGTGTGTGTGTGTGTGTGTGTGTGTGTGTGTGTGTGTGTTATGTGTCTGAGGCTGGATCCGAACTCAGGTCCTCCTGGCTCCAGAGCCGGTGTTCTACTCACTGCGCCACCTAGGCGCCCCGTCAACGAGCATTTATTAAACACTTACTATGTGTTAGGCCCTGTGCTAAGAGCTGGGGGTATAAAGAAAGAAGCTCACATTCCAAGAGTTGCAACATGTAAATAAATACATGCAAGATACATACAGAAGAGATGGAGGTTATCTCAGAGAAGAGGCTCTGGCAGGTGAGACCAAGAAAGGCCTACTGCAGAAAGGAGAGTTTGAGCTGTCTTGAAGAAAGCCAGGGATCCTAAGAGGCAGAGGTGGGGAGAGGAGAAAATCATTACGAGCATGGAGTATAGCCAGTGTATAAGCAGACAGACAGAAGATGGAATGTCATGGAGAAAGACCATCAAATACTACAGCATAATTGGATTGTGGAGTACATAGAAGGGAGTCAAACATAATAAGACTGCAAGTAGGAAGGGACCAGGTTGTAAAAACTTTAAATGACAAATAACTTTCTATTTGAGCTCACAGATAATAGGAAACCACTGGAGTTTATTGGGGGGGGGGGGAAGGTGGCATGTGTAACATGGTCAGACTTACATTTTAAGAACTAGAGTAGTAACTGTGTGAGTGGAGAAAAAGAAACAGACAAGAGATTTCATGAAGGTATTAACAAAAAAATTCAGCAATGGTTTGCATATGTGGAGTGAGACATTAAGGACAAAATAAGAGGTTGCAAAGCTGGTGAATGGAAGGCTAATGGCATCAGGGAAGTCCAGGAGGGAAAAGCTTAATTTGAATATGTGGAGTCTGGGATGCCTAGAAGACATTCAGTTTGAGATATATAAAAAGCAGTTGGTGATATGGGACTGGATCTCAGAAGTCTACTTCAAGACATACAGATCTGGGAGTCATCTACATAAAGACAAGCATTAAACCCATGGGACCGAATAAGATCACCAAGTGAGATAGCACAGAGGAAAAAGAGAAGACGGCCAAGCGTAAAGACTAGGGGAAGATCCATAACTAGTGGGTGTGTCGTGGATGGAAGACTGGTAAAGACTAAGAAGGGGCAATCAGACAGGTATGAAAAGAATCACCAAGAGTACAGTGCTACAAAAACCTAGAGAAGAAAGACTATCCAAGAGGTGAGCTGTATCAAATTGTGCAAAAAGTTCTAAGGATGAGGATTAGGGAAAAACCATTAGATTCAGCAACTAGAAGATTGTTGGTAACTTTGAAGAGACTAGTTTCAGTTGAATGACTAGGTTAGAAGTAATATTGCAGAGGGTTTACAAGAGAGATCAGAGGAAGTGGAGGTACCACAGATGCCTATCTTTTTCAGGGTTTAGCTGAGAAAGGGAGAAGAGATATAGGATAATTAGCTGGGCTGGTAGGATCAAGTGTCTTTTAAGAAGGGAGGAGACACAGGCATGTTTGCAGGCATCAAGGAAAGAGCCAGTGTATGTGGGGAAGAGAATGAATATCAAAAAGAGACTAAGGATTAGAATGAAGATTAGGAAGGATCTTTTCTAAAATATGTTACAGTGAGGATTCCTTCTGTGCACAAGTTAGGATGAATAGCCACTAAAGTCCTTTCCAATACTTAAATTCTGTCATTCTCAAATTCTGTATGATAAGGGGGACAGGCAAACTGCTAGAGAAAATGAAAGAGGAAAGACTCACAGGTACACAAAATGGAGTTGGGTTTGAAAATAACAAGGGCCACCTCTTCACTAGAGATTGTAGTGAAAACGATGGTGGGAGATTATGAAGGGTATGAGATGAGAAAGGGACAAAATGTCATATATCAAATGGACTCTTTTTTCAGTGAAGTATGAAGCAAGGTCCTCAACTGAGAAGGTAGAGGGAGGTGATATCCTAGGCAGCTTAAAAGGTTTGGAACACATGATGTGTAGGATGGGATACAGAATCAATTACAGAGTAGAAGGATTGCCTTGCTACAGTGAGAGCCCAGATGAGAAGCAATAACATAAGCTGTAGTGGTTCCAGTTAGGGTTTCTTACTTTCTCCAGTTCATTCAGCAGTAGATGAATAGGAAAGGGGGCAGAGAGTAAGAGTAATTCAGTGATTAGGGTTTCAAAAGGTATAATCACTGAAAGTGAAGAAGGAAGTGGTTGCCCCCAAGAAAGAAGCCAAGTAAAGGCCTTGAAAACCAAGAAGGCAGTTTATATGTAGCCACAAAAAGAAAAAAAAATCTGAATGTCATCTACCTTCTGGAGACTCAAGTCACTTCAACATTGGCGATAGTCCAAATACCCTCAGAAAAATGCCCACACAAGGAACAAGCATGACCACTATGCTATCATCAAGTTTCTTTGATCACTGAATCTGCTCTGAAGATTGAAGACAACACAACCCTGGTATTATTCACTGTGGTCAGCAAACACCAGATAAAAAGAAACTATAAAGAAGCTATATGACACTGATTCGGCCAAGATCAACACACTGATCTGACCTAATGGAAAGAAGCTGACATCCAATTTTCCCCAGATTATGAAATTTTGGACGTTGTGATGAAAATTAAAATCATCTAAACTACAATCAGCTAGCTCCACATACAATAAAATTTCCTAGTATACACTTTTTTAAATGGATCAAGGGATTTGAGAGTAGAGGGTATTGTAGAGTTGAAATGATTCACTAAAATGTCAAGACTGGGAAGAAAGCAGAATGTAGTTTGGGCATGGGGAATGTCCTGGGAAGGAACTGAGATATGGAAGGATTAGAAGTCATAGTGAGGATAAAGAACAAGGGTAAGGGCGGTAAGGCACAGGGAAATATGGGATGATAGAAGAGCTGACAAGACAACAAGAATTTCAAGGTTCATGAACATGGAAGTAGAACATTCATTTGTAGGTGGTGACAAGATCATGAGTATTACTACCATCTCTGTGTGTAGCTAAGTGAAAGAGTAGATCACAGAAATGCAGTAGACTGAGAACGAGAAAATTAGGTTATTTGAGGGAATTGTAAATGTAAGCTGAAGATCCCTAGCAGAAGGACAGATATCGTAGTGTAGAAAAAGACTGTGAGTCAGGCATGAACTCACTGAGTTAGGAGGTAGAGTGCCCTGAGGTGTCACTAGATAACCACCACCAGAATCTGGATCCAGTGCTAAATTTGGATGATGTGAACTCACTGGAGAAAAGAGAGTGAGGGTGCTAGAGGGAAAGCCTAGAAGCTCAGTAATCAGAAGGAATGAGCATTCCAACTCAAAGTATAATCAGTACTGAAAAGGGTGACAAGGGAAGCACAGTCATCAGAAAAAAGCCTAATGAGTGACTTACAGAAAATGGAAAGAGTGGTAAAAGAAGAGACTTAATTTGAAATTAAAGTTTGTTGGGGCAGCTAGGTGGCGCAGCGAATAGAGCACCAGCCCTGAAGTCAGGAGAATCTGAGTTCAAATCTGGCCTCAGACACTTAACACAAAAACTAGCCGTGTGACCTTGGGCAAGTCATTTAACCCCAACTGCCCTACCTTCCCCCCTCCAAAAAGCAAATAATAATAATAATTAATTTTTTTAAAGGAATTAAAGTTTGTTAACTATGAAGCAGACTTCCAAGAGAACACAGAGAAAGGCACTGGCTGTTCAGGAGTAGGACAAGGAAGGGGAAAGAGGAGGGCTGCAGTAGACAAAGCCGAGGTGGGGGCAAGGGCAATTGGGAGGTAGGGGGGTGAGGGGTTAGTAGCAAGAGGTTCTGTATCACTCTAATAGGAAGAGCATAAAAAGAGATAGGAGAATGTTAGCCATCAAGCGATGAGTTCAAGTAGAGAAGAAATAGGGAGAGAACTGTTAAAGGAAAGATACTGGTCTAGATCATTTCTCAAGGATCATCTTCATGCTAGCTATGGCCTTAACTCCAGTTAAGCCTCCTCACAGCAGGCATAATAAGGAGGTATAGCCTTAGCTCTGAGGAGAAAGGACAGTCTAGGCATAGGAAACAGCATGTGGAATGGCACAAACCGGACACAGAATGTCAAATTCTAGGGACACCAAATATGCCAGTTTGGCCTTTATATGGAATGCAGAAAGGGAAGTAATGTGAAGTAAGTTTGAAAAATAGAGGCTAGAGGCACACTAACCACACTGAGGGGTTTGTATCTTATTCTGTAAGAAATAGAGTCACTAATTCCCCAATTCTTAGGGTAAGAAGCTTAGAAAGGAGTAGAATATGCAAACAATGGAGTATGGTCTTCACTTCAGTAGCTCAGGATACATGATATGCAAATAAAGGAAAAAACTGGAAAAGTGAAACTCAACTTGAAATCCCTAATATTTTACTTACTAAATTTCCTAGTCATTTATTTACCACACCCAGTAGCCTCTCTGATGTGTTTTCTACTTTTCCCACTCTTAGAAGTTAGTGACTGGCCCCATCCTTCTTTTAATCCTTACCTCTCTCTCCAAGAATATGGGGTGATTTTTCCATGGTCACCCCTTCCTTGCTCCCTTGGTATGTTTGACTTCACTCAAATCCAGATCTCCCAGGTGTAATAAAGGAAAATTTCTCTAGGGCCAAAAGTTCTCTCTTGGAGTCAGATTTGTCTCCTTCCTAGGATGAATTATGATTGTGAAGGTATCTTCTACTTTCACTCTCAAGTTCCCAACTTGTCCATGTGGAATGGGGATTTGGTAGTTTTAGAAGAAACTTTCTTCAGTTAAGTAGTTTACTTTCCTGAGGTTCACATTTATTTCTTACAGTTAGTCAACCTTGTGGAATACACAGGTTGGTCTCCCTGGCCTCTACCGAGACCTACCAGGAGGATTAAGAGACCAGCCCATGACAGGATGTTGTCAATCGAAGAGATCCAACAGCCTCATCCAGGGCCCTTGTGGAAGTAACCCAGAGACCCTGGAACACACAAATGACAAGGTGAGTATTAAGTGACTGGGAACTGTCTTCAAATAGGCACAAAGAGTTGATTTAAAAAGATTTAATAATATTAACTCATGCTCTGAGTTAGGAAAATACTAGTTTGAATGACACCTCAGACATTTGCTACTGTCAAAAGTGAATTTTGGGGAGGACATAACTGACTCCATTTTGTGACACAGTCTCCTTCACGGATCTCCCTTCCTACAATCTCTTTACAATTTAGAATAATTCCAGGAATTCATGACCATCTCTTCATTCATCTAATAAGGTATAATTAATTATTAACTGATAACTTATTAACTAATTAACTGACTGATAAAGAAAATGCTGTTTCCTCAGGTGTTGTGTAAATGGATATGCTAAAGGCCTTTGTAACAGAGCATTTTTTCCTTTTTACTAAACATGTACCTTTTCCTTTCAAAAAGTCCTAAGTGATCTTACCCAAAATTATGCATCAAGAAGGTTAAGAGAAAAGAGAGGAAGGAGGAGAGAGGGAGGTATGTATTCCACAGATCACACACACACACATACATGCATGTTTGTACACATATGTACATACATGTGTATATGTGTATGTATATATTTTTATTTATATATACATATATATGGAACTGTGAGACATACATGCCTATCACCTCCTGATATTGTGTCATAATCTTGAGTGGATAAATAAACTACAGGATACCTGTCAGTAACATACCGCTGAGACGCCAGCCAGCCAGCCTATGTGGCAGCTTCAGCTCCTGGCCTGCAGAGTGTAGGGGGACCAAGCACCAGTCTGAGGGGTAATCCCTCTTGCTTTACCCTTCTTGGATCTGGACTGCAGTCTAGGGTGGAGGTCCTGGGGTGTGTGTCCAGCTTACCAGAGTGTGTGGAGACCTCAGAGAGGGCACCCATCTAATACCTCTGGCAGCAGAAAAAACCCCAGCGTTTGGGACGAAAGCTCTCCTGTCTGGTGGCAGAGTCCTACTGTGGCAAAAAGCCCAAAAGTCAAGTAATTGAGTGGCAAAATGAGCAGGCAAAGGAAACAAAGCAGACAGAAGATTCCAACATTACACTCCTATTTTGGGGACAAAAAGGAGCAAAGCATGGAACAGGAGGAAGACAGTGAAGTCAGAACTCCTGCCCCAAAAGCTTCAAAGGAAAATACAAGCTGGTTACAGGCCATAGAGGACCTTAAGAAGCAGATGAGAGAAGTGGAGGAAAAATTGAGAAGAGAAATGAGAACAATGCAAGAAAATTATGAAATGAGAGTCAACAGCCTGACTGAGGAAAATAACACTTTAAAAAACAGACTAACTCAAATGGCAAAAGAGGCTCAAAAAGGAATGAGGAGAAGAATGCCTTAAAAAGCCGAATTTTCCAGATGGAAAAAGAATCTCAAAAGCTCAATGAGGAGAATCATTGCTTCAGAATTAGACTGGAGCAAATGGAAGCTAATTATATCACTTGATCCTCACAACTACTTTGGAAGGCAGGCGTAACTATGATCCCCATTGTACATATGAGAAAATTGGGTTAAGTGATTTGCCCGGGGTCACACAGCTAAGTAACCATGTGAGGCAGCATTTGAACGCAGGACCCACAGGTCTATCCACTGCACCAGCTAGCTACCCCAATCTGGCTGCTTCTAGACTCAATACTCTTTCTCTTTCCCCCGCGGTCACTAAATTCCCAGACTCGGGCTCAAGACCGGCTGGTGAGCTCATACTAGTTCAAACACTGTCACACACCAACGTACAATAACACACAAAACAGCTACGCCCCAAAACTACTGTCACAAAACACATGCGCAAGGACAAGCCAGGAACGAGGAGGGGCAAGGCGCATGCGCATATCCTCCCGCTCAGCCCCTCCCCCAAGCACTAAATCAGAGGCCAGAGGCCCCCGCCAAAGGACTGCGGTCAAGTTCGCCGGCAAGAGGGGGACTAGGAGCTTCTTCTTCCACTCTTTGACCTCTTCTCCCCCTCCCCCACCTCGAGAGCACACACCCACATACACACTCTCTTGGTTTAACTCACCTCCCACGCGGGAGCCGGACTAGAGTAACAAAAGGACCTACGTGAGACCGGAAACGGAATTGCCCTTGGCCCAAAGACCCACCTCCCCCTTACAACCAAACTACAATTCCCAGAATCCTTCGGACTTAGTTACTTCTGGCTTCCACCTTCCCATTTCCCACAAAGCCCCAGGGATGCTAAATCGGGAAAGACTCCGTCTCTTACTTCCTTCGAGGGTTGTCTTGAGCGTCCGCCTTTCCTGGCCTGCATATACTTATATCTCCGGCTGACCTCCGGCCCCGGGGTCCGATCGGAACCCAGGGCTTTGCTCTGATCAGAACTGCTCTTGCGCAGCTTCAACCCTGCAAAGACCCGACTGAGGGAGGTGGGGGTGAGAGGTGGGTCACGGTTACCATGGAAACCAACCCAGCATTCCATACTAGGTTCCACCTTCTGGGAAAGGATGGCCCGGGGCGAGAGTGAGTCTTAATCTCTTCTCGTAGCCTAAATGTGCTTGGGCGGATTAGAGACTGGAGTCCCGACTTAACTATTTAGTAACTAATTAGTCTGCAGCTGGTCCTGTAACCCCTCAATTTACAACTATTTATTTATGAATCACCTAGGAAGTCTTACACACTGGGAATACAAAGGCAAAAAATGAAGCCTCCCTCCACTGAAACCAAGCTTCTTGAAAGAAGTTTAATAGAAAATAATTTGATGTGAAAAAATGTACACACTCTTTGGGCCACTGGTAGGCATATACCCCCTAGGAAGTCAGTGTCAATAAAGTACGGGGGCTGGACTCTCTGTCTTATGTCCTTTCCTTTGTTGTCTTCTGATTTTCTTCGAGAACTTAAGCCTCTCTGGCCAACCAAATCTGTATGAAAGCTAGGGACAGGGCAGAGAGGGTGTGTTACATGCTCTCTTTTAACACAGCTCTAAAGTCTGTTCTTTGACTTCTCCATTTTCTTGGTTCATCAACAGGGTCCTCTGTGAGAGATTTCTCCTCATGTGGTTAGTGTGTGGAATGACTTACAGTGAAGTTTCTCTATTCTGAATATCATTAATCCATTCTTATTACTTCCTTGTATTTTGTAACTAAGTTCAGTATTGTTTCCCCATATATATGTAAGTCATTGTGTATTTCAAGGTAATGTAAAGAGCTCTTGAGTATTAATACAATTGATTGGATTAACTATTGAGACCAAATTAGAGGTGTTTTTTAGTTTGGGGAAAAGAATGGTAGTGTAAGAGGTAACAAAGGGTTAAGTTTCTACAGAACTGCAAGAATTGCTGAACTAGACTACTGATAAAAAGTAACAGACAGTAGTAGCCTTGGGAGGAAGTAGAGTTTCTAGTCCTTGGGGGAGTTGAGGCAGTAGCCTTGGGAGGAAGTTGAGTTCCCTGAGAACTCCTAGATAATACTAAAGTGAAACAATGTAGAATGGAAAGAGCTGACAGCAGCAGGTGGATTTGACCAATCAGGAAACAGACAGTGGCCTTGGGGCACTCAGGCCCAGATAAAGATATATATATATATAGGTTAGAATGAAGGGGGTTGAGTATTCTGAGGTTGTTACCTTCTGTATATAAGACCCCATCTTGTCTCCAGGTCTGTGAGAACACCATAGAATAGTGAGAGCGACATAGAAGGACCTAGCACAGACTTACTCTGTGTCTAATGCAAGCAAACATGAAATAGCACCTGCCCTCAGGGAGTTCACATTCTATCAGGGAGACACATATGTAAAAAAGCATAGGGGCAGCTAGATGGTGCAATGAATAGAACACCAGCCCTGGAGTCAGGAAGACCAGTTCAAATCAGACCTCAGACACTTAATACAAAACTAGCCATGGGCTAGTCACTTAACTTGGGCAAGTCACTTAACCCCAATTGCCCTACCTTCCCCCCTCCAAAAAAGAAGTATATATAGATTATATACAAGATAAATACCAGGCCAAAAAAGAAAAGATTGGGTATTGCCAAAGCAATATCTTACAATAAACCTGAGGTCTTTATACTATATATATATATATATATATATATATATATATATATATATATATACTTTATACACTCTCTCTATCCCCAGGTTCTGTTTATCTTTGTGGAAGAGGATGCCCCAGGTTTCTTAGGTAAATGCTTTGTAATTATTGTTCTTGCCAGGTTATTTTGAGTAAAAGACTTTTCTAAGACTTTATAAAAAGTTTGTCAGCAATAAGAAATGATGACTGAAGAATTTAGAAAAGCAATGGGAAGACATATGAAAGAACAGAAAGCAGAACCAGGAAAAAAATATATATATATATACATATCTATGTATACACACATATACACACACACAATGACAACAAAATTTTTAAAAATTCACAAAGTTGAATGCTATATTATAAAGAACAAAAGTATCCCTGAAGAGGAGCTAAGAAAATCTTCTCTCAGCTCTGTAACAGTAAGGAAATTTGAAGATCCTTTTGTATTGCCAAGCTAACAGGCACTTAGCACTTAGTTTCAAATTAAACCTCTGTGAAGAAACAGAAGGTATGAACCCCTGTTGCTGACATAACAGAAAGGGGGCTGAACAGGGAGGAGCTAATACCATATATAAGGGAAAGCCCCAGCTGGGAGAGTCAGAATTTCTTGGGGTAAGCATCATGGAGGCAGAGCAGCTGCTGCTGGGGAGAGAGAGACAGAATTTCTCTCAGTGAACATATGGAGGCTGGGCTGCTACTGCTGGACTGAACACTGAACTGAGAATTGAGAACAACTGAGTAGAGAAATGAAAATTGAGAACTGAGACAGAATTTCTTGGAACAAATCACATGGAGGCTGGATAAAGTGATTTTGATTTTGAAAACGGAGCTGGACAAAGTGGTTTTGATTTTGAGAATGGAGCTGGACAAAATAATTTTTATTTTGAGAACAGAACTTGTGGTGGCAAAACTCAGACTTGTGGTGGTGGAGCTTCTTCTGAGAGCCAGCCAATCTCCTGCTGGGAGCTTCCGAGAACCAGCCGAAACTGCCGAAGATATCCAAGGGCCAGCTGGAGCTGCCAGAGGAAGTACGGCTGTGGTGTTGGTACTTTGTCTGTTTTGGGTCTATATTGATTTCACAGGCAGAAAGTGAATTGAGATGATAGTGCCAGCCATGTGTGTGAATATTGTTATAATTCTGCTAAGCTTGATGTGCGTAGATATTTTTGTGGCTCTGTTAAGTTTTCTCTTCCCAGGACCAGAAACTGTGAAGTACTTGAAGTGGACTGGCCACTGTGAGCTTCTTTGTGGAGCAGGAACTGCACAGAGAGCTGGACTAGGAACTGGGAGTTGTCTGCCTTTGAACTCAGCTGGCAGTTGGTTAGTTAGATTTGGGCAGGAGCTGGGACCATGGAAGAGGAATCATGGAAGCTGAAAACCTGCCTCAAGTCAAGATGAAAAGACCTCTCTGTGGGTACTGAGTAGTAACTGATGAAATATCTGAGTAGTGATTAATGAAATAGGGTACTGAGTAGTGACTGATAAAATTATAACTTAATTGCATCCCATGGGTGGAGGACTTTGATTTTTGTACTTTGTGTCCCTTAAGGAGGCTTAAGGGCATTTGAATGATTGATTTACTAAATGTTTGTTTGGGGAGGTGTTGGTTTTTTGGAGGGCAATTGGGGTTAAGTCACTGCGCCACCGATTTGTACTTTGTTTAAAACTATGTGACCATGTTGGTGAAAACTCTGTGACCATTTTAGTGATAAGTTGTTGAGTTGTGACATTGTGAATGCTGTACCTTGATTTTCTATGAATGTTTTACTCTGATTTGTTATTGAATAAATAGAGAGTTCGCTATACCATATAATCAGAAGCTTGAAAAGCTGTTCACAGCAGCAGTCCTCTGGAAAGCTGCTCGTGCTTGGCTTTACAAACTACCATCCACCATCTTTGCAGAGGTTGGGAATGATGGATATACCTTACCTGCCTATACAATCAGGCTCAGTTGGTTAGTTTTGCTGAACCACTTTTCCATTTTATTCTTTGTTACAAGGGATAATTTTCTGGGTCAGGAAGGAAGGAGGTATATATTCAGAAATGAAGATAATATAAAAAACAATATATGTTAATAAAATTAAAATGTTAAAGTAGTAGTTTGGTGGCAAAAGAAATCAAATAAGTAACTACAGAGGACAGCAGATTCAAACAATAGATTTAATATAGGAGATCCTTTAAAAAGCTTTATGAAATGTCTGGTTCCAACTTGATTGTTAGAAATTTAACAAAGTGTCAGGCCTTGATGAAAGATTTCTCCAAATTCATTATGTGCCCTCATCATTTATTCACCAGCATGACGTCGCTGGTGTTGGATGACAGATGACTTGCTACTGAAAACTTTACCACACACACTGCATTCATAGGGCTTCTCTCCAGTATGGATTCTCTGATGTCGTGTAAGGGATGAGCCATCAAAGAAGCATTTTCCACATTCACTACATTTATACGGCTTTTCTCCAGTATGAGTCCTCTGATGTCGAATAAGGGTTGAGAGACCAAAGAAGGCTTTTCCACATTCATTACATTCATAGGGATTGTCTCCAGTATGAGTTTTCTGATGTTGAATAAGGGAAGAACGAATGAAGAAGGCTTTCCCACATTCATGACATTTGTGGGGTTTCTCTCCAGTATGAATTATATGATGTCTAATAAGGGCTGAGTGCTGACTAAAGGCTTTTCCACATTCAGTACATACATATGGTTTCTCTCCTGTATGAATTATATGATGTCGAATAAGAGCTGAGTGGTGACTGAAAGTTTTTCCACATTCTTTGCATACATGGACTCTCTCTCTACTAGTTTTCTTGTGAGTCATGGTTACTTGCCTGAAACCTTGCTCTTGGGAGAAAGCTTTCTTCCATGTTTCCCCTGAAGTGTCTTCCCTTTGCCTCTCCAATCTGTTCTTAGGCACATGAATTCTTCCAAATACAAGTTCCACAGGAATGTCCCCTCTGAGTTTTCCCATTAATGTCTCTGGTGGTTCTGCTCCCTCAGACCTATTTTGTTTTAGAGTTGACTCCTTTGTCTCGGGCCTATTTTCCCAATCTAAAACAAAGAGAAAACACAAATGGCAAGTGTTCCCTGTTAATACATGCTTACTAGTTTAGATTATATAAGAAGAATGGAAACTGATGTATTAGAGGAATAATAACAAAACTGAAAGTAATGCTAATTATGCATCTCTGGAATTTGCAGGCTCCCAAACTATCCTATAATCTTGGGAGAGGAAAGAAAGTAGGGGGCAGGGTAGGTTGGTGTCCATAGTCCATTAAGGTACACACATAAAGAGCTTATCTAGCATTATAAGGGTAAAGGAAGAAACAGTGTCCAGATGGGGTTTTAAAAATGATTAGAGAAGATAACTTCTACTGAATAAAGAAAAGTAGCCCCTTCAAAAAGCATGGACAGGGCAAGAATTTGTATCTAGAAAAAGGAATCCATGAAAATGGAGGCAAAAGAATCAAATGTGAGGAAAAAAATGGCACCCTCTCCTCCCCAAAAAGGGAAAGATTCTTCCAGTTGGTCCATGGTAATAACAGTTTCGGCAGGCCTTGGAGGCCCTGAGAGCTTCCCAAAGGAATTGCTGAGCTCTTACTTCTAGTGAATCTCATCTGGTTTTTTTTTTCACTTACCCGTAGAGGTATGTTGTGGGAT
The DNA here is from genome assembly GCF_028583685.1 of Petaurus breviceps papuanus. Classification (NCBI taxonomy): domain Eukaryota; kingdom Metazoa; phylum Chordata; class Mammalia; order Diprotodontia; family Petauridae; genus Petaurus; species Petaurus breviceps. The sequence continues at coordinate 24,244,378 of NW_027187378.1, read as the reverse complement.
CTCTCTTTCTTCAGTTCTTTTTAGACTGAATACCCATGGTTCTTCCCCTTGCTCCAACTGAAGAATCACATCAGGTTTAGAAATGGAAAGTCCTAGTGAACAAATAAAGAAAATATAGCTGCTTTTGCTGGGGATAAACAGTTGTTTCAGGGCTCAGTCCCAACACTTCAGGCAGTTACATAGAACAGTAGATATAGCATGGGCCTGGAGTCAGGAAGATCTGAGTTCAAATCCAATGTTGTACACTTAATAGTTCAATGACCCTGGACAAGTCATTTAACCTCTCTGCCTCAGTTTTGTCATCTATAAAGGGAAGATAATAATAGCACCTACCTTCCCAGGGTTGTTGTGAGGATAAAATAAAATATTTGGAAAGTGCTTAGCATAGTGCCTGGCACAAAGTAGTAACTTAGTAAATGCTTGTTCCCTCCCTTAGTCTAAAGAAAAGTGAAAAGGATATCATAAAGCTCAGAAGGAGGCACAGAGATCTCTGAAGCAGAATTAGGGTTATGTTACCAGCAAAGTAGCAGGTCCATTAGAATTCATTTATGGTTTCACCGACACACAACTGGGAATCTCAGATGTATAAAACTATCTGAATTTGGACTTTAGGTGAGAAGCCTGGCCTGAGAAAGCAGAGAATGAGGATGTACGGTTTCAGGAAAAGATCAATGAAGCTGCTGATTTTCAACTATAAAGTGAAGACCTTTCATCTAAGAATGGGAAGAATAAGCAAACACCTACACTAAAGACCAATGGGGTTTAGAAATTACTCATCCCAGAACCAAAAGACTGAACAATATAAACATTACACAGGTATTAATAAGTAAATTGAGGAAGAAAATATGCACCATTGGAGATATGCACCACTTAATATCATATCTTTTAAAAAAACTTGTTCCATTTAAATGTTTCAAAAAATTATGGTTTAACTTGGAATTGAAATGAAAGGGATGCATTGTCTTAACATCGTTGTATTGTATGGTTGGGAGGGAAACTCAAGAGATTGATTCAAGCTAGAACAGTTGAAAAAGGATTTATAGAATAGTGATTTGAGCTGGAAGCAACTTGAGATCACTGAAAGCAGTGCACAGTTTCCTAAGTGTTATCCAGTTTGTTCCCTTCCTATTCAATTATAAGCCCAGTTTACTATCTACCTGCAACACTTAGCCAAAATAGGTGTTCCAAAAGTCTTAGTGTAGTTTTAAACTATTAAAGCTACTAAATTATTCAGCTGTTAAGCTTAAAAGTACAAAACTTTTGGAACTCCTATATATGTACCAACAGATTTATGCAATGGGCCACCCATCCAACTATTTGTCATAATCTAGGTAATATGTATTCTTCATCCACTTGCTTTTTCCTTTGTGGATAGCTAGGGTGATCTTTTGAGTGAGTGTGTATTTCACAGGATCACAGATTTGAAGCTGAGAGGGATCTTTAAGACCATCAAATACAACCTTCTTATTTTACAGATGAGGAAACTGAAGCATGGATAGTTTAAATATCTTGCTCAGGCATCATCTCTCCCTGAAGTCTTTTCTTCTCCAGGCTAACCATCTTCATTTCTTTCATTTCTCATATGGTATGATTTGAAGACTCTTCACCACTCTGGTAAGCCTCTAGATATTCTCCAGTTTATCAAAGTCCTTAAAATGTGGCATTCAGAACTGAATATAACACTCCAGATTTGGTCCAGTCAGAGCAAAGTATAGCAGATGATATCACCTCACTAGTACTAAACACAATGCCTCTCTGAATTCAGCCTAAGACTGGGGAGTGGGATGGGGAGAAGTTGTTTTTACTTTTTTTTTTCTGCTATATCAGTATTAATGTACATTAGGCCTACACTCTATTAAAATTCCCAGATCTTTTTCAGACAAACTGATATCTAGCCATGAGTCCTCCATCCTATGATTATGAAATTGATTTTTTTGAAATCATGTAAGACTTTATACCTATATACTCAAGTGTGATCTTATCAATGTGGGTATTCCCTCCAATTAAGAGAATTGCCAGGTTATCCTATGTGGCCATTACCATGTCTTCCCATAAGTTCACCACAGGTAGTTCATCCAACATGTTAGAGGCCTTCCTTGCCTTCTTTTGACATCGTGAGGATATAGCACTGAAACATATAGGCTGTCTTTGTTTATTCCTTCCTCTTGTCACCTGACTAACCCATCCTTCTTTTTGCCCATATATTTCTTTGATTACATATTTTACTGTGCTTCCCTTTCATAATTGCTTTTTAAAACATTTGTTGCAACCTACGCACACACACCATGTACCTCCCCAGTGCTGTCTAGGTGATGCTTATCTGTGTTGACATTGAATTATCAATGACTGTTCTTTGGGTCTGGCCATTCAACTAATTCTGAATCCTCCTAAGGTATTGTTGTTTAAGTCATTTCAATCTTGTTCAGAAGGCATGAGAGGCTTTGTCAAATACTTTGCTACTTAAACTATATCTACATCAGTCCCCTGATCTACTAACCCTATTGAAAAAGGAAATGAAGTTAGTCTGAAATGACTTGTTTCTGCTGAAGATGGGGATCTGGCACTCAGAAGAGTGGTCAGGACAACAAGTGTAGATTTGGTGGTCCTCTACATAGAGGTGACAGTGGAATCTGTAGGAAAGTCTCAAATGGCCAAGAGAGAGAGTATAAAAGGAAAAAAAAGAGAATCAAGAATAGACATTTGGAGAAACACCTGCATTAAGGAAAAAGATAAAGAGACAGGGTAGCTAGGTGACACAGTGAATAGAGCACTGGCCCTGAAATCAGGAGGACCTGAGCTCAAATCCAGCCTCAGACACTTGACACTTAACTTACTGTGTGACCTTGGGCAAGTCACTTAACCCCAATTACCCTGCCTTCCCTCTTAAAAAAAAAAGATAAGGAGACAACAAGAGACAGAAACAGGGTAGTTAAGAAAGGGAGGAGAAGACCAAGGAAATGTGATATCCCTGAAGTCTCTGCCAATTATCACCTATATATTTACCTATTTACAAGTAGAATATAAACTCCTAGATAGTAGGGTCTATTTTTCTTTCTGTCATTGTATCCTCAGTCCCCTGCACATATACTTAATAACTACTTATTGGATGGGTTTGGAAGACACAGAAGAGAGTATTCAGAAGGGGTGGGGAGACTTAAAGGTTGCCGAGGGCAGAGGACGCTAATGAAGCTCCTGTTGAATGATCTCCTCCATGAAGCCTCTGACAGAATTCTCAATGTCCCTCAGTGTCCCTCTTAATTGTTCTATTCTTCTTTTCATCTGAGCTATTCAAAGGAGCTCTCAACCCCACTCTTATTTTCTTGACCAGACATTTCTGGATTCACCACATGATATCTCTCCTTATTACCTACTGTCCCTCTAGCCTTTATTTTCATTTATAAATGTGTAAGCATCTCTGCCTTGGGCCTATTCCTTTTTTTTTTTTTTGGCCTCAACACATGCTAAAGTCTTATGAAATCCTGCCCTTTACCCGGTCCTAACACAAGTATTACTCTACTTTCATTGTTACACAAAGGTCGCTGTAGTTTCAGAGTAACTCCCACAGGTTTTCAGTAAGTGACCATATGTGATATTAAAACATGAATGGGAACACAAAATTTAAAGGTAACTCTAGTTCCCTCTCTAGGAGTCTTCTCTAAAATGTAATGTTACCCCATTGAGGGAAGAGAGGTATTTTCTAAAAACAAGGAAGATTTTTAATCTCAGGGCAAAGCTATCCTTACCCAGTGAGATCATGTTCCTGTAGTTCTCCAGCATCACATCCCTGTACAAATCCCTCTGAGCAGAGTTCAGTTGCTTCCACTCTTCCTGGGTGAAGTTCACAGCCACATCCTTGAATGTCACCAATTCCTAAAATACAAACATTGTTGCTCATCCATGGTCCTTTTCTCCCCATGACCTAGAGGGAAGAGGCAAAGAAAAAAGCACTGGAAGGAGCTTAAAGTTCAGAAGAGGTACTGGCAGAATTAAGGATATGGCTGTTTTTTGGTAAGGTGTGTAATATGAAGCAAATAGTTCTTGATCTTCTCTCTCTTTTGTTGTGCCCATCACCAGTTCACTTTTGAGGGAGAACAAAAGTTAAGCAAAGCATATTTCCTAGAATAGGGGCTTTTAATCTAGGGTCCATGAACTTGGATTTTTTTTTAATTTTGATAAATGCATTTGAATATAATTGTTTCCTTTGTAATCTGATATATTCATGCCACAAATTTAAAAACATTACTCTAAGAAGAGTATACTTCACCAATCTGTTAAATGGATTCATTAAATAAAACAGATTAAGAACCTGTGACCAAAAAAGAAGGAGATCTATTAGTACCAGATCTCAAATTATACTATAAAACAGTAATTATTAAAATTATTTGGTACTGATGATTTGGTAAACTGATTACCAAAATGATTTGGTAAAAAAAAATTGATAAGTTGATCAGTTGAATAGGTTCCTTATATAACAAGTGACATAATAGTTGGGTGTCCAATAAACCCAAAGACCTCAGATACTAGAGCAAGGATTCATTATGTGATAAAAAGCTGTGGGGAAAACTGGAAAGCAGTTTGGCAGAAATTGGGTATAGACCAACATTTCACATTGTATACCAAGATAAACTCTGAATGGATACATGACTTAAACTGAAGTGGTGACATCATAAGCAAGTTAGAGGAGCTGGGAAGAAATTATCTTTCAGATCTATGGAAAGAAGAAAAGTTCATGACTAGACAAGCAATAGGGAATCACAGACAATAAAATGAACAATTATGATTACATAAAACTGAAAAGATTTTGCATTAATAAAAATCTAACAGTTAAAATTAGAAGGGAAACAGATAATTGGGAAAAATCATTGCAGTAAGTTTCCTACAAAGGTCTCATATCCAAGATATATAAAAAATCGATTAAAATTTATAAGACTAAAAGCCATTTCCCAGTACATAAATGGTCAAAGGATGGGAACAAGCAATTTTCTTTTTTTTTTTTTTTTAAAGCAAGCGGGGTTAAGTAACTTGCTCAAAGTTACATGGCCAGTTATTTCTGGGTGTGGTGCTGAGTATCTGAGCCCGGATTTGATCCAGGTCATCCCGACACTGGAGCCGGTGCTCTTACTCACTGAGCCACCTGGCCACCCCAAAATTTACATGAGAACAAGCAATTTTCAAAGGAAGATATCCAAGTTATCAATAATCTATGAAAAATGCTTCAGATCATCAATAATTAGATAACACAAATTAAAGTAACTCTGAAGTTCTATCTCATACCCTGGCATAGACTCATAGACTGGCAAAGATGACAAAAAAGAAAAGTAACTAATGTTGGAACATCTGTAGGAAACGAGTAAATTAATGTACTGCTGGTGGAACTGTGCATTTCTGGAAAACAATATTGCACTATGCTCCCAGAGTTACTAGTTTGTACATTCCCTTTGACCTAACTACTTTTAATGAAAGAAAATACTTCAATGCCTTTTCTTGCCTCAAAAAAATATGTGAAGAATCCATTTATTTGGAGAAAGGGCTTCATGGATATAACAGCATCACAGAAGCATCATGATACAATGGAAAAAGCATGAAACTGGGACCTAGAATACCATGCTGTTGTTACCAGTTTGTCCCACCTAGACAATTCCAGGCAAATTGCTTAACCACAGGATATCAGCGTCCTCATCTGTAAAATGGGGCTAATAATGAGGTAATGAATAGTCCCACAAATCACTCATGAACATTAACTTAATTACTTCAAAATAATCCTTCCCACATACCCTGCCTGTACCATATCAGTTTCTGAAAGGGTGATATGATAAAAATAAGGGAAAACATGTTAAATATTAAAAATATTATCTATTCATGAGACTTTCTTGGTTTTACTCAGCTCAATTTTCAGAACTACTGACTTAAGTCTGAAAACTCATAAAACTTTGGAGAAATGCACTTTTTTGGACCTCTGAGATACAGGGAGAAGGGGTAAGTTATTCTCTACATCTTTGTTTACTTTCCACACAAGTGAAAGATGGAAATCGTCCCTCTCTTCTCAGCTTTAGACTACACAGTATTGCACATTTCAAAACTAAAAGAAGAGGGAGTGAGCTAGAGGACATGATAAAGAGACCTATGATGAAGTCCCAAACAAACTCAGTGAATGAGGATGGGGACAGCACCAACCAAGACAACCTTCTTTCCAGCTTATACAATACAAGCAGCCTTATACTGGTATGATAGAAGAAAAAAACTGCAATCAGAAAACTTGAATTCAATTGAAAGTTCTACCACTTAAACTCTCATTTTTAATTCTTTGACCTTCGGTTTCCTTGTTTGTAAAATGGAAATAATGCCCTCACCCTCTTTGAAGGGTTGTTGTGAAGGTAAAATAAGTGAAAGTGCTTCAAAAACTATCAAGTGCTATATGAGTCACTACATTTTTATCTTTCTCTCTGAGAAATATCAATTAGCCTCATTCCTTATCCTCTGACCAATCTTTGATCACCCTCACTTACTTTCTCATGCACATGGGTCAGACTATCCATGAGAAATTGTTTCCTCACTGTTCTCTGATGTGGTGCTTCCACTCCAGTTCTGATTTCCCTAGATAGAATGGTTGGTGATTCCTCCAACTCCAGAGCCAATGGGATATTTTCCTTTTAGAGAATCTCAGGTCTCAACTATGAATCCCAGAGCAGTATCAGAGTTAATTGAGTGTCCTTCCAGTTCTTGCTTCCTCCTGGAATTGAAACCACCTAAAGATCCAATGAGTATTTCTTATCCTAGGGTGGATTTCTGTTGCTAGATGAAGTGCTTCTACTCAGGAATCCAATTTATACCTGTAAAATATAAGCATTGTAAATAGAACATGTTTCATAAATGTCAGCTGAATGAATTAATGGAACCCACCCTCTGCATCCCCAGGTAAGACCCCTAATAGATTCTACCAAGACTTACTGGAAAAATATAGGAGAAAGCCAACATCAGAGACCCAGAAAATACCTCTACCCTCTGGATTCCACAGAAATGGAAAAAAGTACATCAAATACAGTGTCTATTCGTGAGATGAACATGAGGGAGAAGTGATAGGCCATTCTTAAACATCAACAGAGCCCCTAAAATTTGGTGTAGTCACAGTGAAGTACATACACACATACATACACACACACAGGATTAATACACAGAGAAAAATATAGATTCAATCCCAAACCTAAGATTCTATCCTAAAGACCTGAAGATAAATGCTATGCCCATCCCTCCAGGGATAGATTCTGAGAATTCAATTCAGTTCATCAAACACTAAGAGCATATTATGTACAAGGTATTTCCCTAGGTGTTAGGGGTATGTAATAGAAATGGGAATTTGAAGATCTTCCCTGCCCCTTAATAGACCTAGTGGGGAATTTGAAGACCTTCCCTGCTTTGAAAATAAACTCTGCCCCCTAATAGGCTGAATGCAATAAGAAGGAGCCTGTGATGAAAGGAATTTCTGAAGGGTGGAGCAGAGCCCACAGGAAACTTCACTGCTGTGAAGATAAACTCTGCCTCCTGATAGGCTGGATGTAGTCACATGGAGCCTGTGGTGGGAGGAGTTTGCTGAAGGGAAACAGAGCCCACAGGAAGCTGGTAGCCAGAACTAGAGATGTTGGGAGAAAGAGGTGCTCAGGCAAGGAGATAGAGAGGTTTGTGAGCAAATATTGATCTAGGTTTGCAGGAAGGCTAAAGGATGCTATGGCTCTCAGTGTTATTATGGCTTCTGAATATCTTTGGTACTATGATGGAATGGGCTTACTGGTTTTGGGATTTGATTTTCTGGTGTCTAAATAAATGTTTCAGTCCTGTCCTCTCTATGGAGAGTTTGGTATATTTTGCGAACGTCATGCAATATTTATAGTCAGGGTCTCTATCATGATTGTGGGCACTGTAAATATTGCATTGGTGCTACAGGGTACAATATGAAAAATGGCATATCCCTTTCCTTAAGAATGTTCCAGTCCACGAGGAAAAATGACCTGTACACATAATACAAAGGAGAACGTGAAAGAAGCAAAGGAAACATCTAAAGAACTCTAGGAATTCTAGAGGATGGAGAGAAGCCTTTTAGCTGGGAGATTACAAAAGGCCTCAGGTAGAAGATGATACCTGAGCTAAATCTCAAAGGAAGAAGAGAATTTCAACAGATGGAGTGGAGGAAGGCCTACATTCTAGGCATATAGGATGACTGAAATAAATATATGGAATCAGAGAATGGTGGGCTGGAATACAGAATCAACAAAGAAGAACAGTATGAGATGAAGCTGGGGCTGATAAAAGCAGAGTCTGAATTGGGACATCTCAAATTACAAGAGAGCAGTGTTTATATTTGATCCTAAGACAACAAAGAGCCACCAAAGGTTTTTGAGCAGGGGAGTGACATAGACCCAATGATTTTACCAGCTATATGAAGGATGGGTGGGAGAGAAGGGAGAGCAGAAGGGGAAAACATGGTTAGGACCATTTCTTTGTAGGAAGAATGAAAAGTACTTTTAAAAAGCTGATAAATTGGTATTTCCCTTGAGCAAGCTTACCTTGGGGTAAATAGAGCTGACTGGATGAGATAGAATAGGCCTGATGGCAGTAACACCCAAGGTCACTTGGAGAGTGGGAGGAGTGGACACAGACCATGTGAAGTTTACTAATATCCTCTCCCCCATCACCACCCATGGTCACCCTCCCCTAAGGACAAGGTAGAAGTGCCTCTACCTGGCCTCCCACCTCTCTTGGGTGACTGAATATCTTGGATAGGGAGAAAGCCTGATGAAGTAGAAATAGCACTGAGTCTGAATATTGGTTCTGCCACTTAGAACTGACGGGTACATCACTGAACTTCTCTTAGGCTTAATGGACAGACAAAGAATGTCTGGAATGGGGGATAGTTGGAGGGGGGCAGGTGGTTCTAGTCCTAGTGTACTCTACTCTGGATAGACTACATAGGAACTCTTGCATCTGGGTCTGCAAACTGGAGCACTTCCAGAGAAGAGTGACCAGGATGATGAGGGAGGGCCCTCAGCTTGCTACATAATACCTGGCTAAGGGACATAGGGACATAGAGCCCTGAGAAGGGAAGACTTAACAGAAACATGATGGCTAAGTCCAAAGGCTATCACAGAACAAGACAGCATCCCCAAGAGTAGAACCAGAGATAATGGGCAGAGTATGTAGAGGCAGATTCAGTGTGATAGGAAGAACTTCCTCACAATTAGAGCTGGCTAAGCAGAAAGGGCTTAGTAAGAGGCAGTGACCTTTCTACCATCAGAGCTGTTCAGGTACAGGCTTCCTTATTGAGACCACATTTGGAATATTATTACTTTGTTTATATTTTTATATACTTGTTGTGAATATGCTGTTTCCCCCAGCAGAACTGCCCTTTATAGAAGGTTTTGCAAACCCAAGTGCCTGCCTAGCAAACCTTCTATAAACGCTTGTCAATCGGCTAATTCTGTTCCAGTCGGAACCCCAAGTTTATAAAGGACAATGATAAACTATTCCGAGGAAGGCAGTCATGATGAGCACTTGTCTGAGATGCTTCCTCATAAGGTATAGGTTGGATTAGATGAGCTCTGAGGTCCCTTCTAATTCTCAAATTCTATGATTTTATGATTGTGAGAGGCAGTGGAAAGAAAAAAAGGAGGGATCGACATGAAAGGTGTAGTGAAAATAGGATCAACAGAACTTGGTAACTGATTGAATATGACAAATGAGAGAGAATCAAAGTAAATAACAAGGTTTCAAACACAGAAGACTGGTTGAATTGTAGTTTCCCTGACAAAAACAGTGAAATCAGGAGGAAAAGCAAGGTTGGCAGGCGGGGGTGGGGAGAGTTAAGTTTTATACATATTGGTTTGGGGTGCTAGAGGGACATCCAGGAGGAGGTATTCTGTAGGCAGTGAGAGGAGGCTGGGATCCACAAATATTCCCAGGGTCAGTCTCTACACCTAGGGAACTGGCTAAAAGGCAAGATTTAAAAGAAATGATCTCTACCCTAAACGGTCATCCCACAAGCACCTAAAATTTCCCCAATTAGAGAAATTAACACCACTCTTAGGAAAGTCAGGGGACACAGCTATTACTCATTCACATTTTTGTCTGGATACAGGACTTGTGAAGGGGATTTCTTCTAGACAGGAGAAACCTGGCATAAAATCCTTGCTTTGTTATTAATTGTGATTATGTGATCATGAGCAACTCCTTCAGAACCTCAGTTTCCACTTCTGTAAAATGGGGCATTGGATAACATGATGTTTAAAGTCCCTTCTAGCTCTAAAATTCTAAGATTTATTATCCCTAAGGAAACTGGCAACCCTCATAATAGAAATTCCTGAAGGAAACAAAAGCAAAGCATTTGTTTGCTAGAGGCCTTGAAGTAACTGAAAGCTTATAGTTAATAAATAACATTACACAACAAATGTTCACACTACCAAGAATATTACAAAGTAAAAGGCAAGCTGCTGGCACCATTTGCTTTGGAAGCACAAGTATGCTTTCAATATACAAGTAGATTTTCAGTTCTATGCACTTTGTCAGGCTGGGAGGGTGTCAGCTTAGAAATACCCAGCCAGCATCTGGCTTGGAACTATTTCAGCTCTCTTAAAAAATAAAGGCATGTTATTCTGTTCATGTCAAGGCTCACGTGGAGTCAAAGATACTAGGTGACAGTTCCTTATGATTAGATTAGTAGCAAAAAATGAGAAACAGACTTAAAAAAACACCACCACCAGAAAACATTGAGAAACTTGTCTTGTGGAGTAGAAAGAACCAGAAGTGCAGGGTTCAAGCATCTATCACCACTTACTAACTGTATGTCCCTGGCAAGTCATTACCTTTCTAAGCCCTTTTCCTTATCCTTAAAACCAGGATAACACTTGCACCTGCCTCACAGAGTAGTTGTGAAAAAACTGCTTTATGAACTAATGCTCCATCAAAATATGTTTTTAAATTGCTGGTTTGAGGAGGGACAATCATAACCAAAAGGACACAATACAGTTACGTTTTTCATCATGGTATATAAAACAACGTATTTCTGAATGTATTAGGTAGATGGGGGAAAGGAGGGAGAGTTAGCACTTCAAGGGAAAACAGGCTTGGATATTAGTGTAGTCAGAGTGGAAGTCTCAGGAATGTAAGGGGAGAATTCTAAAGTAGCAGCCCACTGAATTTGCAAGTCATAAAATATCACAAGATGTGAGAGCTGGGGGGAAAAATCCTTTTGAGATTATCTAACCCAGTTCTCTCATTTTACAGTTGAGAAGACTGGTGACCAGAAGCTAAAGAATTCAGCCAAAAATCATGTAGCCAAACCTGTGTGGAGCTGGGACATGACTTGGGTTCCCTAGTCTAGTGTTCTCTCCACTACATCTCAATGTTTCATCCACTTGGCTTGTGCAAAGGAACTAATTTTTCAGGTCTCACTGAAGGTCAGACTGACTTAGAGAGAGGTAGCTTCTGCCCACAGCAGTGAGATCAAATGGCAGGGGGAGCTCTCCATAGTGAACCAGTCTCTCATTGATGCAGGAATGGATACTGTGCTAAAAAGAAAAGTTGTGGCCTGGAGTAGTTTATGTCTGGAGAAGCTACACAAACACACAACTGATCAAAGTTGACGGTTTTGCCCCCTCTCACCATTCTACAGAAACTGTTCTCTCATGGGTTAACAATGTCTTGTCTTCTGATTCCAGCAAATGTAAAGGACTTTTCTTAGTTGTCATGTTCCTCTCCTTTGCATTGGAATGAAATCTATTATCTCTTTCTACTGGGGAACCCTCACCCTATGATTAGCAAAGTTCCCTTTCACCTAAACTTATTTCACACATTCCTTCCAGTCTTCACTGGAATTGGTCCTTACCTGAAGACATCACCACCCTCACCTATGAAAGATTCTTCCCCCCCCCACCCCAATAACCCTAAAATCAGTGGGAAAATGTGTATGTAAGACACAGGGATAAAGTGACCATCTTGACTACCCAGTGCCACCTTTGGACCATGAAAAAGCCAACTTGTCTCTCTTTCCACATTTCCCACAGTAGAACTTTTTGGGAAACTAGAAACGACCCTTGATGATCACCTAGTCTAGGGGTTCTTAACTGTTTTGTGTGTCATGGACCCCTCCAGCAGTCTGGTGAAGCCTATTGACCCCTTCTCAGAATCATGTTTTTAAATGCATAAAATAAAAATACATAGTATTACAAAGAAAATCAAAGGATAGTAAAAATAAAGATGCAATATCTTTCCCATCCAAGTTCATGGGGGACTCCCAAAATCTATCCACAGACCCCACATGCACCTCAGGTTAAGAACCCCAGATCTAGTTCAACTACTTTTTATACAGGGAAAGTAACTTGAGGAGAGGGGAGAGAGAGAAGAGGAGAGGGAGAGAGAGAAAGGGTGAGGAGAGGAGAAAGGAGAGGAGGTGAGAGAGGGGGACATGCCACCTCTTCCAGGAAGCCCTCAGCGTCTGATTCCTTGCCCTCGTTTGGTGCCGGGTCATCTTCCTGACCAGACTGCCTGCTCCGTGTCCTCCTCACCCGGGTTACCACCCCCTGACCCAAGTGAATGACGGGGTATGAATGACCGGAGGTTGCGAGCAGGCTGGAGTTCACCGGTCCCCCAAGGGCAAAAGTCATGGGGATGAATGGACGCTGGCCTCCGGACAGACCCTACCCTTCACATCCCGGAGGGGTTTCTCCTCGGCCCCGAAAGCTCCGCAGAGCTTCTGTCTCCGCCCCCGAAGCTGTTCAGGCGGACAACTGTCCTCGTTCATGTCCTCACCTCTCCAGTTGACCCTCTTCGCCTCGACCCAGAAAAACCGGTTCTCTGCCCGACCCGCTACGGTCCCCATCCTGGAATGGCACTAAGCCTACGACAGTCTCCCTAGAACTACGATTTCCAGCAGTCCTTCAGGTCGACTCACTTCCGGTTCCCAGCCTACACTCCCCGGGGCCTTAGCAACCCAAGTTCAAGAGTCTCACAGCGCGTAGAAACAAGCCTAGGTAGAGATGCCGGGAAATTGAGTCTCAGAGCCAGAGGCAAATGGATTTCCGGAGTCGAGAATGGAGCAAGCGCTCTGGCTGGGCTCCTGTCAAACTACATTGCTAGAAAAGTCGGACTCCGCTTAAAGCACCGCGGAGCCTAGTCACCATGGTAACAGCCTCCATGGCTAAGGTCATTCTCTTCCAGGTTTTTCTAGGGAAAGTGGTTTCATTTTGCAAAAGAACCTGAGGTCCATATAAATTAAGCCAGGGGTGGGGAACCTTTTCATGTTGGAAGACCGAATTAATATTTAGCTGTAATCAAATAAAGCTGCATTCAAGAAACTTCAATTAAATATAGTTTAAAATGTACATTATTTTGTAAAAATCTACTATGTACCTAATTTCAAAAAATGAAAACTATTTGCTAATTTTTAAGTTAATTAACCTTTTAATGACTTTGGTGTGTCTGCTTTTTGTTAGTAAGCATTTGAATATTTGAATGCAGCATGGAGGTCCGAAGTTTCAGTTGATCCTCTAGGTGGCTATCAGTCATTTGTGACCTTAAGGGTGGCTTGATTTGGGTTAGGTAGGAGAATGTAGATTTGCAGCAGTAAGTGGATGAAAAGTAAGAAAGCATTTTTCTGACATGGTGCCAAAGTGTAAAGGTGTACTTTCCCCTATTTCAATTGGATCTTAGCATCAAACAATGACTTTAAAATGTCATCTACTGAGAGTTCAATCGATTCCACCAGTAGTTCTTTAGGTGCCTTGGTGATATCAACTAGGTGAAGCTGAAATGCTCATTTGAATATTATGTCATGCCTCTCAAAGTCATGTATTCTCCAATTAATAAGTCTATAACAACTGTGTATTCTTCAGATAATTCACATATATCATCCTGCTCATCAATGACTTTTCCTAACTGGGGAAAATATTCATCTGAAATTTCCTTTTGAAGAAGTGTTTTGAAAAAAGAAAGCCTTTTTTAAAAAATACTTGGATTTTTTTTGACCACATATCATATATAGACTTAGTTTTTACTTTGGAAAGAAATATTTGTTATTTTGATTTGACATATCACACAGAAATGCAACATTCCTATAGTAATCTTCTTTCAATGATTCACATTGCTGATTATGTTCTTCATAAAATTTAACTATCTGTTATCACAGAGATAAAATTTTGGCTAACACCTGTCTCTTCGATAGCCAACAGACTTTAGAAGGGATAGGGTGCAGTGAATAGAACACCAGCCCTGGAGTCAGGAGTGCCTGAGTTCAAATCCGGCCTCAGACACCTAACACAAAACTAGCCATGTGACCTTGGGCAAGTCACTTAACCCCAATTGTCCTACCTTTCCCCCTCCAAAAAGAAAAAAAGAAAGAATGGATAGGGCAAATCCACACATCCTCATCATTCAACTTTAGCACGTTACAAAATTGATGATGCTGTGTTGCATTTGCATGAATATAGTTAATACTTATAACTTGTTGCAAAGTGTCACTTAAAACAGTAGCTTTAGCACAGAGATTTTGCTAATTCAAGATACAATGAAAAGAAATAAGAGCATTGTTAATACTTTTTTTTTTTACTGATTTCTGGGGAAGCAGGTGACACTCCTGGATGTGGTCATGGAACGATATGCCTTGCTCAAAAGAAATAGTTAATAGTTGAGATAAGAGTTGGGAATAACATCATGTTAAAATTATGTATAACTTATAGATATCCACAAAGCAAAGGATGGGAACATGGTGGAGAGCAATTTATTGGGAATAAAAAAATGACATGTATTGTGGGAGAACACAGACCACTTAACCAGATGGAGTATATTGATAATGATTTCCAAATACAGACTGCGAAATTATATAGGGGACAAGATATAATCATGATGATATACTAAAGTTATTTTTAAAAAGTCTATTTTGCTAATCTGATAAAAGCAAAATATAATAAATTATTGATTTGCTGACAATTTCAGAGCCAAAGAATTTCAGATTTGAAAGGGACATTTAGCACAACCTGTATTTTAAGAATACCAGTGATAACCTGGCCTTTTGCTGAGGACCTTCAATGAAGAGGAAGTCATTACCTGAGGTGGTCCATTTCACTTTTGGACAGCTCTCACTATAAAGAAGTATTCCTTTAAAATGAGTTGAAATATTCTTCTCCACGATCCCTTTAAAACTCTACCCTACACCTATATCTTTTGCTTCTAGTTCTGTTTTTTTGGAAAGAAAAATAAGTCTAATCTTTCTACATAGCCTTTCAAGTAAAGGCTAACATTTCCCGCATCACAAGTCTTATATTCTTCATACTTGTGAATTTTGTTTGGGTTTTTTGGTTTAGACCTCCCATGCCTTTGCAAAACTATATCCCCTTTGCCTGAAATTCAGTCCCTCAGTTCTGCCTGGGAGAGACCATAGCTTCTGTTGTCTCATTTCATGGGTCAATTCCTATGGGAAGACATTTCTCCTCTCCCTAGTTTTTAGTGTTCTCTCCCTCCTCAATCATGTATATAATTAATTGCTTATACTTATTATATATTCCCTACTCAATCCCACTCCACAAGTGTACGGTCCTTAAGAACTAAGACTGGTTTTGGTTTTGTATCCTCATTACCTTGCACTTATTACTGTTTAATATATGTTGTATTGAATAATAGATTCTGAGGCTTTTGGGAAAGCATGGTACCAGGCCTCATGCTCACTTAGGCTTACTCCTCTGATGTGAAATACACAGCTAACTACTAAAAATCAGACTCTAAAACATCTCCTTCCTGAAGGAACAACCTCTCAAATGTTCCTCTGGAGTGGGCTAATAGCCACTTTGCATCTTCAATTAAAGATACCTGATACATAGGTATATCCTATAGGATGTTTTGTCATTGTGCCCATCACTTGAACCATGCTTCCTTCCCCCACCACCATCTCCACCCCCACTCATCAATCAATTAAAAAGCATTTATTATGCACTTATTAGGAGTCAGGCACTCTGCTAAGCCCTAGAGATACAAAGAAAGGCAACTGTCTTTGCTCTCAGGAGCTCAGATAGGAATAGGTGAGATAAAATGTAAATAACCACATAATACCAGATAGATATGCATTAATAATTAGGTAATATCAAACATATAAATAGTTGATACTAGATATATACATGTAAATAGCTAGGTAATAGCAGATATGTAGTCTAAATACTTAGTTAATATTAGATATATGTAATATGATATAGAAACATGTTAATGACTATACATATACATATAAATGACTAGGTAATACAAGATCTGTAGAGTAAAAGTGAGGGAAGCTCAGAAGGGGAGGCACTAGAGGGGGACAAGGGGGCGGGACTGTAAAAGACCCTTCCTCCTGGCCTCAGGTCTCAGGTTATACTGATCATTTATTAATCGCCTGGTAAATGCCAGGCACAGTTAAGCGCTGGGGATACACAGAAAGGCAATACAAACGAGCCAGTCCCTAGTTTCCAGGGATTTACCTACAGTGCCGCTTTACCTTGGCACACCCGGGAGCCTGAGCGACATTGCCCAGACTTACTACAAGCTGCCAGAACCCCTACGAGGTCCCCGTCCCCCGCCCCCCTCGTCCCCAACCCACGCACGACCCGAGGGAGCCCAGCTGCTGACAAAGGATCAGAAGGGGCCTGCGACGGGCTCGCACAAACGAGCTCCCAGAGGTGGAAGCACGAGTGAGAGGAGTGGGGAGCATCCGGGATGGGAGCCTCGGCGGCCACCCCAGGGTCCCACCGCCAGCCCTCAACTGGAATTGAAAATCGTCGCACCCAAGCCGGAAGCAGATTCTGGGAGTCGTAGTTCAATGGTTTGGCCAAGCCAGCGCTTCCTTCCGGCGTGGGAGCTAGTTTCCTTTGTGGGTCTGGGACCGGTACAGGGCGGGCGGCTAGACAGGCAGTCCGGCCGCCGAGAGAACGAAGCCGGCTCGTGGTGTGTGGGTCCCGGAGCCGGAGAGGGCCCTGAGGCCGGAGAGGGGCGGCGTTGGAGAGCTGGGGACCAGAGACCGGGAGAAATCCCCCTTCCCTTCCTGGGCATAGATGGACCGGCCTGACCCCCCTTCCCTCCCCACGGCGGGGAGCCGAGGTGAGTCCGGCGGCCCGGTCCAGTGTGTGGTCCGCGTCCTGTGTGCGAGGCTGCAGGGAGTGAGAGTTTGGGGTGTGGAGGTCAGGGGAAGAGGCAGGTGGGAGAGGGGAGGAAGCGGCTCCGTGTCTCTGTGTGTCTGTGTACATTTCTCCGAGCCGGCTTCTGGAGTTCTTTTTCTTCTCGTTCACAAACAGTGCCTCACTTTCCCCCGGATGCCACTTCTCGTGCCGTTATCTCCGTGTGACTGAAGGCGGTGCGTCTCACCTGTTCTGACACCAGCCTTTGGCGGGTCCTTCTTGAGCGTCTATGGGGAGAGCTATTGGAGAAACAGACAATTGGATCCTCGGGCTAAAGCGAAGTTAGCTCCTAGGGGAAGGATCCGCAGCAGTAAGTCTGGCTCTTAAGAATGAAGACAGAGAAGTCTCCCGGGATGTAGGGATTCCTCCTAGGAAGAAACCCAGACCTACGCCTGACACCAGAGCTTCAGGGAAGAGAGTCTGCAGAGTCGATGCTGAAACCGATGGAGTTGGAAGGATTCCTGATAATCCTGTAAGGGAAAGGTCAGGATTTGGGTGAAGTCACAAGGTATACAGAGAACATGGAACAGTGGATGACCATGGAGCATTTGACCCAGATTCTTGAGGGAAAAGGTAAGAAACTGTCAGAAGATAAATGTCTAGGTGGAGAGGGTTGTGGAGGAAGCCATCTTCTCATTATGGGAAAAAGGAAAACAAAGCTCAAACGAAGGTACCCTTGGCCAAAGAGTTGGGGGAAAGATTTCCCAATCTCAGTGTCCTGGGATTAACAATGAGAATATTTGAGACTTCAGTGTATGCAAGGCCCTTATATCAAGACACCCAGACTATCACACATCTGTTCTGTCCCTGCTTTGTATAGTAACTCATTTACCAAAGCCATAGAAAGAACGTTCCCCACTACTAGATACGCTTTTGGAGGGACCAGCCCAAGTCAATGGGATTTTTATTAAGTTCTGTTAATTTTCATTTATCCGTACAATAACCCTTTACGACAGATAGAGATTCAATATTCCTGTTTTATAGATCGGAAACTATGATTCAGTGAGGTGTTACAGCACTTAAGGTTAAGGTTACAGCATTAACTAGCTTATAGTTTTTAGTTTAGGGTCCTCATAAAGTCAGAACTTAGCAACCTTAAAAATCACAGAGTCCACCCTTCTCATTTTTTAGATAAGAAATTAAGGATGAAAGGCATTAAGTGACAGAGCTAAGTAATAGAAAAACTACAAATAGAATCCCCAGGTCCCCTCACTCTTAGTCTAGTGTTCTTTGTTATCTCATGTGACTTCTTCAGTGTTTTTTCATTAGGCCAGTGCTACATTTCTGTTCTTTAAGTTGTTATCATAGGTATGACAAAATAGCTGCTTTCTCCAAAAGAATTAGCATATAATTACTCACAAAAATTTAAAGCAAAGGAGGGAGTTTTTTTTTTTCCCCCAGAGGAGAAGACTGAGTAACAAAGAAGTTGTTAATAGACTATCACACCTATCTGTGACCTCAACTATATTCTTACTTCGGGACTACAGTTCTTTCATGTGGAACCTGCCATGAGCACCGAGCAAGGGTCCTCAGCAACAAGTCATGATCTTCTGTGACCTTCAATTTGGCAGACTTATTCTGACCCCTTTTTGAACAAGTTCTTTCTGTAAGATAGAATCAGCCACCCTCATGGTTTCTTTTTTTCCCTTCAGCTTCATCTTCTCAAGATCCTGGCCTTTCTCAAGAGAAGAACTCAGAAGAGGAGCAAATGACAATTCTTTTTCTGAAAGCTAGGTCCCAGGTGAGTTGGAGTTTTCTCTCTTTTCTGAAATGCCTAGATTGTGGATATATTTACTCCCTTTTCTTGAAGACTCCTTTCTTCAGGGAATCCCCATATAGGCACTTGAATTCCAGTTCTTCCCAGGGAGATGGGGCCCATAATAGTGAATGACTCTATAGAAAATTCCCCCCTGTTATTGAGTGCTCTCTTTCAGTGCCCTTGTCTTCCTCATTTAATATCCACTCATTCATTTAAAAAGACATTTGGGCCTACTGTGTGGTCATTAATATGCTAAGCATGCCTATGGATAGAAAGTAAAAATAAGACATAGTCCTCACCCTAAATATTCTGACAATATTGTCAATAGTAGCAGACTGACACCTCAAAGGATTAGTAATAGAAGGAAGCTGATAATAAGTGCGAAATGAGTAGTGTATATAACAGGTGTATTGGAGTTTATGAAAGGTTGAGATAAATGTAAGCTGGCTTGGTCAGGAAAGTTTTAATGGAAGGGATGGGGTTTAAGGTGCTCCTAAAGGATTTGTATAAGAGAGGGAGACATTGTAGGCAGGAAGAACAACAAGACAGAAACTCAGAAAAATTAGTCTGTCATTCACATGCACCAGTAAAGAATAAGCTTGGCCTAAGGAAATTACTGTTGAGAAGTAATAGGTAATAAATTTAAATGTGTAGAATTGTAACAAATGGTGGAGGACCTTGAATGCCATCCTCAGTTTAGACTGTATACTGAAAGTTATTAGATAGTTTCAAGGATAAAGTGTTTTAAAATGCTTAAGATCTAAAGGGGGAGAAGATTAAAAAAACCTTAAGAGTTGCTAATCTAGGAGACAGGTAATAAAGGTGGATATGTACAGACCTAGAAATATCTATTATAAATGGTGAGACAATCAAAATGTTAATCCATGGGATCATGTTGTGATTACAGAATTCTTCTCATATTCTTTCCCAGTAGTTTTCCAGGTCTAGTTGATCTTTTCCAATAAGCCAGAGATTATAGCTTGTTTGATTGCTTAATGGAAGTAAAATGTTTCTGCTTTCCTGGATAAGAGGAAAAAACACCAGAAAGACTTTTTACAGTGGTGGTTAAATGAGAGGCAAGGAGATGTGGTAGAAAGAGCTCTGGACTTGTGGTCAGGAGATGCCTTGGTTCACATCCTGCCACTGACAGTAGCAGTATAACTGAATAATTCTCTTAACCTCTTTGAGTGTCATTAATACCTTTAGAAACCTACTGCACTGAGGGGCAGCTAGGTGGCGCAGTGAGTAAAGCACCAGCCCCAGAGTCAGGAGGACCCAAGTTCGGTTCCGCCTCAACACTTAACACCCACACAAAAAACTAGCTATGTAACCTTGGGCAAGTTACTTAACCCCAATTTCCCTCCAAAAAGCAAAAACAAAAAACAAAAAACCTACTGCACTGACTTGTGAGAATTTAATGAGCTTACATATATATATAAAGGGCTTATGAACTTTAATGTGCTATATAATTGTTGATTATTTAATAATAATAAATAATGGGAGTTTCAACTTTCATGACCTTATTGTCCACAATACAAAAGTGTAGGGATCACTCATCCAATTTAGATCATCTTAAGTTTACTTCCAAAATAACATAAAATCACTATTTTGCAAAGTTATTAGTCTTTTAGGCAATTTGATTTCTGGATATTTTATTTCTGTAATCTCTACTCTGTTCCCATGGTTCATTTTTACTTTTTGCCCCAAAATAGATAGTTTCAATGACATCACAGTAATTGGATGGTTCTGAGATTTTGTCAATGTGGATACTACTTTCAGAAGTGCAGATCTCAACCTATCCACCTATACTTTCTCATCCTGTATGATTCTTGCCAAGGTCCTTCCATAAATTCTCCACAGGGGAATCCATCTCTTGACATTGTGGATACTAATGGAGCAAGGGAGCTGGCTGTCTACTGACTTTCTCTTAATCCTTTCCCTGTCATGCATCTCTCTTATTTAATTACTTATATCACTTAGCATAAGAGAGACTGGTTATCATAATTTGTTATATTTCCTGAGTTTACACATTGAATCTTACCACATACCTTTTATGAATCAATGCCACATTAAAAATTAAAGCACATTTTTTTGGTGATGGAAGTGTAGGAAGTAAAATCAATAGGATCATTGAATTTACAAGGAGGTTATTTTTTTTTTACTAGCACTGTGTTTGTGTGTAAATGTGTGTTTTGATTTCTTCTTTATACCATGATCATCTCCATATATTCCCATAACATATAACCTCATCAGGGAGTCTTCCTTTGTAACAAAGAAAAAGAGCTAAACAAAACTAACCAATATAATGACCACATCTGACTGTGTATTAAGCATTCCACACTCCTCATCCTAGTTACACTCCCTAGTTACATGCCAGCTTTCCAGTGTCCTGAAAATGTGGCATCCAGAAATAAACACAGTAGTCCAGATGTCATCTGACCAAAATAGAATACAATGGGAGTTATTGCCTTCCAATCTGGAGACTGTACTTCTGATGATGCAAGCTAAGTTTACATTAGTTTTTTTGGCTATCATGTTACACTATAGTCTCATATTGACTTTACAGTCACCTAAAGCCCCTAGGTACTTATCATATGAATAGCTATCTAGTAGCCACTTCCTTCCTATCCTGTATTTGTGCATTTGATTTTTTTTTTAAGTCAGGTGCAATACTTAATTAAAAAAAAATTTTTTTTTGGTATAGATGGTTGTAAGTATGTTCCCAGTATGGTAACTCCTTTCACAGAAATAGATTAGCAAAGTCACTTATGGTTTTGGTTATCTAGGGGAATGGTATCAAACTCAAATAGAAATGGCTCCCTGCAGGTCATGTTTTGTCTTAGAAAATTAGCATTATGTTGTACTTTTATTTACTTTGTTATATTTCTCAATTACATTTTAATTTTTTTTTTTTGGAAAGGCAGTTGGGGTTAATTCACTTGCCCAGGGTCACACAGTGACACTAGTAAATGTCATCCAGTGTTCTATCCACTGCGCCACCTATTGTAATTTAAAAGTCGAGTTTGACACCTGAGCTAGAGCTTGAGAGGTTGTGACTTGTCTGTGGTCACATATTAGAAGTAGGACTTAAATCCAGGTCTTCGTGACCCCAAGGCTGACCCTCTATCCACTATGCCACATTGCTGCTAACTTTACATTTATCACCTTTCAGTTTCTTCTCTTTTCTTTTCTTTTTGGAAGGGGGAAGGCAAGGCAATTGGGGCTAAGTGACTTGCCCAAGGTCACACAACTAGTTAAGTGTCAAGTGTCTGAGGCTGGATTTGACCTCAGGTCCTCCTGACTCCAGGGCCGGTGCTCAATTCATTGTGCCACCTAGCTGCCCCTAAATTTCTTATTAGATTTTTTTTTTTCCCTGTCATCCTAGACTGCTGAAATCTCTCTGGATCCAGTGATGATAGAGTTAACTTCCTCTTAGCTTTGTGTCATCTACAGCACGCTATCCAACTTTACCAAATCATTGGTAAAAATGTTGAACAAAATGGGACCAAGGACAGAGAATGAGGGCCCTGCTAGACACTTTAATCCAGGTGATGAGTTTCCCTTAATCAACACTTTTCAGGTGCTAGTATTTGCCTGCTTCAAATCCATTTATTTGGACTACCATTCAGTTCACAGGCTTTGCTGCAATATCGGTCAGCCTAGGAAACCCTGTAAAAACAGTAAACGAGAGTATGAAGCTATGACTTGGTAATGGACCCCTGCCAATTCCTTGGGATTTCTTATTCTGGTTCTTGCCTCCTAAGACTTTTGCAAAAGTTGACATACAGTTCATTGGCTTAGAATTTGAAAATTTGTCTTACTGCTCTCTTTGAAAACCAAGCAAAATTTGGTAGTGTCTAGTCTTGTGTTGACTTTCCTGTTCTCCACCATTGCTTTTATAAAATTGTCAACAGCAGTTATATCTGCAGGTTCTTTCAGGGCTCTAAGGGGTATCTCTTTTACCTGTGCCAGGTGATTAGACTCACTGAGAGCAACTAGTTGTTCTTTTGTTATGTCTTCACTTAATTAAGTTTCAGTTTCCTTGAGACAATTTTTGTTTTATCCTCAGATCAGTTTTCTTCTTGGTAGGAACGAAATATTTCTGCCTTCTTGCTGTTGTCTGTCACCCTTGTCTTTCTCCCTCCAAGCAGATATCCTGCTCTCTTATTAAGACTTTGGCTCTCAATATAGCCTTTAAAAAGCTCTTTTTGTTGCTTTGACGATTTTTCTCACTTTTTCATATTCTTTGGTCTTCCTGATTCTGTTTTTAAATTTTGTTTATTTCATTAAATATTTCCCAATTACATGTAAAAAAATTTTAACGTTCATTTTTTTTAAATTTTGAGTTCTATATTCTCTCCCCTTACCTCCAGAGAAAACAAACAATAGGATAACAGTTATACATGTGAAGTCATGCAAAACATTTCCATATTAATCATATTGCAAAAGAAAACATGCGTGTGTGCATGCACACACACACGAAAAATAAAGTTTTGAAAAATATATTTCAATCTGTACTCAGAGTTCATTACTTCTCTTTCTAGAAGTGGATAGCATTTTTTACCATGAGTCCTTTGGAATTGTCTTGGCTCATTGCCTAACACTATTCCTATAAGACAGTGTCACTATTTTCTATTTATAGATCCCCATTTTTTCTATCATGTGTTTATATCTTTTTACAATTTATATTCATTGATGAGTTGCCTGTGCAATCAAATTAATTTTGATGTTCATCTTTCCCATTTTCTTCATCAGAATCATTTATGTTTTCATTTTCAGAATTGATTTCTTAAGAGCATCCTACTCTTAAGCCAGCTTCCCTTATAAAATTCAAGACCACAGGATCCTATCCAAACTTTCCCTGAACTCTTTGAAATAACACTCTCCAAAAATCTAATGCAGGGGTGGGGAATCTGCAGCTTTGAGGCCACATGTGACCTTCTAGGTCCTTGGGTATGGTCTTTTGACTGAGTCCAAGTTTTACAGAACAAATCCTTTTATTAAGGGGATTTGTTCTGTGAAGTTTGGATTTAGTCAAAGGGCCACACTTGAGGACCTAGAGGGCCACATGTGGCCTTAAGGCAGCAGATTCCCCACCCCTGATCTAAGGTACAGGTCAGACTATGTCTAGTATTCTGTTTCTTAATTACCATGAACTCTCTAAGATAGCATGGCTATTTCTTCCCAAGGTTCCTGTCATTTCTACCTCAGTTTCTCCCTTTTTTGTTAGAATCATATCCAAGATATTAGTGGTTGTAAACACTTTTAGAAATCCTGTACATCCCACCTATCTATCCAGGTTCTGACAGCTTCATACATCATCTATGAGCCATGTTTGGAGTAGGCTTGCTGGGTAAACAGGAACATATTTGGTGTTTTAGGAATCAGTGGCCTTTAAGGATGTAGCTGTGGACTTCACTCAGGAGGAATGGGGGCAGCTGGATCCTGCTCAGAGGGACTTGTACAGGGATGTGATGCTGGAGAACTATGGGAACCTGGTCTCACTGGGTAAGAATGTCTTCCCCCTTTCAGACTCTGTCAATTAGAACATTTCTGCTTCCTTGATTTTTAAAAGGTGCTTAGCCAAGCTTTAGCCTGGGGCTCAGTGATTTATAATATACTTTAGGGTTCAGAGGCCAGGCAGTTCTGTTCCCTGTTTTCAGATGAAAGGTCTGCTGTTTACCGAATGAAAAGGGGACCTTCATTGTGCTATCTCAGATATTTCAATTTCTCTTAGCTTTTAAAGGACTTCATATCACCCTTGGACCCTTCTTATACTGTCATCTCTATCATCTCATATCAGGGGGCCAAAACTTGACTGGGCAATTCTTTTGTCTCCAGCACAAACAAACAGGTCTTATTCTTTCTCCATGAGCAGGGTTTCCAGTTTCTAAGCCATATGTGATTTCCCAGCTGGAACAAGGGGAAGAACCCTGGGTGGTGGAAAGAGAAGTCTCAAGAGGTATCTGCCTAGGTGAGTGAGTAAAAACTAAACAGACAGATTATAAATAACATTTCATATGGTCTTTCAGGGAGGGTGAACAATTCAACCATTAGTCAGGAGCCATTATCAAAATCCTGAAGGCTTAGGAAAAATTTGAGACTATTTAGTATAAGCACTTTCAAATATTTTTTTCCTTAACATTGATAATCTCCCTCTAGCTTCCTATTTCCCTCTTTGTCCAAGGAAGATGTGCCTTTTTTAAAGTAAACCACTTAATTGTACTGTGGGTTTCATCTGCCTCTAGGAGTTCTATTCCAGTTGGGATAACGAGGAGTCCTCTAACCTAATTAGGATCAAGGAGCAAGACTAAGAAGTGTGAAGTCATAAAAAGGGAGTGAGCAAAGTAGTCAAACAGTTTGGGGTGAACATTAACAGAGATGATCACAAGGCCAAAGATGATTGTGATCAGTTGATTTAATTTCATCTGTCAGATTAAATTTTTCTTCCTAAGCAGCTCATGACTTTATTTTGGTTTCACCCCCTAGAGCAAAATTCAGGGAGTGAAGGATAGGAAAAAATAGAGGAAAGACCACTCTTTAGAAGGCTATCAATGGTCCTGACAGACAGTAACAAGGGCCTATATTAAGGTATTGGCAGTGACAGAGTTTAGGAGGTAGATTGGAATTGATGGTAGAGATACGGGAAAGGGAATAGCCAAAGGGGAACATCAAGGTTTTGAAATGGAAGACTGGGCAGATGGTAGTTTCAGTGACAGAAATAGTAGTCAGAAAAGGAGAGATGGTTCAAGGAAAATATGATGAGCCCTATTTTAAACACGTTGAATTTGAGATGTCAGTGGGACATTCAGGAGGACATATCCTGTAGGTAATAGAAGATATAGGCCTAGAGCTCAGGTGGGGTTCCAGAGCTGGACATGCAAATTTGGAAATCATATGCACAACAATCTCCTATAGAAATCTTGCTCTGTTGTTGCATCATTGCATTGTCACAACCCTGAGTACTTGGAAGCTGTGCCAGCAGCTGGAAAGACTTTGCAGTCCTGCCGGCTGTGCAAAGATCAGCTTAGTCACGTCTAGAGAGGCTTATCACCAGGATATTAACCGTGACAATCCCTGAAACAGTGTTCTAATGAAAGACTCATAAATCTATGATCTTTGAATGTTTCCTCCAATTATGAAGATTGTATCCCATTCACGCTTGCTTACCCTTTGCAGTTCTTGTCCATGTTCTCTCCTCAGTTTCTACTGATATTTTGAGGGTAGCAGAGCCCTTGTGCTATCCACATGTCATTCTTCCTTGCCACGTGACTGACCTATCTTTTTCTTTCATAACATTTCCTGATATATAATTATGTTCTTTGAAGTTCCTAATTTGTTATAAACATTGCAGTCTGCTTCTATGCTCCATGTGTCCCTCAGTTGCCTTCCGTATAATACTCATTTTCAGATCTTCATTAGCTGCTTTGTTCTATATCTCATAGCTACATAATACTCATAGACTATTGACATTTTTAAATGGTCCTTTGTTTCTGGAAGAAACCTGGGGTCATTAAAAGAAATCTGCAATGTCCTGAAGGCAATCCAGTCCATTTTTTTCCTTCTATTTTAATTATGGACCCAAGTTGTTGTCCATTTATATTTTCTGTCCCAGCTATATGTGTTGATATACAATATAGGGCAGCTAGGTGGCACAGTGGATAGAACGTTGGTCTTGGTGTCAGGAAAACCTGAGTTCAAATTCAGTCGCAGACATTAGCTGTGTGACCCTATGCAAGCCACCATCAAAGCAATTTAGACTGGTTAAAAAATAGGTTGATCAGTGGAACTGATTGGAATACAACATACTGAAGCAAATGAATACAGTAACATGGTATTCTGACAAATCCAAAGATCCCAGTTATAAGGGTAAGGGCTCACTATTTGACAAATACTGCTGGAAACTCTGGAACACAATTTTTCAGAAACCAGATAGAGACCAACAGCTTAGACCATATAACAAGATAAGTGCCAAATGATATATGACTTAGACATTAAAGGGTAACATCAGAAATCATTGGAAGAGCATGTAAGAAATTACCTTTCAAGTCTCTGGATAGGAGCAGGCAGTTCATGACCAGGCAAGGTATAGACAGAATCACAAAAGATAAAATGGACAATTTTATTTATAAAAGATATTTATACATTTATTTATAAAAAGATTTTAAAATGTTTACACAAAGTCAGCACAAAATTAGAAGGGAAACAGGTCATCGTAAAAAAAATCTTTGTAGCAAGTTTAATGAAAGTCTTTTACAGGGGTGGGGAACCTGGGGCCTTGAGGCCACATGTGGCCCTCTTAAGTCCTCAAATGCAACCCTTTGACTGAATCCAAACTTTTTTCACAAAGATGTGAAGTTTGGATTCAGTCAAAGGGCCACACTTAAGGACCTAGAGGGCCACATGTGGCAAAGCAGCAGGTTCCCCATCCCTTGTCTTAATTCTAAGCTATGCAAGGAACTGATTCAAATTTATAAGAACTAGTAATTCCCCAATAGAGAAAATAGTAAAAAAAAAAAAAATACGAACGGGCAGTCCAAATTATCAGTAGCCTTATGAAAAAATACTCCAGTCACTAAGAATTAGAGTGATCCACATTAAAACAACTCTGAATTTCCATCTCATACCTATCAGTTTAGCAAAGGTGACAAAAAAGGAAAATGGCAGCTGTTGGGGGAGGCGGGGTGAGGCTGGAAGAAAATAAGCACACTAATATGCCATTGGGAAAACTGTGAATTGATTGACTGATTATGGAAAGCAATTTATAAGGCAGAAAAGTCACTTGATTCTGAATTCTACAGGAAATCCATCCAACACTTCGGAGACCCTTCTCTAAGATTTCTCCCTCTCTCTTTTTAACCAATATAGGCTTTTAATCTTGGCATAGAATTGACAAGCAAATAAACTACATGATAACAAGAAAACAATGGATAAAGAAACATCTACCAAAGGGCTATGTGCCTTGTGCCCCCCTAGACTCTGCAAGATCCTAAAGAATACCAAAGCTGCTTCAGACCTAGTAGTTTTAGGAAATGTTCAGTTTAGTCATAGTTTAATCCTCCTTCAGATGGGGCAAAGAGATGTAGACAATACAACATTAAAAACTCAGTTCTACAGTTGCCTCTTGTGAGGCCAGTCAGTTGTCAGATAAATATTCAGAAACTCTGGACACAAGACTCATGGTCCTGGGGAGAGTGGACTCAGCAGACAACAAAAGCTCTCGTGGCCAATACTTTTCTTGTTCTTAGTTGGAACCAGTGGCTAGCTTCAGCAAGAGGAATCTGCTGCAATCATCCTGGCCTCATGCCTCTGGTCTCTTGACATTGTGTGGCTACCAGTGTAACATGTGAGCTATCCATTTGTTACTCCTCAGACTTGTTGGTTGAATAACTCACCCCCTTTCCTGGTTATACAACTCATTAGTGATATCTTTTTTGCTTCTCACATACATTTGATACATGTTAATAAGCTACATCCTATTTACACCCCACACACAACTTTATTTGCCTTTGGGAAACCTACAGCTGATCTCAAAGAGAGACAAGCCTTGTTTTGCTTGGCCCAAGGGAAAGGACTAGAAATAATAGGTGTGATAATAGCAGAAAGGTAGATTTTGGTTTAATGTGTGAAAAGATCAGATTTGAATACAGGTCTTCCTGCCTCTAGGCCAATCTCTCTGTGCACTACACCAGCTGCCTCTAAAAGAGGCACAAAGAATAAAGCTATTTTTATTTTAAAGGAATTTACACACTATAAAGGATACATACACAGAGATATAGTCATTTATACATAAATGCACACATATATGTGTGTATACATATATATGCATGTATAGTACATATGCATATGTACTATGCATAGTATATATACTATATATGTAGTATATAGTGCATATCTAGTATAGAATAACATAAACTTTGTGTGTATATGTGTATGTGTGTATATGCATATACTATAAAGTAAATATGAGGTATTTAGGAAGGAGACAGGCCCCCATGGTTGGATGGATCAGAAAGAATAGAATTCGAGGTATAGGTGAAGAAGGCAAATATTCTAGGACAGGGATGGTGAACCTGCGGCCTTGAGGCCACATGTGACCCTCTAGGTCCTCGAGTGTGACCCTTTGACCAAATCCAAATTTCACAGTGCTAATCCCCTTAATAAAAGAATTTGTTCTGTAAAACTTGGACTCAGTCAAAAGGCCAAATCCATGGCCTTGAGGTCACAGGTTCCTCACCCCTGTCTGGATGGGAAATGGCCTACCATATGTGCTAGTTGTTGGTGGTGGTTTTTATCCTTTGTTCTTAAAGAGGACCATGACACCAGGAAGATGATGCCATGACTTACAGGCGAATTAGATTTAAGTGAAGGAGGGCTTTGCAGAGTCACTAGAGCCATCTGGGTCCGGTAGCCAGATATAGATTAGGATAGCTGGAGATGGCCCAGGATGCAGCAGGAGACCTCAGCCTTTTTAAGCTAAGGTCTTTCCTAGTTCTCACTTTGACTGAGGCAATGCCCATTCAATGTTTAGGGCTGTTTAAGAAGTAAGCCAAGGGATGACCCCTTTAATAAGAAACAAAAAATAAAACTGGAAGGGGAAGACATAATGGCACAGCATCTAAATACCTAAAGAAAAAGTTAAATGATTTACAGGAAGAAGTAGACAGTAAAACCATAATAGTTGGGGAGCTCAATGTATACTTCTAGGACTTAGACAAATCAGACAAAAAGGAAAACAAAAAAGAGATTAAGGTCCTGAAGAAATGTTTAGAAAGGTTACATATGTTAGCTCTCTATTAACTACTGATTTGGAATGTAAAGATGTATATATATTTCACAGCTGTGCCTGGCTCCATTAAATTGATAATATGTTAGGACAAAAAAACACAATAAATGTAGCAATGCATAATAAAATCAAATTCACAGCATAAAATCACATTCAATAAAGGGACTTTAAAGAAAGTCATAAAATTAATTGGGACTAAATAACAGTACTAAATAATTGGTGGGTCAAAGAACAAACCTTAGAAACAAAAAATAATTTCATCAGAGAAAATGGCAATAAATGTACATTTGGAAAATTTGGGGAAGGCAGTCAAAACAAATCCTTAGGGTAAAATGTGTATCTCTGGACATTTTTCATCAACAGAAAAGAGCAAGTACAAATAAATGAATTGAACAAAACAAGAAATGCAACAAATACAAAAATCATGGCTAAAAAACAAAATGAGAATTCTGCAAACCAAAAAAATTATCCACTGAATTAATAAATTAAACTAAGATCTCTTAAAAGTAATGACATGAGCTATTAGCTAATCTAATTTTAAAAAAAACTAAGACGTTACCCATCAATCTGGGATCGTCAAAATTAATGGAATATTATTGCATAGTAACAAATGACAACAGAGGTGCTTTTAGAAAAACCTGGGATAACTTGTATAAAATGATGCAGAGTGAAGTGAGCAGAACCCAGAGAACAATTTATGTAATAATAACATAAAGAGCAACTAAGAAAGACTTAAGAATCTATGTCAGTGCAATAACCAACCATGATGCTAGAGGACTGATGATTAAAAATGTGACACACACTTTTTGAGAGAAAGATGATTAACTTAAGATGCAGAACAAGACATACATTTCAGACATGGCCAATATAGGGACTTGTTTTGCTTGACTGTGTATTTGACACAAGGGTTTTGATCTTCATTTCATTATGTGGGAGTGGGGGGATTGAGGGGACCTAGGGCTAGGATTACTTAAATGGATAAAAGAAAAACAAAGCAAGAAAGGAGTGTCATGGGAGCATTTTAGAAATGCACACATGAGCTTTGAAAATAATGTAATCAGGGGCGGTTAGGTGGGTCTGTGAATAGAGCACCGCCCCTGGAATCAGGAGGACCTAGGTTCGGGTCCAGCCTCAGACACTTAACACAAAAACTAGCCGTGTGATCTTGAGCAAGTCACTTAACCCCAATTGCCCTCCAAAATAGCAAAAAAAAAAAAAAACCATGAAAATAACGTGATTGATTTATTATATTTAAAAATAAGTCGTGTGAGAAACAGAAAGAAGGCTAATTTGGCTAGACTGTAAAATGAGGGAAGAGGAATAATGAGGCTGGAAGGATATGTTGGGCCCAGGTGTAAGGGTCTTTAAAAGCCAAATAGAGGCATTTATAGTTCATCTTGGAAGCAGCAGGAAGCCATTTGAACCACTGTTCAAGTATATTGAACAGGACAGTGGCATGGTCTGATCTGTATTTAAGGAAAATCACTGACAGCTATGTGGAAAACAAAATGGGTTGAAGTAGTGTAGCAGCAAGCACCCCAAGCGTCCTCAGGGTTTGCAGCTACCACAGGTTCTTGGATCTGCTTTGTTAAAGGAAAGCAACTCAAAATGGGTTAACAAGCTTACTTTAATCAGTCAGACATATATCGTTTACCTTGTTCAGAAGAAAATGTCAGCACCCTGAACCTCAAAGTATACAGGCATAATTATCAAGACAGAAACATCAAGTAGACAGATTTCCAAACTGTCCAACCATTACATCCATACCCAGTCAACATCTGGGTTTCCACATTCTGGGTTTTTCAAAGCCGGGGGACTGAATTCGGCTTCCCAGAATTCAGATCAAATCACAGAACACTTCTCAAAGTGAGTCCCAAAACAAAGCTACACATCAGGGCTTATATAGCCTTCTCCTGGCTCAGAGAACGTAACAACCTTATTGACTCACTGGCCAATCAAGAAGTATCTACTGAAAAACAAGCCTCCCTCCCCAGGCTTCAGGTGCACTTTAGCCTAGGGGCAGGGAAGATCTTTAAAATTTACATTCGCATTACATTCGGCCCCAAGATCTTTCATGCCCATAGCATAGACAATTTACTTTTGAATTAGCACTGAACATTTCTTAGGTCACGTTTTCAAAGTACAGAACTAAAGTTACCAAAGTGGCCACTGGCCCTTAAACAAACA
>NW_027187378.1:24088775-24212456 GCF_028583685.1 Petaurus breviceps papuanus | reverse complement strand
GTTACATTTTCAAGGTACAGAACTAAAGTTACCAAAGTGGCCACTGGGCCTTAAACAAACACAAAGTACATAGCATTATCACTTCAATTCAGAACAAGAGTTCAAATAAAGTTCTGGGGGAAGGGGAGTGTCCTTCCCCTCACACAGCTCCAGCCCCAGCTTCCAAGCACAGAGAGGGGGCTGGGCAACAAAACCAACAAGTGGGGTCCCTGGGGATCCAAGGCACTTCATCCCACCCACCATAGTCACAAGTCCATCCTCCCCCTGGGTCCCAAACTGTGGGATGCAGCCAGGAAACACATTCAGTGCCCCTGCTTTGCTGCTCAGTTCTTATCTTTTCCTGTGGCTGAATTCCGAACTCCTGGGCTCCTTCTCCTCCCCCTGGGAGACATTTGAGACTAATTAAGAGGTAATTGCAATAGTCTAGGCAAGAGGTGATGACCTGAACCAAGGCTGAAGTTGCCATCTACATAAGAAGAAAAGGTCAGGTATGAGAGATGGAAATGTAGAAATATCAAGATTTGGCAACTGACTGGGTATTAGATGTGAGAAAATGAAGAGTTGAAAGTAACACTAAGGTTATGAACCCAAGACTTTAGAAGAATAGTGGTTCCTTTAGTAGAAATAGAGAATTTTTGAATGGGGTAGATTTGAAATAATGTTTTCTATTTTGTATATGTTGGGTTTGAGATGAGGAAGGTCTAGTGGCAGTATTCAAGAGAGATTTAAAGTGAGAGAGTTTGGAGGTAGAGAAACAAATTAGAAACCTCTTAAAATCTAGGCATAGGTGGTAGTGACCTGGATCCTAGTCTGCTCTTCTTAATTTGGTTCCATTCTTATCTTGTACTCCTTCCTGATGGGTTCTCTTATCTGGGTTTAATTTATACACCGTTGTTATTTTACTTCTCTCCTGATATTTCCTATCTCCTTCATCAAATACAAGACACTATTTGTGGGCTCTCAAAGAAATATGTACATCATATACATTATTTTCATTTTTATCACTGAGTACAGAGAACAAGACGCATTTGATTTTTTTTTTTTAATTTCTTTTAGACTTGGGGACCAGGACTGAAATCAAGGAAGCTGCAAAGCAGGATGTTCCTGAAGAAGGATTATCTCAGGAAGTGATCATTCAAAGATTCACAAGGGATAGTCTTTGGAATTCTAAGTCAGACGATGCCTGGCAACGTGAAACTTGGTTACAGGGGCAGCTGAGAAACCAGGAAACACATTTAAGGGAAATGGCAATTAGCCACAAGCAATCACCAATCTGGGAAAAAGACCATGGGGGTAATGACCTTGGAAGAAGTTTCAGTTTAAGTTCCATCCTTGTTACACAACATAAAGTTCCCGTGGGAGACAAATCTTATAAATATGATGCAAATGGAAATAACTTCCAACAAAATTCACTAACAATTGGCCATCAGAAAATTGATTTGCGGAACAAACCTTGTAAATGTAATGAATGTGGAAAAGCCTTCCGTTATCACTCAGAACTTACTCGACATAGGAGAACTCATACTGGAGAGAAGCCCTATGAATGTAATGAGTGTGGGAGAGGCTTCAGTCAGAGCTCATCCCTCACTCTACATCTGAGATTTCACACTGGAGAGAAACCCCATAAATGTAATGAATGTGGGAAAGCATTTAGGCACACCTCATCTCTTGTTAAACATCAGAGAAGTCATACTGGAGAGAAACCTTATGAATGCAATGAATGTGGAAAGGCCTTCAGCCGGAGTACACACCTTACTGAACATCAGAGAATCCATACTGGAGAGAAACCCTATAAATGTAATGAATGTGGAAAAACCTTCAGTCGGAGTACTCACCTTACTGAACATCAGACAATTCATACTCGAGAGAAGCCCTATAAATGTAATGAATGTGGGCAGGCCTTCAGTCACACCTCCTCCCTTGTTAAACATCAGAGAATTCATACTGGTGAAAAACCCTATGAATGTAATGAATGTGGGAAAGCCTTTAGTCGAAGAACACATCTTACTCAACATCAGACAATTCATACTGGGGAGAAACCCTATGAATGTAATGAATGTGGAAAAGCCTTCAGTCACATACTGTTTCTTACAAAACATCGAAAAATTCACACTGAAGAGAAACCCTATGAATGTGATGAATGTGGGAAAGCCTTCAGTCATACTTCATCTCTTATTAAGCATCAGAGAACTCATACTGGAGAGAAACCCTATAAATGCAATGAATGTGGGAAAGCCTTCAGTCATACTTCATCCCTTAATAAACATCAAAGAACTCATACTGGAGAGAAACCCTATGAATGTAATGAATGTGGGAAGGCTTTCAGTCAAAGTTCATCTCTTGCACTACACCAGAGTTGTCATACTGGAGAGAGACCCTATACATGCAGTGAATGTGGGAAAGCCTTCAGTCACACTGCATCCCTCATTAAGCATCAGAGAACTCATACTGGAGAAAAACCCTATGAATGTAATCAGTGTGGGAAAGCATTCAGCCAGAGTTCATCCCTTATTAAACACCAGAGAACTCATACTGGGGAGAAACCATATGGATGTAATGAATGTGGAAAGGCCTTTAGCCAGAGCTCATCCCTTTTTAAACATCAGAGAACTCACAGAATCATAAAATATTAGCATTGGAAGAGTCCTCCTTGGTCTTATGGTCAACCCTCTTCTTCAAGGTCACCCAGCTGATAAATGGCAGAGCTAGAACCAAAAGCTAGGTTTCCTGATTCCCAGTCCTTTGCTCTTTCCGCTACCCCACATTGCCTCTGCCTTATACTGTTCAGAAATGTCATGAATTAAAATATATGGTGATAACAGCTCACATTTATATAGTATTTAAGGTTTGTAGATTGTTTTTTAACAACAGCCCTATGAAGTAGATAGTAAAGTATTATTTTTAAAATAATTTTAAAGATGGGGAAACTGAGGCTCAGAGAGGCTAAGTGATTTATCCAAGGTCACACAGCTAGTAAGTATTAGAACCAAGATTTGAATCCTGGTCCTTACATCCAAGCCCAGTGAGCTTTCCATTACCCTGTGCTGCTTACACGTATGAATTCCATGTATGGAAAATAATCTTCATTGTCATGGTCCCTTGTCATGGTTGAGACCAAGGTGCCCTAAAGGAAAGGGAATGGATCAGAGGATTCTGCAAGAATGTGGGGTTTGCTGACCTTGTGACACTCATCAGAGCCATCTCCCTTTGATGTTCTTTGTCCAATATTTCTGGCATGTCAGCAGCATGGCTTGGCACATAAAACTTGCCAGAAGAACAATCACAGCACAAAGGAAACCCATAGACACAAAGAACATCTAAGAGCACTCACTCCCCTTGCATTTATTGTGAGTAAGCAAGATCCTATCAACCTGCCTCCGATTCTTTCCCTTTTAACCCCATGAACCCTTCACATGTGGTATGACTAGAACCAACTTTCAGACACAAAGTGAAAGTCTTTTACATTCTTTGTGCACTGGCCACAGCCAGAAAACCCTCAGTGCCCTGGAGCACAGCTACTGCTTTCCTGCTTTTACTGACTAACCCTGAGCTCTTCCTCACTATACCAACATTAAGTCACTTCAGTCCTTACTGCATATGGGGAATTTAGAAGGGGAGCACTGTTTAACAATGGCTATAGCATAGCCTTGAATATAATTTACCCTTATATATCAGGGACATCCCACTGAGAGTAAGGAAAGTGTCCCTTATGCTTAGTCACAGCTATTCCTCTGCTCAGAAACCTTCAGTGTTTCCCCCTCAGCCTTCAAAGATAATGTCATTAACTTGGCAGTCCAAGGGTTAACATAATCTTGCTGCAATTTTCTCCTGTCTTCAGCCTAACAGGTTTGCTCTTTTCTGGCTGATCCAACTTTCACTTTGTTGCCTCAGCACTTA
Organism: Petaurus breviceps papuanus; assembly: GCF_028583685.1. NCBI lineage: Eukaryota > Metazoa > Chordata > Mammalia > Diprotodontia > Petauridae > Petaurus > Petaurus breviceps. The sequence goes on along the minus strand of NW_027187378.1, from coordinate 24,208,559 downwards.
CTCATAGAATTCTAATACTGCAGAATGCTTTCCCCATCAATTCTCTGTCCATCCTACAAAAACCAGCTCAAATCCCACCTCTCTAAAAGACTTTCTTGACCTCCCTCTTCCAGATTGAGTGACTTTCCCCTACTCTGCGAATAAGAAGAGTAAGAATTATTGTCTGTAGGATTCATTTGGTAATTAATCTTGTACTTTCTTGTGGTGTCTATTGTTGACTTGAACTGTTATTTAAATACTTAAATGTTATTTAATTTTTCACACATGAAGCTCCTTGAGAGCTGGGACTGTCTTATATGTGTCTGTAGCCCACATAGCACTTGGCACAGTGCCTTGCACATAATAGGTGCTCAATACAATTTTATTGATTTGGCATCTGAACTTTATGAAAATAAAATAACTTGTTTTGCATTCATTTTCTTATTCTGCTTAAAAATGACTAGACTTTCTAATGGTTCGTTTTTTCTGTCTAATCATACTTCAGAGAATAGGGAAAATTTTCCTTGTAAGGAACCTCAAGGCCTGTAGTTCACCTAAAGCACCTAAAAAGTTTCTTCTCCTAATAAATTGTTTCTTTTAAAAGATAAATATTATAAAACTTTTTAGGGATGGGATAGAAATAGGAGGAAACTTTCTATTTGAAGCAATGAAGAAAATGTCTTTTATCCCCAGCTTTTACATTACAACAGACGTTGGGATGGAATGAGGTTGAGTGAGGTACTACAAATTAATCTTTTGAAGAACACATCCTTTGCTCTTGCCTTTTGAAGCAATTTCTCAATGATATCCTAAAACTTTTCTACTTAATTATTGCCTTAAAGTTCCTGAGTTAGTTCTCTGCTCCATCAGTATTAGTATAATTAGCTTATAAGATCCTCTAGGGTAAGAACCACATCTTAACAGCTATTGGATAATTCTGGACTCTGTTATAAGGGTTTCATAAATGCTTACTGAAAGACAACCAACATTTTTATATTTTAATCTAAGGAGACTTTTATGGAGGTAATTTATTATTCTACGCTCAAGCTTTGGCTGCTTAAGAGGAAATTAGCCAAACTGTGGCAGAGTCCCTATATTACTTTGGGTGTCTCTCTAACACAAGACATTTTGAAGTAACATTCATAGGAATCCTGAAAAAGAAAATGCCACAATATGATAAAACACAATTTGGGTTTAACGTACTTCATCTGAGCATTAATCACCTTATCTTTCCTGAAGACCCTTGGGAATTGTTCTTCTAAAACCACTCTTCCTTCCCTGACCACTCCCTTAAAGGGCTCTCTCTCCTGAAGTAATCAAAGTGACCACCTCCCTCAGATCACCAACCTAATCCCTACAGAGTGGGGAAAGAGCAGAGCTCTTAGGTGAATCATAACTCATCCTTTCTGGAGATAAAGAGGGCAAAGTTCTTAACTAGATGAGGTATTTCTTGTTCTATTTTTAGTTACAAACCACTGTTAAGGCTTTTGGTCCAGCCTTAGCTTTTATTCTTGATCTTTTACATCTTTTCCTAAAGGGAAAATTCTGGAAAGGACTTTAGACTGGAGACAGTTATTTTCTATTTTCAGTTGAACTAAAAGGGAGGGTTTTTGTATGCTTCCAAATTCCTCTCCTTTTTGTGTTGAAGCATAATTTACTGATCCAAAATAATAAATCTTTGTTTTAATACATTAGATAGTTACAGCAAAGCAGTGAAATGACAAGAACTATTCTGTCTGTTGGAACACTATGCCAAGTGATATAATAGAATTGAGGGCATTGTCTTGAGACAGAGAGCAATGCAATTGGTAGAGACAAAACTTGGCACTCATATATGCACAAGGTGGTCCAGTTTGAAAGTATTTGGAACATAAAAGTAACATTTTTTCCTATGGGCCAATGGATAGCCTGATTCCCTTTAGCCATGGCTATTACAGAATAGAGATTCTTTTTCTGTATACTGATACTAATATAATCATAACTCTCATCTGGAGAACATGCTTTGTATTATTTTTCAATGGAAAAATCAGATCACATCCTGCAACTACATCCTCATCTCAGACTTTTGTGCATATTTCATCTGTTCAATTGTAAAGGTTTGAAAGGTCCCTAATTTCCATTTCATGTTAAATACATGATTTTATCACAGACCATTTATGAGCAGATTAGGCTCTTAGTGGTTATAAAGGTCCCATTCCCTTTATTTAAGCAATTCCCTCTCTTACCCTCCATCCTTCTTTCACCATCTCTCCCCTGGACGATTGCAGCAACTTACTGATTGGTCTTCCTGCCTCAAATCTCTTGCCATTTCGTTCCCTCTTCCACTCAGATGTCAAAGGGATAAACTCCAGTGGCTCCCCGTTATCTCCAAGATCAAATATAAAATGCTGTTTTACTTTTAAAGCCCTTCATGACCTGGTCCCTTTTTACCTTTCCAGTCTTATTATAACTTTACTCCCCTTGAATTATTCTACCATCCAGTGACACTGGCTTACTTACTGTTTCTTGAATAGAATGCTGTCTTCCAACTTTGACTTTTTTGCTGCCTGTCTTTTATGACTAGAATCCTCGCCCTCCTTTCTATTTCCAATGTTCCCTGACTTGCATCAGTACATCTAAATCTCACTTGCAAGGGGCCTTTCCCACCTACCACCATGCCCCTATTGTTAGTAACTTCCCTCTGAGATCATCCATTTACCTTTACCATGTATGTATCATTATGTACATAATTGCTCCTTGAAAAGCATAGACTACATTTTTTTTTCCTTTCTTCGTATGTCCAACACTTAGCACAGTGCCTGGCTCATAGTAATTGCTTAATAAATGCTTGTTGATTGATGACTTAATCCCAGTACAGACTTTCTAGCATCCCTGAGGCAAGTACCAGATTCCTATAATGGGACCATAGGCAAGAAAGGTGCATTGTGAGTAGCTGTCCTATCAGTCTGAGAACCGACAGGCATAACTTCATGGCGATAGGGTCAAATGGGATTCTTGAATTTTCAGATCAACAGTGATGAGTTAGGGCATTGGTTATGGGTCACAGCTGGTCATTCAAGAAATTCTGGACCTCTGCCCCATTGGAGTGTCTCACCTATTTGATTATCTCACTCATTAATGAGAAGAGTTTTTATGTAGTTGCTGAGCACAGAAATGACGGTGATGATGATAGCTAAAATTTATATAATGCTTACTATATGTGACATATATGTATATATATGTATAAACACAAATGTGTATTATGACATTTATATAGTGCTTATGGTACCGTGCTGGACACTTTATAATTATCTCGTTTGAACTTCACAACAACCCTGGAAGGTAGGTGCTATTATTATCTCCATTTTACAGATGAGGAAACTGAGGTAAGCAAAGGTTAAATAATTAGCCCGGAATCGCACACAGTGAGTAAGGATCTGAGGCTGGATTTGAACTCAGGTCTTCCTGACATATACTCTATCCACTGTGCTACCTAGCTGCCCAAATGATGTGGAGCTCTCCCAAATCCACCTGGAGCTGACTCAATAAGACTCCTGTCATAAAGACAGCAACATTTTCTAATTGCTTCTTGAAGGTAGGGACCATATTTTTACCTTTCTTAATATCCCCAGACCTTAACCGCAGTGCCTAGCAGTAGTAGTAGTAAGTGTTCGTAATGTAATGTAATGTAGTAAGTGTAATACATGCTTGTTGACTAAGTAACCAGTTGTACCAACTAGTGTTCTCTTTCTAGGCCTTCATGTATTTCTATTATGAAACTTCAGCATTGGCTTTATTACAAACATATTCAATGAAATCTTGATTTTAATTGCTGAAATCAGGCTTTCAGCAGCCAGTTTGTTTTGTTTTGTTTTTTGGAGGGCAATTGGGGTTAAGTGATTTGCCCAAGGTCACACAGCTAGTTGGTTTTTTTTTATGTTAAGTGTCTGAGGCAGGATTTGAACTCAGGTCCTCCTGATTCCAGGGCCGGTGCTCTATTCACTACGACACCTAGCCGCCCCCAGCCATTTATTTTTTAACAGTAATTTGGTTACAAAAATCCTTACGCAGTTTTCTTTGTGACTCCTTTAGAATCTATGTTAACAGTAGGGTAGACTCCAGTTCATCCTAAAAATATATATAACTGTAATAAGAACATAGTCATCATTTCATCACTTAGTCATTTGAATAAAATCATATGAACAAAGAAAAAAATTCTCTCATATGCTGCTCTCTTTGTCTTGATTTTGTTTCTCAACATTATGTTGAACTTTTAAAGAAAAATTTCAACCAGTCTTTTTTCAACCAATTTTTTTACTACCACACCACCAAAAAAACCCCATCAATTTCCCCCTTTCCTCAAGTGCATTGTGCCAAGCATGGGAGCAAGTAGGGGTCACTTTTGACAAACTCTTGTCAGAAAAACAACAGATTCTAGACTAGCTAATAGAAGAAATAAGATGTTCTTCCTAAAGATTAAAAAAGGTTACAGAACTTGGCTACAGAGGGAGTAAGCTTAGATCTCCTGTTTTTAAACTGCCCATCTATCTTTGACATAATTTTGGATCCTACTTCTGAAAAAATCTCTCTTCATACAATCTACAAAAGCAAGGATACCCAAGTTTGTTTGTGGTTTGAATTGTTCATTTAGCTTTTTAGTATCCTTAGGTTTGTTGCATTCATTCAGGGAGTAATTTAACATGCTGGAATATCTCATCAAGCGAGAAGAGGTCTTCAGGCTACTACTATATGAGATCCTGTTACAAACATAAACTGATACATGTTTAACAGTTTTAAAGATAAATTGCAAGTCACCTTAATAGACTAGGTCAGGTTCCCCATCCCTGGGCTAGAGCAATATAGATTAGAGTTCTATAAATTACCAAATTTATCTTTTAAATACAACATAGGCAGTCTATTTGACATTTTGATTACATTCAAAGTATTCTGGTTCTTGAGCACTTTACTATTTTTAAAATGTGTTCTAGATAGGATTTCTAGCTTTCCAATTTCTGCTGTATTATTTGCCAAATTAGCTTTTTCACACACTGGGATTATATACATTTGAATACCTATAAAATCAGTAAGAGCACTTTGTCTTCAAAACAATCGTCTCTGCTATATAATAATAATAACTAGCATTTATATAGGACTTCAAAGTTTGCAAAGTGCTTTACATATATTATTTAATCCTTACAGCAACCCTGGGAAGTGAATGCTATGATTATTCTTATTTTACAGACAAGGAAACTGAGACAGACAGAGGTTAAGTGACTTGCCCAGAGTTACACACCTCAGACAGTCCTGACAGGTCAGATTTGAATGCAGGTCTTCCTGACTCCAGACCATTGATGAGGAAATTGAGGTAGAGAAAAGTTAAATCACTTTCCCAGTATCACACAGCTCGTATCTGTAGCAGTTCTTGAACTCAGATTTCCTTGACTAAATGCAGTTCTCTTCGTGATATGTCACCACCTAGCTCCAATTCTGATTCAGAAATCAGTCACAGGATTACGATCAAGGAGGCTCTAGCCTCTTAATGTTCCAAATGAATCACACTAGATGTCATTCCAAAAACCAACAATGCTTCTACACAATTCTCTCATCCCACATATCCAGTTCATTTCCAGATCTTACCATTTCTGTCTCCATAACATAACATCTCTGTGTATATATCCCTCTCTTCATTCAACCAGCTCCACCCTAATTCAGACATTCATTACCCCACACCTGGACTATTTCAGTAACCTTTTGCTTGGTCTCCTAGCCCCATATTCTTCCTCTGTCATACTCTACTCAGCTGCCAATCAGATTTTTCTGAAGCATAGGTCAGTGGTTCCCTATTACTTCCAGGATAAAATATTAAGTCCTTTGGTATTTAAAGTTCTTCATAACTTGACACCTTCCCACCTTTCCTCTAAAAGTTGCTTGAGTCCTGAACAGTATGGTCTTCTTATTTTGAGGCCTGGTATTGTATCCAATGAGCCACGTAGCTGCCCCACATGTATGGGCCTGGCATATATTAAGTGTTTAAGTGTAATTAATTAGGAACAGTTAGATGGTGCTGGGCCTGGAGTCAGGAAGACCTGTCCTCAGACACTTACTAGCTGGGTGATCCTGGACAATCACTTAATCATTGTCTGCCTCCGTTTCCTCAACTGTAAAATGGAGATAATAACATCTACTTAACAGGGTTGTGAGGAACAAATCAATATTTGTAAAGCACTTTGTACAGTGCCTAAAAGATAGCACACACTATATAAATGTGTATTTCCTTTTCTTTCCCCTAATAAATACAACTGAATGTACTTCTTTAACCATGAAAGACTGGAAAAAAGATTTGGGAAATCAGTTGCATAGAAGTTGATAGATGAAGCCATGTAAGCAAATGAGATTTCCAAGTCAGAGTGTAGAAGGAGGAGAACAAATGAATAATGATTAAACTTTAGAGACTATTTCCATTTAGGGAGTGGGACTAGGAAAATGAGCAAATAGGAAGACAGGGTTATAAAAGAATGGAGACAATATGGTGCTATAGAACTCAAAGTAGAAGAGATTCAAGAAGGGTGGAGTGATTAATAGTGTTAAATATAGGGGGGAATTCAAAGATAATGAAGACTGGTCAAAAGTTTTTAATCTTTAGATTTATGATTTGTTGAAGAGCACTATTTCATTAGTATGGCAGTAATAGGGCCCAAAAGCCAGAGTTCTTAGTGGTAAACCACAGATTTAAGAAGTTTGGCAGCGAATGGAAGAAAATATGTAAAAAGGTAGTTAAAAGGTGCATGAGTTCAGTGAAGACTATTTCAAGATTGAGAAGCCCTGAAAAATATTTGATGTTTGTTTGAAAGAAACCATAGTAGAGAATGATGGAAACCATAGTAGAGAATTGAGGAAACAAGACCGTGAGTGTGACAGGAGTGTACAGCATTGAACGTACAGTTGAAAGGGTTATTCCTGGAAAGAAGGAGGGCTCCTTTTCCTCTGAAATGAGTGAAGGTAGAAAAGACAAGTGGGAAAAAAGATATTCAGGTGTGGAAAGAAAGGAAGATGGCTCAATTCACAGCTGATAGCCTCTATTCTGAGTAAAATAGGAGACAAAGTTAAGCTTACAGTAGATATGAGATGGGATTAAGGGTCTGAGGTAGATTGGGGTTTTGAATAGTCATAGTGGGGAGGATGGAAATTGTAAAACAAAAATAAAAAGTACACAGTAAAAGCTCATGACTTCTTCTACCTACACTGTGGAGGATTACAAGTGGAAAAGGTGAAGCCTGGTCATGATCCAGTACTGGAGATTTGCATCAAAGAAGTTGTAGTATCTCAAGAGCTAGAAGGAATACCAGAGGCCATCTTATCATGTAGGAGGTGGTAATTGCACTGAACTTCCTTACTGTTTCTAATCTCATCTAGCTAATAGGTCACTGTTTGACCTATCCTATGCAATTACTCACAGGAGGTCCAGTGACAGATCTGATGTTTGTTGTTTGAAGAAAGAGCTAAGGCAGATGCTTACTAGTTGGGTGACCCTGGGCAAGTTAATCTCTGCCTCTATTTCCTCAACTGTAAAATAAGAATAATCATAGCACCAATCTCCCAGGGTTGTTGTGAAGATAGAATGGGATATTTGTAAAACACTTAAAACAGTACCTGTCAGATAGTCGGGGCATATAAATGCTTATTACCTTCCCTTTCCCTAATAGGGAAATGTCTTTTGGATATCTATCTATCCACATATGCATAAATGTATATACATATTATATGTGTGTATATAGTTATATGAGTGCGTGTGTGTGTGTGTGTTAGTTGTCCATATATCTTGGATACCAAATCCTTACCTCAGAAAATTTATATATTTTTTCACATTCAACCACTTGCTGTCTTTTCCTAGATACATTCGTTTGTGTAAAAGTCTTCCAATTTCATGCAATCAGAATGATGTTTTATCTTTTACAGACCTCTATCCCTTGTTCAGTTAAGACTACATCCCCTATCCATAGCTGTGAAATGCATGTTATCTCTTTTTTTAAATGGCATGATGCTTAATATTAAGGTCACATATCAATTTTGAATTTATAACGAAATATGGCATAAGGTATTTATCTAAGTTTAATTTCTACCTTATTATTTTCACATTTTCCCCAGTGGTTCCTATCTAATAGGAAGTTCTTTCCTAAGTAATATATGTTTTCAGGTTGATCACTGGGTTATCGAATTCCATTGTATCTGATTTTCTCTTATAGGATTAATGCCACTGATTTCTTTATTTTCTTAATCAGCACCACATGGTTTTTGATGACTGCTGCTTTATGCTACATGAAGTCTGGAAGTGTTATTATTCCTTCATTTCTAACTTTTTTCATTATTTCTCTCATATTCTAGATCTTTTGTTTTTTTTTCAAATTAATTTTATAATTTTGTTGGGTGCTATAAAATATCCCTTTGATAATCTGATTGGAATACCATAAAAACTATAGATTAACTTGGTAATATTATTATTTTTATTATATTGACATGGCATATTCATGAGCACTGAATATTCCTCTAGCTATTTAAGTTGTTCTTTATTTCTCAAAGAAGCACTTTGTAATTGAATCTATCCAAGGATTGATGCTGTTTTAATACATTGGTCCCCAAGTATTTCAATTCATTTTGTATTTATTTGGAATGAAATTTCCCTTTCTATTATCGCCTCTTGAATTTTGTTATTCTGTAGAAATTATGTTGATTTTGGGAGTTCATTTTGGAACTTTCAACTTTGCCAAAGATATTCTCTCAATGAGTGTCTTTGATGATTCCTTAAGATTTTCTAAGTAATCCATAATATCATCAGCAAATACAGATGGTTTTATCTCCCCCTTGTCTATCTTTATGCTTTTCTTATTTCATGCTATTACTAGAACTTTTTAGAATTACAAGAAATTTGTTTATGATGTCACCTTTATTTTTAAATATATATTCTCCCTTACACCTTCCCATTGAGCTATCCCTTGTAACAAAGATTTAAAAGACAAGGGAAAAATAGTTCAGCAAAATCGACTCAAGTCTGAGAGCCTATGCAATGCTGCAAACATATAGAATCTCTCACATCTGTGAAGGAAAATATATTCTTCCAATTTTTCTCCAGAGCCAAGCTTGGTCATTACAATTGTGCAGCACTCAGTTTCTTTGTTCTTTCAAATTATATTGTGGCCATTCTGTATACTGTCTTCCTGGTTCTGCTTACTTCATTCTGTATCAGTTCATATAAGTCTTCACATGCTTCTCTTAATTCTTCATATTCATGGTCTCTTGCATTGAGTTTGTGTAAAAATATTTAAATTTTATAGTCAAATGTGTGTTTTATTTTTTCTATTTCTCAATTCTTTTGTCATAAATTTATTAATTCTCCCCCTAATCATAATTCTGCTTTAGAGTTGAATCTTGGGTTTCAAATCTATTCTCCCACTCTGAAATGAAGAGAAAACAAAAATGTCATGTTTTCTATACCGTTAAGAAGGAAAATGTTGCAAGCAGAAAGAAGATAAAGAAATTAAATGTCTTCTGAAGATTCATGGTAGTGGCACTTTTATGTGTACATATATATATACACAAATATACACATATACATATATGTTGGGGGGGGTAGCCTGGGAAGGAAGTGATCTGGGAAGTCACAGGGATTTTAAGTGGAGGCATAGGGGAATTGATTGCCATTTCCTTTCCCATAACAAAGGTATACTCAGTTAATTACTGATCCCAGAGCAAAAGGTTGAAAGAGGGGGTGGAGCAGATGGCAGTAGTCTTAGTAGGGATGGCAAAGGACTGAATGGGATGTAAAGCATGGTCTGAGGCCAGGTAGATATAGTGCAGGGGTGGGGAACCTGCAGCCTTGAGACCACATGTGACCCACTAAGTGCAGCCCTTTGACTAAATTTAAACTTCATAGGACAAATCCCCTTAATAAAAGAATTTTTCCTGTAAAATGTCAAAATGCCTGCCCAAGACCTATATTCACACTACATTATAGTGGGCTAGATATATTTGCACTCACCAGTCAGGACAGCTCAACCCTAGTGAATCAACAACTCCAAGGAAGTTGGAGGCCTGGGCTGGCTTAGTCTCTGGAGGTCATCTGGAGAATATTGCTTCAAATGGGGAAGGGGAAGGGAAGGGCAGGAAAGATGGCAATATGTCCGGGCATGCAAGCACAGGTTTACTGGTAGATGACTGACTGGGACACAAAGAATGGTGTGAAGTCAGCTTAATGTCCTACAGAAGATTTGAATGTTCATTATAAGCTGTTTTCCAACAGACTAAAATAATTAAAAATCCCGATATGCATTTAATGCTTTTAGCTATAGGGTCCCATTGATTTGAGGTTCTAAACCATTAATAGAGGGTATAGTAGGGGAAGATTTATGTCTTAAAGGTGATGAGGAAAAGTGAAGTTTCCTTTTGAGTTGTACCTCTCTCAAGTTGAAGCCAACAAGGACAGCAAGAGACATTTCTTGAGAGGTTTTTAGTTAATTTTGTATTTTGAGTACTTGAGGCCAGGCTCATGACATACCACCTACAGGCCACTTACTCAGAGAGTTTGGTAGCAAAAGAAAGGAGAAAATCTAAATAGTAAGCAGAAAAGTTAACAAGCTTAAACAATGGGTTTATTTAGGTTAGGGGAGTCAATATTAAGTTTTTAATGGGGTTTGTGGTCCCACCTTGACTCTTGAGCATTAATAAAGTGACAAGTCTGGCTGAAGTTTTCCCTCAATTCACGATATTCCTAGGATTATTCTTTGGCATAACGTCGTTGATGCTGAATAACAGATGACTTGCGACTGAAAACTTTCCCACATACACTACATTCATAAGGTTTTTCTCCAGTATGAGTTATTTGATGTCGGTTAAGGTGCCTTCTCAAGTTGAATGCTTTCCCACATTCACTGCATTCATAGAGCTTCTCTTTACTATGAATTTTCTGATGTTGAGTTAGTGATGATCTGTCAAAGAAGGCTTTCCCACATTCATCACATTCATAGGGCTTCTCCCCAGTATGAATTCTCTCATGTATGATAAGAGTTGAACGGTCAAAGAAGGCTTTCCCACACTCATTACATTCATAGGGTCTTTGTCCTGTGTGAGTCATTTGATGTCTCCTAAGGCTGCTGCTATGTCTGAAGGCTTTACCACATTCATTACATTTGTAGGGACTCTCTCCAGTATGAATTCTCTGATGTCTGGTAAGATTTGAGCAGTTAAAGAAGGCTTTCCCACATTCATCACATTCATAGGGCTTCTCTCCAGTATGAATTCTTTCATGTATGGTAAGGGATGAACAGTCAAAGAAAGCTTTCCCACATTCATTACATTCATAGGGTCTTTCTCCTGTGTGAGTAATCTGATGTCTCCGAAGGCTACTTCTATGTCTGAAGGTTTTCCCACATATATTACATTCGGGGCCTCTCTCCTTAATGGGATTTTTTTGGTCATTTATTGACATTTTCTTGAGATTTCTCTTATGGGAAACAGATTTTTTCCTTGTTTTCCCTTCAGAGTTTTCTCTTTGCTTCTCCAACGTAACCTCAGGTACAGTAACTTCTCTTGTGAATCTTTCCACTAATATTCCTGAGGATTCTACTTCTTCAGAAATGCTTTGCTCTGGAGTTGACCCCTGGGTCTCAGGTTTATTCTCCCTGTCTGAAACCAAAAGAAAACAGAAATCAATGTGTTTCATGTGCTTTTTAAAAGGAAAATCTCTGGTGGAAAGTGGATAAGACAAAAAATGTCTCTTTGACCACCCACATTATTGGGATAGTCTTCTAAATATCCTTATAAATTGAGAAGAGGCTAGAAAATAGGAGATAAAGAACTGGGGAGGAGGGAAAGGTAAAGAGAAAGATGAGCAAAAAATATGACCAAGCCTATCCAGGAGTTAAGATAATCTCATTCTTATCATCCTTGAGAGGAGCTATTGATGAGGAAAAATATCCAAGAATGAATAAATATGAGGACATGATGTGGGAAGATAAAACATTCATTGAAAAAAGGGATGGTTTCTAGAAAGGATGAAGAAATGGAAAGAGTTGGGGGCTAACAAAATAAAAATGAAAGCAGAAGAATCACAGTTAAGGAAAGACAAATCTTCCACCACCCCACTACCACAAAATGGGAAACAGCTTTCCAGCATGGGTCCTGAACATCAACAATCTCAGCAGCCTTTGGGACCACTAAGAAGGCACCCTCACTAACCACCTGGGCTATTATTTCCATTAAGTCTTACCTATCAGTCTTTCTCTTACTCACCCAAATGGGTATTTCTTGAAACCTCTCCCTCTTCAATTCTTTGTAAATCAAGCATCCATGGCTCTTCTCCTTGCTCCAACTGAAAGATCACATCAGGTTTAGAAATGGGGAGCCCTATTTATAAAGAAGGGAATGAAACACAGTAGTTTGTCCTGGAGACACAAAAATTGTTCCAAAAGTCAATCCTGGCCTTTTTTCCTTCTACTATACTTTGCTTCCTCCCTACTGAGAGAGGATAGGAAAGCAAGGAGTCACAGAGATTTCTGAAGGAGGTTCAGGCTTATTTCTAGAGTCTTTGGGAAAAAAGGACAGGAAAGTTACCTCTTATGGGGAGAGAAGAGCTACAAATGAAGCTGCTCATTTCTAGCTACCGAACCATTAAATGTAGAATTTGAAAAAGAAATCTTTGTTCTGAATCATAAACACAGTCGAGCAATTCAGAGGCTCTCCAGACACATCAGTTCTCTTTGGTATTCCTGCACCTTAAGGAGTTGCTCAAGATAGAGAACCCTTCTCCCTTTATATAGCTACTCTTTAGACCTTGCCTTGTTATTTTTACCCATGGGCAAAATTAGTATAAACTTTCTTTAGTCTATTTCCTATCCTTATCAGGGTTTACCAGTTCTTATACATTATTTTTATCTTTTAAAAAAATTACTTTAAAAAATAAAATCTTTCTTTTTTTTAGCAACCCTATCCCTAGCTCCTTTTCCTTTCCATCCCCTATGGTTGAAAAATAGAAAAACAGGGGTGGCCAGGTGGCTCAGCGAGTAAGAGCACTGGCTCCAGTGTTGGGATGACCTGGATCAAATCCGGGCTCAGATACTCAGCACCACACCCAGAAATAACTGGCCATGTAACCTTGAGCAAGTTACTTAGCCCCTATTGCTTTAAAAAAAAAAAAAAGAAAGAAAAATAGAAAAACAAACCCCTTATAACAAATATGCATAGTCAAACAAAATAAATTTCCACATTGGCCTTGTCTGAAAATGTCAATCTTATTCTGCATCTTGAATCCATCAGTCAGAAGGTAAGCATCACACTTCATTATTAGTCTATGGAATTATGGTTAGCCATTTCACCGATTTCTCAAGTTTTTCAAAGTTCACACTGATTTTCTGTATGGAGCCCTTCCTACCCCTCCCCTCTGATTGCTTTAAGAAAAGTAAGTTTTTCTTCTGCTTAGTGTTCAGGGTTCTCCTTAAGCTGAATGTGAAGAAGAGACTGATGGATTTCTCACCTCCAACTTTACTTTAGGTTCTCTTACTACTGGCTTCTGCAGATTCTAATTTTTCCTCTCCTGTATTTCCTTACCATAATCTATAACACAGGTATTTCAGTTTCTCCTTAATGCTAGTTGGATGTTCGTTATATGTTTTAAGGTGTTTGAGGAAGGAGCTCTTGAATTCTGGACATATCAGTTTTTAAATCCATATGTGACTCTTCCCTGTTCTGACCCCTTTCTAGTCTTTCCCTCAACTTCCAAATTAATGTGCTCTCTCTGACCTATACCTATTCTTCCTGTTATTATTCTTGAAATACTCAGACCTTCTAAGGTCCTCATCTTCTCTAGAATATTATTATTTACCTGTTCCTTGTGCAGTCAATAGGACCTTATGCTCACCTTCATATTTAGATAGCAGTCACTGTAATTTCAAAGTATTTACTATGGACATTAAGGTTCACCACTAAAGTCTCATTTTGATTCTTCAACATGAGATAAAGGTAACCCTGTGTTTTCAAAAGTTATACCAATTGAGCACAAACTCTGCCAGGTTCCATATTTATCTGGTTGGACCAGTTCACAACTCTATCAACAATGCATTAGTTCCTCTATTTTACACATCCCCTCCAGCATTTATTTTCCTTTTCTATCATTTAGTCAATCTGATGGGTATAATGTGGTACCTCTGAGTTGTTTTAATTCTCATTTCTCTAAATATTAGTGATTTACAGCATTTTTTCATGTGACTATTGATAGCTTTGATTTCTTCTTCTAAAAACTGCCTGTTTGTATTATTTGTGACCATCTATCAATTAGGGAATGATTCTTATTTTTTACCTCCTGTGATCTTCTCTATCTCTTGTTTGATCATAAACTCTTCCATTATCTATAGATCTGACAGCTTATTTTTCCATGCTTCATTAATTTGCTTATAATGTCACCCTTTATGTCTAAATCATGTATCCCTTTTAAGTTGATCTTGGTGTGAGATGTTGGTCTATGCCTAGTTTTCACCAAACTTGCTTTTTTCAGCAGTTTTTGTTGAACAGGGAATTCTTGCCCCAGTAGCTTGGATCTATGAGTTTCAAATACTATGTTACTGTGGTCATTTACTTATATATGTCATGTACCTAATCTTTTCCACTGATTGACCACTCTTTTCTCATTCAGTACTAGATTGTTTTGATGATTACTACTTTGTGGTTTAGTTTGAGATCCGTATAAGCACTTAATTTTAGAAAGTAATTTAATTATTTCCATTATGCCAAAAGGATATTTTCTTGATACTATATAGCTTCTGAATTGCAGAATGAAACTAAGCTTACCCAGTGAGATGAGGTTTCTATAGTTCTCCAACATTACATCTCTATACAAGTCCCTTTGAGCCGGGTTCAGTTGCTGCCACTCCTCTTGGGTGAAGCTCACAGCCACATCCTTAAATGTCACTGATTCCTGAAACAAACATATCCTTGCTCACCCATAGACCCTCCCCCTGGGAAAAGAGAGTTGATTAAATGCACTACAGATATACTGTGTTTCCCTGATAATAAGACGCTGTCTTATTAATTTTTTTTTGGACAGAAAAACACCAGAGGGCTTATTTTCAGGGGAGGGCTTATTTTAATGAACATTGACAGCAATTTTAATAAACAGGTAAATGTGAACAAAAAAATGTACCTTTATTCAATAATGAATTCAATAAAGAACAGGATGACGCACTCACTGCTACAGCTCTGATTGGATGCAGCTCGGAGAGCTGCGTGTGTTTCACGGGGGAGGGGGGGACGGTGCATACAGAGGGTACCGTAATGTAGCATGTAGCGCAGGGGATCACCTTCACTACAGTAGCAATCTCAATAGGGCTTATTTTCGGGGGAGGGTTTATTTTAGAGGAATCTTACACAGTAAGGGGAGGATAGGTCTTATTATCGGGGAAACACGGTAGATGAGTAGACAGGAAGTAGGACTGATGACATCAAGGGCTCTAAATACTCTGTTCTTTGGAATAAGGCAGAGGACAGAGGCATGTGGCCTAAGCAGAAAGTATCTGATCTCCAAGTCACTGTGCTTATCACTGGGCCACGCTGAGGGAAGGCACTTGAGGAGGGAGTATTCTTTACAGTCTGTCGCCCAACAAGATGGGGCAGTTCCCTAGGGATAAAGAATGGGGTGCCCTCATTCCTGACATAGATGCTTCATGATGAGGACAGAAAAAGTATACATATTTTGGACATTGTTACTGCATTTCAGGAAAAGGAGAGGAAAGATCAATTTACCTGGGGCCTGGCTGTCAGCAACACAGGAGCCATCTTTTCTTCTGTATTTCCGGCTAGGAAAAACTCAAGGTCCAGAAATGCAGGGCTGTTGAAAGAGAATGAGGACACAAGGGTGTCTGGACTTGTTTTGCAATTCCCAGAATCTCTACACAACAGCTTGGTATGATTTTTCCTACCTTTTCCATACCATATAAAGACAGAAGACAGAAGGAGCCGAGGCACAGCTGCCCTGTACTTTCTCCAGATAAGGGAGAAGGATCAAGGGACCTGAGATGTTGGTTCTGGGCTTCTAATCCATTACCAAGAACAGTTTGGTTTCTGAGTCAGGAATGTGGCTTGACTTAACAGCTCTGTCCTGGTTCAATTATTCACTGACTCTGGAATCAGAATACCTGAGTTTAAATACTGCCTTTGTCACTTAATATCTGTGTGACCTCGGGCAAGTCACTTAACTTCCCTGGATCTCAATATCCTCATCAATAAAATGAAGCTAGTTGGATTTGATGGTCTCTAAGGTCCTTTCTTTTTTTAAAAAATTTATTTACTTTTATTTTACAACATTCAGTTCCATAGTCCCTTGAGTTTCATTTTTTTCTCCCCTTCCCTTCCCTCCCCTTTCCCCATCACGGTGGCATGCACTCAAAAATAGGATCTACAAATATCTTCACATTAATCATTAGTCAGGTTGTACAGAAGGATTATAACCGATGGAGCATTCAGACTCCACATCTCTTTTTCTGGATGTGGGTATCTCTTTCAGTCATGGGTATTTTGGAGTTGTCTTATAACTTTACATTGCTGAGAGGGACCCAGTCTATTGAAGTCAGTCGTCACACATACATTGTTTCTGTGATTGTGTAGAGATTTCTCCTGGTTCTGCTCTTCTCGCCTCTAAGGTCCTTTCAAGCCCTATTTCTTAACATCTGGTTCTCCAGCCTCCTTCACTTACAGAAAACCATTCTCATTCTCTTCCTTGTTTCACATATTTTATGAAGCATTAAATCTCTGACTTCCAAAATGGCCTCAAGGACACATGACACAGAATCAGAGAGGGAACTGAGTAGCTGTGCCTCTGATGATCTATGTTACCATAGCTTCTCATCTAGTCTCTGGCTACCATGTGTGATTAAAAAAAAAAAAAGCAAAGGGAGTGAGAACAGAAACCACTCACCAAAATCTGTTTTATGACTTTTAGTGACACTTACTATCACAGAACCAAAGAATCTAAGAAGGCAAAAGGATCTCAGAGGCCATCTACTGTTCTCGGTACCTGAACAGAAATCCCCTCCAGAGCATGCCTGTCCAGCAGCCAAACAGTCTATGGGGAGCTGTACTAAGGGGGAACCTATTCTCTCCTGAGGTGGCCCATTCCACTGTTGGATAGCTCCAACTGTTGGAGGTTTTCCCCACATTGTGCCTAAATCTGCTTTCTCATAGCTCTTACCCAATGCTCCTTGACCAGGATCCAAGCAGAATAAGTCTAGCCCCTACCACATAAGTTATCCATATCCCCTCTAAACCCTCTCTCCTTCCAGCTAAATATTTCTAATTCCTTTCCTTGATCCCTGTATAGAATATTTTCTAGTCTTCTGTGGATATATTAAATGGGCCTTATCTCACTCAAATTGAGAACCTGAAAAGACCTTGTACTAAAAGGGCCAGGGTCTCCCATTGCATCCTGGGCCATCTCCAGTCGTCCTGATGAATATCTGGTCACTGGATCCAGATGGCTCTGGAGGAGAAAGTGAAGCTGGTGACCTTGCACAGCCCTCCCTCTCTCAAACCAAAGTCAACTGCAAGCCAAGTCATCATCTCTCTGATGTCATGGTCCTCTTCGAGAACGAAGGACAAACACAACAACTACAAGCAAGTGCCTAGAGAGTGGGAGACACCTCCCCCATCATGCATTCTGTTTTCCATTAGAACACACTTAAGTTTTTCTATTGACTAAAACTGTTTCTTTTTTTTAAATACAAAGACTCTAATATATAAAAAGACAGATTATATATGAAACCATGAACCTCTATTACAGTTTTCCTTTTAAAAAATGCATATTATTATTGTACTTTAGGAAATGATAAACATGAAAAATACAAAAAAAGCAGGAAGAATTGTATAAACCAACACAAAGTGAAGTAAGGAGAACCAGGAAAGTAATATGCCCAATAACTATAACAATGTAAATGGAAAGAACAACAAAACAGGTGAAAAAATGCTGTGAAATTATGACAAAGCTTGGCTCCAAAAAATTAAGAAAATACATCTTCTTCTATTTTTTGCAGAGATAAGTGACCATTGCATATGTCAGACTCAAAGTGTTAACTGGTTCCATTAAATTTTTTTAACAGAGAATATTTTTATGGGACAGAGATTATTTTACATATACATATATGAAAATGAAGGTGACATAAAAACAAAAATACTAATAATTTTCAAAATTTCTCCTAAAACTTATATTTAACAAGACAGTAAATAAAACTGTCTTTAACTGAACTCATTTTCCTTTCTAATGTGTATTTTTTAATATTTTATTGATGCTTGTTCTTTTTGCATTTGTTACTTCCAAAGATCACACACTCCCCCCCCCCCATTTCCCAATACGACTTTCCTAAAATGTAGTACTCAGAGAACTGAACACAGCACTCCAGACATAGCCTTGATCAGGGCAGAGAATTGAAGGGTGATTGTCCTCGTTGTTCTGAACAGTAGCCTCTCTAGACACAGCCTTTGAAAGCAAGCGTTTTTTTGGCCTTTTTGCCATATTCCATTGCCGCCTCACAAAGAGCTTGAAGAAGTTGATTAAAACTTTCAAATCTTTTTTCATAGGAAATGTTGTCTAGCCATACCTCGACCTTCCTGTGCCTGTGCAACTGAATTTTTACTTTTTTTTTTTTTTTTTGCTTTTTGGAGGGGGAAGGCAGGACAGTTGGGGTTAAGTGACTTGCCCAAGGTCACATGGCTAGTAAGTATTAAGTGTCTGAGGCCAGATATGAACTCAGGTCCTCCTGACTCCAGGGACAGTGCTCTATTCACTGTGCCACCTAGCCACCCCTGCAAATGAATTTTTGAACCATATGTTTAACTTTACCTTTATCTGTATAAATATATCTGCCACAGCTAGGTGGCACAGTGGATATACATTTGAAATCGGGAGTACTTGAGTTCAAATCTAAGCTCAAACACTAGCTGTGTGACCCTCATCAAATCACTTCACCTGTTTGCCTCAGTTTCTTCAACTGTAACATGGGGATAATAGCACCCACCTCCAAGGGTTGTTCTGAGAATCAAATGAGATAGTAATTGTAAAGCACTCAGCACAGTGCTTGGAACAATAGTAAATGCACCATTAGCTGTTATTATAATTATTAAATTTAATCTCATTTGATTTATTATTCAGTCCTATCATGATCCTTTTGAATCTTGACTCTGCAACCTAACCTATTACCTCTTTCTTTAAACTTTATATGATTTGTAGATTTAAGAAAAGTGTCATTTATGCTTTTGCATTATTTACAGATTGTTGGACTGTCTAGGGCCAAAGACTAAATAAAAGACTCCGATAGAGAAATCCCTCCATGGTGTCAATGACTTACTGACATCTTCTCTCTCATTCTGGATATTCAATAGGTTCCAAATACACATAATTTTGTTATCATTTAGCTCAGGCTTTCTACTTTTTGCCATGGACCCCTTTGGCAGTCTAGTGAAGCCTATGGACTACTTCTCAGGATAATGTTTTTAAATGCTTTAAATAAAATTCATCAGTTTATTAAGGAAACTAATTATATTGAAATAATTATAAAAACATTTTTAAAAAGAAGTTCATGGAACTTTGATCTAGCTCAAACTGTTCCATTTTATCTAGTAGCACCAAATTAAACTTTGTTGAAATCTTTAAATCCATATATTATGTGGATACCATTGCTCTGATCTAGAAGTTTATTTACCTTGTAAAAAAAGGAAATAAGTTTAATCTAGTATGGCTCGATCTTAATAAAGTAATGCTGAAATTTAGAGACCAACAACCTCCCTTTCTAAGGACTGACACTACCAACCCTTTAATAATCAGCCCTAGAATCCTGCCAGGAATTGAAGTCAAGCTTCCTGACGGTTTGTAGAGTTCACCTTCTCTCTTTTAAAAATCAGAATATCTGTTCTTTTTTAGTCCTTTAGCAACTGATTCTCAAAGATCTTTCAGAGATCACAGACACCTATTCAGGAATCTGCCAGTTCTCTCTTTACCTAAGATGGAATTCTTCTGGCCCTGGTGACCTGGATTCTTTAAGGGCTGAGAGGTGCTGCCTGACTGTCTCTTCATTTATCTTTGGTTTCCACCCTCTGGCAAAAATGTCTGTTCTACCTTCCCATTCCGAAGGTCATTCCCCCTAAAAAGGAAAAGCAGAATAATATTTGAGTATTTCATCTACCTCAGTGTCATCTATTGTTCCATCTGTCTCCAATGATAATTACATACTTTCCTTGGGACTCCTCTTGACCCAAACATAGCTAAGACAAACAAATAAATTAGCCCCCTTTTTGTTGTCTTTAGCTTTCCTTGCCAGCCTCATCCTGGGCTTGAGAATAACCCATAGAATTGTTATGACTGTGCTTTTCTGTGAAGTTCCATATTTTACACATCTTTTTAAAATATAAGTTTGTTGATAAGTGCCCTAGGGAACCACATCAGTCTTTTTGGGGAACTTGCCCTTTTTCTTCCTCACAAAAATAATTTCCTTATATGTCGTTAGCATTCTTTTTGTTTTATTTTGCACCATTTTCTTTTTGATTTTTTTCTTTTAAGTATTATGAACTTGACAAAGGTCAAAAAATACGAATATTTCCCTATATAAAAATAAACAGAAAAAGAGGACTGAAGATAAAACCACAAATCTTTGTTACATGTAGTTTGGGTTTTGTCTATATATTTATTTTTTTTAATAAGTTTTTTATTTATTTATATTTTTTTTTGGGAGGGCAATTGGAGTTAAGTGACTTGCTCAAAGTCACACGGCTAGTAAGTGTGTCAAGTGTCTGAGGCCGGATTTGAACTCAGTTACTCCTGACTCCAGGGCCGGTGCTCTATTCACTGCGCCCCTAAAATACATTTTTTATTAATATCTTTTTTATATCACATAGTCTCCTTCAGTATCCTTTCCCCACCCCCTCAAAAACATTCATCCTATATAACAAATATTTTACCAAGACAAAAAAAAAAAAAGAGAAAACCAACATAACTGCTTAATTCATTAAAAAGTGTGAAACTATGTAAAATGCTCAACACTTATGGACCTCCTACCTCTGCAAATGGGTGGGGGGAGAGTGTCTTCTCCTATCTCTTCTTCAGAGCCATGCTTGTTGTTTAAAATTTTACAATATTCACCTTTGATTCTTTTGGGTGTTCTTTCCATTTGCATTGTTGTAGTCACTGTGTGCATGTTTTCTGGCTCTGCTTACTTCACTCTGCATCAGTTCATATAGACCTTTCCATTTTTTTCTGTTTCTAAAGTAATATTATTGTCCCAACACTGCCCTGCTTGTTTCTTCCCCTTATGAACTTCATTCTCCTCCCTTTTGTAACTTAGAAAAGAACGTTGATGCTTTATTACAAATAGGACAGAATGAAGTTACTGTCTGCAATAACTCTCTCCCATTATACGGAGTTCCCCATTACACTTGAAAGTAGACACTGTTTTGTTGTTTTTGTTTTTTAAACTTTCTTTGTAGCTTCAGTGTCTGGTTCTTAGCAAGGGTTTAATAAATGCTTGGTGACTTGACTCTCATAGTTCCTTTTTCAGTGGATGTCTTTATGCTACACACTTAACAGAAACTATTTCAGACCATACACTGTGTTGTCATTTTACTTCACAGACCCGACATCTGTGCTTTCAGCCTTTCCTTAGAAGAATCAGAGATTCACAGAATTTAAAGTTGGACAGGATCTCAGTTGGTCATTTAGTCCAGTGGTCATCCAGATCCTACTTAAAGTCTTCTAATGACCCCCTAAATGTTTTATCTATACTTTTAGATCATACTATACCATAAGTAACACT
The DNA here is from genome assembly GCF_028583685.1 of Petaurus breviceps papuanus. Classification (NCBI taxonomy): domain Eukaryota; kingdom Metazoa; phylum Chordata; class Mammalia; order Diprotodontia; family Petauridae; genus Petaurus; species Petaurus breviceps. The sequence goes on along the minus strand of NW_027187378.1, from coordinate 24,186,768 downwards.
TAATAAATATTCCTTGAAAAGAATTATAAAAACAACTTAAATTTATACTAGTTAATGTGATTACATATTTAATGAGATACATAATCATGATGGTACATGGTAAAAAGATTAATACAGTAAATACTTTTACTAAAAAAAAAATTCAAGCATGTCTAGAGTCAGCTAGCAGAAAGATATTCCTGAGAGATTGAAAGAAAAATGTTTGTGGCCTACAACTCCTTAATGTGCCCAGGAGATGGTCACTGTTCTGCTTTCCTGTTGCTGAAAAATCTTATTTTAGATGCAGATGTTGCTCAGGCTTAAGTCTCCCAAGTAAAACTCAAGCTCCTTGAGGGCAGGGACTGGTGTTTTGGTGTTTTTTTTTAGTATTCCCAGGGCCTGAGTGTCCTAAGTACATAACAAATGGTTGTTGAATGAATTGAAAGGTACTGAAAGTAGTCACTTTACAAGATCTCAGAAAACCCAGAGAGAGAGAAAGGAAGCTGCCCAGGATTACACAGTTAATGAGCAGAAGCACCAGGATACTACCTGGATCTGATACCCAATCCAGTCCTCTTTCTGCCACATCCCATTACCATGCTGAGGTCAGCAGCAAGGTCCTTCTGTGGACTCAAGCTGGGCAGTGATATGCTGAACTCAGAAAGATTATGTTGGGCTGAGGGTGGAAGAGACTGGAGGCAGGGAGACCAGCTGGGCAGATGTGCTGATCAGCACTGAACTAGGGTGCCAGCAATAGGAATGGAGAAAATTGTTAAACTGCAGAGCTTCTCCTAAAGGATAAAATGACTTGGTAACACACTGGGCAGAAAGGATGGAACAAGGGGTTAGTCAAAGTCTAGAAGACTTCTTCTACCTGGAAGGTGCCAGACTCCTCCAATTCAGTCATTTTATTCATCAACAAGCGCTTATTATATGCCAGGCACTGTGCTAAACACTGGGGAAACAAAGAAAAGCAACAGATGGCCTGTGCCCTCACAGGGCACACACTCTACCTCCTGATTAGTTCAGGCACATTTGTAGAAACCCACGCAAACACCGCCAGGCACAGTACAGTGTTCCACACTGGGCTTCCTTTAAGGCTTAGCTCAAATCCCACTTTCTGCAGGAGGTCTTTTCAAGAACTGGAAAAGTCTTCCCCCTACTCCCGTCCCTCTGAGACTCCCTCTCATTTACACTGTATTTAATTTGTAGGCACAGCTGTTTACACGTCGTCTCCCCCTTTAGAACTGGGCAGGGGCTGTGTTTTGTCTTGCTGTGAATCCTAGCGCACAGGACATAGTAAGCACTTCATAAATGCTCATTTCCACTGTCAAGGGTGATCTTCCTAAAGCTCCAGTCAGACCATGTCATATCCCTCCCCACCCCCAACACACATTCAGTACACTCCAGTGACTTCCTGCAGTCTCCAGGATCAAATATAAAGTCCTCTGCCTGGCATTCATGGCCTTTCATAGCTAGCCCCCTCCTACCTTTGCAGCCTTCTTATACTTTACGGGCCTCTCCTTTCCGGGCATTCTTCCGTGCCGGGCACGCTCTCCATCTGCATCTCCACGTCCCGGCTTCCTTCTAGTCCTCCCCAACGTCTCACTTTACCAGAAGCCTTTCCTCACTGACAATGCCTTCCCTCTTTCGGTTATTTCCGATTTATGCTGGATAGCTGACGTTCTGTGGATAGCGATTGGCATGTTGCCTCCCCCCACCCCACCTTGGACGGTGAGCTTTTGGAGGGCAGAGAATGTCTTTTGCCCTCTTGTGCTCCCGGTGCTGAGCACAGTGCCTGGCACACAGTAGGCACGGAACAAATACTGATTATGTCGCAGCTGCCGATATGCTATTTATCCTGTCTATAGCTCATTCCTACATATCTGTTTCTTGTCTCTCCCGTTTGATTATAAGTTCCTCGAGGGCAAAGCCTGACTTGCCTCTTTTTGCATACCCAAAGTTTAACCCCGAACCTGGCACACAGCAGGCGTTTAACAACTATTGATGGTATCTCTGTTAATTATTTCCTCTGTATCCTGTCTACAGCTTGTTCCTACGTATGTCTGCCTGTCTCCCCATTAGACTGTAAGCTCCTCGAGGGCAGTGGCTGCCTTTTGCCTCTTTTTGTCTCCCCAGAGCTTAGCACAAACCATGGGTACACAGCAGGCGCTTAATAAACGCGTGACGCCTTGACTAGCCGGGTGGATGAACACCTAAACAAGAGTCCCCGAGTGCCGCAGCCTGGAGGAAAGTCCGGTTCTGGCGATATGGGGGGATCCCGCCCCACCTTTCCCAGCCTCGGCTTCCCCCCCGAGAACCCCTCCTGACACAACCCCAGTCAAAGCCGCGCGGCTATCCCGCAGTGGGCTTTACCTCCAGATCAAGGGTGGTCCGGCATCCCAGGACCAGATCCCGCTGCACACCTGCGCCTGCGCACACGCCAGCGACCGCACTACCGCAGCCTTCTTGGGGCCTCTTCCGCTTCCTCCGTCCAGACTTCATTTCCCAAAGGCCTCGGGGGCGCTCTCTTCCCTGGCAGGCTTGGAAAGAGATCCTGGGAAACGGAATCTCAGCTTGCCCCTACGGATGCTGGGAAACATAGTCCCCACTGCACCCCTTCTCGGAGGAGATGATGTGCGGCAACGGAACCAAAGCGTAAATGTGTTTTGATTTATTAAATCTACTAATTTGTCGTAAGGGAGGACTTTGGGGGTGGGGGAAGGGATGGGAGGAGTGACTGGGGGTTAGTGATAGTGATGCACGGAAGAAACTGGAGAGAAGGATTGCAGCCGCGGTGATTATTTTTCTCATTGTGAGCTTAACCAACAGCGAGTAAGATGAGCATCTTCATGTACATGCAGTACAGTGGAGCATTGGACAGAAAGCCATGAATCTGTTATAACCTTTATTTTTTATGGTCATGAAAACAAATTCCTTTATTAGTCGTGTCAGAAAAAAAAGAAAGAAAAGAAAATGTGCTTTGATCTGCATTCGAGTCTATTGGCTCCCTCTTTGTGGAGGTGGATATGTTGCATATTTCAAGAATACTTTGGAATTGCGGATGGTCATTGTGTTGACATAATTCCTAAATCTTTCAAAGTTGATTATCTTTACAATATTGTTGTTATTGTGTAGTCATCTCCTAGTTATGCTCTCCTGGAAGTTGTGGTTGTTGGCTATAATTTTTGTGGGAGCTTCTGTTTTGGAGTTTCTTTCACAAATTATTTCCCCCAGAGGGGGGAGTCTAGCTAATTAAGAGGAGCTATTTTATATATTTTATATATATGTATATATAGTTATTATTTTAAATAATTTCACCCATTTAGCCCTGGCTCCTCTTATTATTTCGTTTTCAACATTCATTTTTATAAGATTTTGAGTTCCAAATTTTTCCTCCTCCCTTCCCACCCCCTACCCAAGACAGCATGCAATCCGATTATAGGCTATACATGTACCATATTGCTTATGATGCTTCTTTGGCAAATCTCAGTGCTCTGGATGCTTCTATCTCTTGGACTAAAGTCTCCTCATAGGAATTCTCTAATCTCTGACCTTGCTAAGAGGCAAGAGATTTTGGAGGTGCCCCTTATAAGCCCTCAGACAAAGAGGGTGCCCTCTCAAGTGAAATGTATTTCCATACTCAGCTGTGAATGTGTTCTCCCTTCTTTCACCAGTTAAGTTGACATCCACTCCTTCCACCCCTTTCTCCATACTTGTACAGATTTCTACTTTCATACTCCAATTATGTGAAATAATTTTCCCCGTCCTTCTCCCTTCTCCTGATCCTAGTATATTCCTTTCCTTCTCCCTTTCCATTCTTCAGATCGTCAAAATATAACAGAAGCACTTTCAAGCTCTCTTATTATCTCCCCATATTAGAATGCAAAAAGTTTGTCCTTATTTAGTCCCTTATGATTGTTCAGGTTTACCTTTTAATGTTTTTTGATTCCCATTTTTTTTAACATTTCTATGCATCTCTTATCTTTATATCAGGAATGCTTGGAAGTCTTCTATTTCATTAAAAATCTATTTTGTTCCTCTGTAGGATTACCCTCAGTTTTACTGAGTAAGTTATCCTTAGTTTTAAGTCTATATCCTTTACCTTCTGGAATATCTTATTCCAAGCTCTCAGCTCCTGTATAGTGGTGGCTGCTAAATTGTTCGTGATCCTAACTATGGCTCCTTGCTACTTGGAATTCTTTCTTTCTGGATGCTTACAGTATTTCCCCCCCCCTCTAGAATTTCTGGATGTTGGCTATAATTTTGTGGGAGTTTCTGTTTTGGAGTTTCTTTCAGAAAGTAACCAGTGGATTCTTTCTGTTTCAACTTTTCCCTCTGGTTCAAAGAAATCTGGCAGTTTTCTTGTAAGATTTCTTGAAACATAATGTCAACGCTCTTTTTTTTTTCTCAGAACTTTCAGGGAATCCAGTGATTCTTAAATAATTTCTTTTCTATCTGTTTCCAGGTCTGTTTTTGCTTTGAGATACCTTATATTTTCTTCTATTTTTCAGTCTTTTAACTTTGTTTTAATATTTCTTATTGTCTCTTGTAGCCATTAGCTTTTATTTAATTCATTTTTATTTTTAGGAAGTTTATATCTTGGGCAAAATGTCCTATCTGTGGTACCAGGTTGTTAATTTTCTTCCAGTTCTTTTGTGGCTCTCATTTCTTTTCTCTTTTTTTTTTCTTCCAGAACTCTGATTTCATTTATTAAAATATTTTAAAATTCTTGCTTCATGTCTTCTAGGAATTCTAGTTGAACTTGTGTTCAAACTATTTTTCTTTGAGATTTTGCTTATAGGTGTTTTGGAGTCATTCTCTTCTTCTTGTATCCTGAGCTACTCTGTCGCCACTATAGTTTTGTGGGGTTTTTTTTGTTTTGTTTTGTTTTGAATGGTGGGATTCTTTTGCTGCTGTTTTTCACTCATTCTTCCATTCAACTTCCTGACTTCAGTCTTTATGTTAGGGTTGGTTCTGCACACTTCTGGAAGGAATATTTGAGCTGAGTGTATGTTTTCTGGGGTCCTGCTGCTACTTTCTTGGATTATTGAGCATTCTTTTATTCTGGGATCTCAACATCTACAGGTCAGGTTGGGGACCTATAAGCTTTCAATGCTCAAAAAGTGGTCTGACCTAGGGTAAAGTCTGATCATTGCCCTCCTGGTCAGAGCACTGCAAATTCAGACCTGGGTTTGGGTCTGATCAGCAAACCTGTTATCTTGGCCCTGGTTGGAGTTCCTGTAGACTGATGCTAGACTCAGCCACTATCAGCCAGCTAGAAAACTCTGCAAGTTCAGAGTGACAGAACGATAGGCTTCCCTTTGTTTTGGGATTCTTGCCTTGGTTATTCCTCTTTGAGCTTCAGATTAAGCTAGAAACTGGAACTGAGACCTTGTTCCACTCCTAGGGTCAAAGACAAACAGTTGCTGCTTTCTTAGTACATGTGTTCCATATGGCCATTCCTGTCTGGAACCTGTCCCCAGTGTCCATAGACAACTCCTTCTATCTCATTTTTGTCAACCTGGGAAGGAAAAATGACTCACTGTGATATTTTTATTGGATTTTCCAACAAAGATAAGTTTTTCACATTTTCCAAATATGTATAGAGCAGTCGAGGAGGGGGGCACCTCTGTTGTACTAATACCTGCGCTTCTACCATCTTGACCCTACCTCTGGCATTCCCTCCTTGCTATAAATAGAAACCATCTATACCTTCTCACTTGTGAAATTCTTGGTGATGTTAATGCAGAAATCCTCCATAAAGGATCCATTCAATGTGCTAGATAGATGCTCTCTCCAAGGTCTTTTACACATGTTCGTGGGTTCCAGGACAGAACCAGTCATATGACACATTTTTGCCACATGTCTTCCTTTTCTGACCATACATTTCTACCAAATATCTCCCTGTGCCACTTCTTGTACATAGGTCATCTTTGAAAATATTCTCTAGCCTCCTCATACCCACCATAAATCTCTCCATTGCTCTTCTTTTGGCTATCCAAAAATTAATTTTTTGAGAAATTGTAGTGTTGCAAATTTGCAACTAAACAGCATGATGAAGAAAAGTTTTTTTTTTGTTAAAGAGATGGTGAAGTCTGTAATCTGTCTGATCCTTTTGTCTTTGTGGAGATTCTTAGGGTCCAAGAAAAAGATTCAGAGGGGAGCTGGCAGAACAAATGCTGAGATTCTAGCTCAGCAAAGAAAATGCCATTCCTTCACTGAGGTCCTGAGGCTAGCATTGCTGGGGGCTGAGACACAGTTCAGGATTGAACTGAGTAGTGAAGAGCAGACACCATGCCATAATCAACATTGTCCAAGATCATCTGAGGACTGCCAGCTACTGTGAATCCTGTTTGCTGGGAGACTTGGGGGTCCAGGAGATATCATCTCCATCTTTCCTTCATTCATAGTGGGGAGGAGGGGAGAGTAAACACCCTCCCACCTCCCATTTCTCTTTACCACTGAGTTGCTTGTGTTCAGGACTTTTTTTTCCTATCTTCCCTAAAGATCTAGGAGGGAGTAGACATGAGGGAGAAGAATTTATATTTTCTTTTGCATTTTAATTCCATCATTAAAATTATGTGATTATATTCTGAGTTCTGAATCTAGTTAGTGCCAAGAGACCAGCAAAACTGAAATATATAATGAATTCAGAATAATGAGGTAAATATATATTTTAATCCTTTATCAGTATTTCATCTTCTTGATAATACTTGAGACCTGAGAACAAGAGCAAATTGCCACCAATGAGCTGTCATATTGGGGCAGGGAAAGACACTCGTACTAATTCTGGATATCAACCTGATAAAAGGCAACATGTGGGGGGCGGCCAGGTGGCACAGTGAGTAAGAGCACTGGCCCTGGCGTCGGGAGACCCGGGATCGGTTCTGGTCTCAGATACTTGGCACCCACACAAAATAACTGGCCGTGTAACCTTGAGCAAGTTACTTAACCCCAATTGCTTTAAAAATAAAAGGCAACATGTGCAGAGGCTATGAATATCAGGAACAGCTTTATTAGAATATTCTTGGTGGGTCACTCATTCCTCTCTGAGCTCCGCTGACTCTCTAGATAGATTTCTTCCACCATAAGGCCCTAGTAGCTTTCTCACCCCGCAAGATGCCTCTACCACCAAGCCCCAGAACCCTTCTTATCCAAGAAGTTCCCTCTTCAGGGAGATCCCTGTGGTACTTTCCCCTGGTTGGTCAGTTTTTCCCAGAACATTTATTTTAAGGAAGCATCTAGGCCAGCCTTTTTACTCCTTCATTCCTCCTCAGGCTCCATTCCTGACTCTCTGTACTTCTTTCTCCATTCCCCCCATGCTGGCACCTTCTCTTGCCTCACTTCCCTGCTCCCCATCTCCACCTCCACTCCACACCATTTTTAACTTCCTTTTATGTGTTGTCTTCACATTATGTATTGTCTTCAGTGTTATGTATTAGAATGTAAGCTCCTTGAGGGCAGGTACTGACTTTCTTTTTGCTTTTATTTATATTTGTATTCTTAGCAGTTAGCATTGGCAGCTAGGTGATACAGTAGATAAAGGGCTGGGTCTAGAGTCAGGAAGACTCATCTTCCTGAATTCAAATCTGGCTTTAGACATTTACTAAACTGCGATCCTGTGCAAGTCACTTAACCATGTTTGCCTCAGTTTCCTCACCTAAAAAATGAGCTAGAGAAGGAAATGGCAAACCAATACAGTATCTTTGCCATGAAATCCCCAAATGGGGTCACAAAGAGTCAGACATGACTGAAAAATGACTGAACAACAAACATTAAACATAGTACTAGGCACGTAGTAAACTCTTAACAAATGCTTATTGACTTAAATAATGTATTTCACTCTGTGCTAAGTTACACCCCTTGTTTAGATTTTTACTTATGTAACAAGATGTATAATATTCCAAATGAATATCACATAGAATTTACCCCACATGTGTTACATGTTTATGTTACAATAATTTTTTGTGCTGATGTGTAGCTGAAATTGTTAACTAGTTTGTAGTTTTACAAATGTAATTTGACTTGCTCTTTTCTTCAAACCTGGCCTCAAACACTCACTAGCAGTGTGACTCTGGGCAAGTCACATAATCTCTGTTTGCTTCAGTTTCAACTGTAAAGGGGGAATAATAATAGCCTTTACCTCACAGGGTTGTTGTAACACAGGATCAAATGAGATAATACTTGTAAAAAGTGATTAGCACAGCGTCTGTCACCAAGTAGGCACTATATAAATGCTTACTCCCTCCCTCCCTCTATCTAGACCTCCGAAGAAGTTAGGGTTCTGAAGATACTTATATATCCCCCACTAAACACTTCCTCTTTGTTTAGTCCCTTATGCTTGCTCACATATAGTTACCTTCTTTTTCTCCCTCTCTTGACTCCTGTTTTTGAATTTCAGAGTTTCTTCTTACCTCTGGTCTTTTCATCAGGAAGGTTTGAAAGTACCCTATTTTATTAATGGCCTATTTTTTCCCTCTCTAAGATTATATTTTTTCTGGGTAAGTTATTCTTGGTTGTAAACCTATATATTTTGCTTCTACTTAGAATAGCATATTCTAAGCTCTCTGCTCCTTGTTAGGTTTGGCTGCTAAATGTTTTGTGATGTTGCCTGTGTCTCCTTGCTACTTGAATTCTTTATTTCTGGCTGCTTGCAGTATTTTTCTTTGACCTAGAAGGTCTGGATTTTGGATATCACATTCCCTGGTGTTTTCATTTTGGGATTCTTTTAGGACATGACTGGTGGGTCCTTTCTGTTTTCATTCTGCTGTCTAGTTCTAAGAGATCTGGGAAGTTTTACTTTGTAATTTCTTGAAATATGATGTCTAGTCTATTTTTTAGTCAACATTTTTTGGTAGTTCAGTGAGTCTTAAATTATCCTTGATCTATTTTCTAGGTCAATTTTTTGTTGTCATTATATAAGATGCCTTATATTTTCTTCTATTTTTTTTTAATTTTTTGGCTTTATTTTTAATATCTCTTGTCTTAAGGAGCCATTAACTTCTGTTTGGTTCATTCTGATTTTCCACAAATTTTGTTTAAAGTTTGTTTAAGGTTTTGTACCTTTTATGGCAAGTTGTTAATTGTTTTCCAAATCATTCTTCCATTTCTCATTTATTATTCTTTCCTCTAAATATTCTCATTTTGTTTTAAAAATAATTTTTTCATTTAACTTTTGCTTCATTTCTTTTAGGAATTCTAGTTTTATTTGTGTTCAAGATGTATTTTTCTTTGAAGCTTTGTTTGTGGGTATTTTGGAGTTTTCTTCTAGATTTGAGTCTTGGGCATCTCTGTAACCATGATAGCTCTTTATAATAGGATTTTTTGGAGAAGGGTAGCTCATTCCCCACTTTAGATTTTGAATTAGGGATGGGCTTTGTGTACTTCTGGAGGGAAAGTCTAGTCCATGTTTGGTCTTATTTTGTGTCCTTTAAAGTGCTGCAGCTGCTTTCTTGTGGTGGTGTGTTATGTCTTCCAAGGATCCCAGGGACAGCACAAACTGGGAATCACTAAATTGCTGCTTTCCTCTTCTAAGCTTTGCAAGCTTCTGACCTGAGTTTGGGCCTAAGTCCACTGGACACAGGGAATCAGCCTGATAAAAGGCATCACATGCAGAAAGCTATGAATGTCAGGAACAGCTTTATTTGGAATATTAGTGCTCCAGGTTGGAACTCTAATAAACCACTGTTGTATCCAGCTACCATCAGCTATCTAGGAAGCTTTGCATGTTCAGAGCAACAGAACTATAGTTTCTACTTTGTTCTGAACTCCCTGCCCTGGTTATTCCACTGCAGACTTCATACTGGCGTGGAAGTCAGATCTGAGAACCCACTCCATTAGAGGAGTCAGAGCTACAGAGCTGCTACTCACTCCTTTTCCTGCTCCTTGCCCTGTACACAGCATCCTTGCCCCAGTCCACCACACCTAGGAACACATTCCCTCCATAGTCCACACTCAGCTCTGAGTATGAGCCACAGAGCTGCCAGATGGTACCTGTTCCTGCTTTCTGCATAGTATTAGACCTCTCTGTACTGGGTCCAGGATCTCTTCTGGTCCTAGTGCATGGCTACAGGCTCTCCTGCAGTTTCTGTACTGGAACGCTCCAGGTGTCCTGCCCTTGACTAGACCCCCTCAATGTCCACAGACTTCTCCATCTCCCTATGTGAAAATGGAATAGAAAAATAACTCACTGTGATTTTTTTTTCTTGGATTTCCTAATTAGGAATTGGTCTGTAGTAATAGCAGCAGCAGTAGTAGTAATAGTAATAATCTAGCTCAGTCCTGAGAAACAACTCAGCTCAGCAGTTGATCAGTCAGATAGCTGAAACACTGTGTCCTACTTAGAAGGGAGCAACTTTCCAGTGGCCATGACGTACTTTCAATCAGATTTGATGGGGGCAGATGTTTAGTTGCAACCATTTTAAGTTTGAACCCCAGGAGATACTGTGTTCCCAATTTGGGTGGGTGGGGGGAATCTCTTTGTACTTTTTTCTTGCTATATCTTCTCAGTAAATATTCCTTTGTAAAAACTAACTGGGGGCGGCTAAGTGGTGTAGTGAATAGAGCACCAGCCCTGGAGTCAGGAGGACCCCAGTTTGGTTCCAGCCTCAGACACTTAACACCCACACAAAAAAACTAGCTTTGTAACCTTGGGCAAGTTACTTAACCCCAACTGCCTTCCAAAAAGGCAAAAAACAAAACAAAACATTGACCATAGAGAAGTTCATAACAAAGACCAAATGGGGGGGAAAAGTAAGTCAAGAGATTCAAATCAAAATCACAGGGTAAAAGAACTGACAGTGGGACAAGGTACCAGGAGAGTGCAGATAGACAGAATAGAAAGATGGGAATTTGTCTTAAGAAATTACTTTCTTTGGGGAACTGAAAGATAGGATGTAAGCTCTTTGAGGGTCACAACTTTGTTTTTCCTTTGTATTTCCAAGAAATAAAACAATCCTTGTTGATTGACTAAGTGAAAGGGGGGCGGTAAAGACATTTGTGAATCACTAATGATTTCCTCCATAATAGGCTCTAAGCTGGCAACAAAGTGGGAACAGAGGCCTACAGTGTCAGAAACATGCACAAGGTGTTTAACCACTGCAGTGGATAGGTTAATCAGGAATGTCTGCCAAGGAGAGTCCACAAGCCTGTTAGCCACACAGTTTGCCCATCCATGACATTGGATGACTGGCCTAGATGTACTCTTAAGGTCCTGGTCAACTCTATATCTATACTGCTGTGATCAAAACACCCGGAAAGGTACTGGGGTGGGTATGGGTGGGTGTCACATTGGGGAGACCAGAGGAGTGGTGATCAGAATCCATGGGTCTCAAATAGTAAGTTTTGCTTTCAAACCTATAACATATTCTATATTTTCAGATTCATTCTGTGGGGTCCCTAGATAATGGACAACCATGAGAACATATGGATTAATGATCTGCACTGAAATTCAGTGTCAGTACCTTTCCAATGTTCCTAACAGGATCAGCCTAACTACAATACTTTCCAAGAACTGCTCTTCACAATCCTTGGTTCCAGCCCAACCGAGGCAGGAAGTGAGCAGGGAGAGAGCCTAGAAACTCAACTAGAATGCTTAACTAATACTCTTTGGGATTCCAAGGGAAAAGATTTATTCTCCTCAAGAATCCTCTCAAGGGTCCTTGCCCTGTCCATAGTCATGGGCCTTAGACATGGGCTCTTTTTTATTGTCCTTACAGATGGATCTCCCCACTTCCTATACCTAAAGCCGAGGCCTATAGGTTTCACTAGATTTATCCCTGTTTATGGTATCAATAAAGTGTGTTCAGGGGGGGTGACTAAAATTAGTTACTGAAACTGGATTTTCTGTGCTTATTTTATTCTAGAGCTACAGTTAACAGTGTCACCTGCAGAAGAGAAGGTAATCCTGAATCTTTGCCAAGAAAACCCTATATGAGATCACCAAGAGTTGGACATGATTGCATAACATCTTTGGGCAACTAGGTGGCGCAGTGGATAGAGTACTGGGCCTGGCGTCAGGAAGACTCGTCTTCCTGAGTTCAAATGTGGCCTCAGACACTTACTAGCGGTGTGACCCTAGGCAAGTCACTCAACCCTGTTTGCATAAGTTTCCACATCTATAAAATGAACTGGAGAAGGAATGGCAAACCACCTCAGTGTCCTTGCCAAGAAAACTCCAAATGGTGTCACAGAGTTAGCCGTGACTGAAATGCCTGAACAACAGAGAAGTCTGAAAGGAAGGGAAAATTTTTATAGGCATAAGTAACCATCAATTACTGTGGCTGAAAATACCCAAACGTGCAGCCAGAAGCAATTGCAAGTGAAATTTTCTGTACCCTGAAAGAATGAGGATAGACTGGGCAAGATCTTACCTGAGGATCAATCAGTAAATAAGATCCAGGGTGAAATAAGCATCTTTCAAAGAGGTAAAACCAAGTAGAGCTTACTCCTCTTTCCAGTAGAGACTGAGGTGTGAAGAAGAGGGGTATATGTGTGTATGGGAATCTTAGTCTGTCTTTCCTCCTCTCTTCCTTTCCTCAGCCCGAGGTAAGTCTTAGTGATTTGATTTGCTGGATGATTCAATTTCCACATAAGAATAGGTGAGTGTTGTGATTTAAGGGTCTTAGGAAACCCCTGCTGCGTACAAATATTTACCTTAGACTACCACATAGGGGTAATATCAAGCAAATAGGGAGTATCATATTGTATTATGGGGTGGCAATCATTCACACCTTAGTATGAAATCAGAGGGAATGAAAGTAATGGGAAAATGACAGGTACTTTTAGACCAGGGCTGAGAGGCTGATGAAAGAGCATTTAGATAGAGCAGAATGGGATAGTCTTTAGAGGAGGCTTGATGGAGATCAGAGATTTAAGCTGCATAAGAAATTGAAAACAAGGTAGGCATAGGGACCAGGCAGAGGAAAAAGGGGGAATAATTTAGAGGACCAGGGGAAGAGACTAAGGGGCTCAAGTGTTTGAAGATGAGGTCTAACAGAATATGGCCTGATTAAGGAAGATCTTAAATGGTAGGCAGAATATAGAACTGATTTTCCAGACAAAAAGGAAGCATTTGGGGCTTTTGAGCCAAGAACTGATATTTTAGGAAGGTTAGTCTGTCAGCTGTATGCAAGATACATAAAAAGGAGACAGAATTAGACACAGGAAGTAGGGAGGACATTAGACATAGTAAGACAGTAGGGAGACCAAAAGGCCCTGACTGTGCTGGTGGCAGAGGAAATGCAGAGAAATAGGCAAATCAGGGTCAGTGGGAACTGATGGCCAACTGGATATGAAAGCAACAAGTCATTCATTTATTCCACAGACATTTATTGAGCACTTACTATTTGCAAGGCACTGAGGGAATAAAAAAGCCCTGACTCCTAAATCAGGTTATTTTGAAACTGAAGAGCAGCGGACTTCAAATACTGTACTGCCTGTTAGGGTCTTGGGGCCTACCTCAGTTTCCTCATCTGTAAAATTAAGGGATAGGCCTAGATGGCCTCTAAAGTTCTTTCTAGCTCTAAATCTATGACCTTCCGCATAAAGATAACTAAAAATGACAGCAAACGATAGCTATAGTTTTATATATATTCTCACTTGACCTTCACAGCTGTGAGGTAAATATGATTACCCCCCCTTCCCCCATTTTAGAGATGAGCAAACTGAGGATCAGAGAAGTGACTTATGTATGATTGATCATCCAGCAAGTAGAGAGTGTCAAGGGCAGGATTCAAACCCAGACCTTCTTCAAGTACAGAATTCTCCACTTTGCCACACCGCCTCTCTAGGAGGAGTAATACAAATAAGGCTTTCTAGGTAAAAACGAAGGCTAGAATAGTGCAGAAGAGAGAGAAATTACTTCCATTTGAGGTGAGCCTTGGAGCAATAGGATTTTACTGAATAGAGGTGGGGTGATGAGGACAATCCAGACAAAAGAACATCCACTTTTGTGAGCCAGAAATTAGAGAAACAAGGGAGAGAAGGTCAGGGGTTAACATTGGAGCTCTGCGTAGAAGAGGAATCAGGTTGAGTAGGTAGGCTGGAACCAGACTGTGGAAAGGCTTGAGTGTTAGGCTGAGTCTGGACTTAATCCTATAGGTGATGAAAGTTTTAGAACCAGAGTGAGGAATAATTCCAGGGGTATTTAACAAAATTGCCTAGCAGCTATGTGTAGAATGGATTGAATGAGAGCCTCAAGGTAAAGAATTTGGAAAGGCTGCAATAAAATGGGTATGAGGAGATAAGAACCTTAATAGGAAAATGTTAAACTGGAATAGAAGGAATAAGTGTGAAAGAAAATGTAAAGGAAAAAGACTGGCCTTGTCCAAAATGATTTCAGGGTCTGGACTGGGAAATAGAAGACTATGACCATTGATAGAAATGGGTTATTTGAGAAGTAAAACTGGTTTAGAACATCAGAGATAACAAGTTTAGTTTTTGATGTGTTAAGTTCAAAATGAAACGAAACATTACAGTGGAGAGTCAAGACAATCTGTTCAACTCTTATAACTGATAGATACTAGTTGTATGACCCAGGGTATATCATTTAACTTCCTGGTATTCTAGGGACAGTTAGGTGGCTTAGTGGATAGAGTACCACAGCAGTCAGGAGAACCTGAGTTCAGATGTGTCTCAGACACTTGCTAGCTATGTGACTTGGGGCAAGTCACTTAATCTGTTTACCTCAATTTCCTTATCTTCATGCATCTTGCATACAGTAAAATGGAGATAATATTGGCACCTACCTCCCAAGACTGTTGTGAGAACTGAGATATTTGTAAAGCACTTTATAAATAGTAAAGTGCTATATAAATGCTAGCTATTATTACTATTATTATTTTATAAGCTGCAGAGAAGTTTTCAACTGCATTTCTAGTAGTAGTTGTCTCACCAAGGAGTTCCCTATTCCAGTGAAATCAGTCTTTGACTTCTATGTTTAAAGTGATAGAGGAACGAACAAACTGAGATTTACCTTAGGTAGTTAGCATCAGATAATAGGAGCACAGGTAAGAGATCAAGAAAGCAGACTGTATAAAAACTTAGAATCTTAATCATCAGTCCTTTAAGGTGCCAGGAGGAACAGCTGGCACCCCACCCTGCCAAAATTAAAGAAGGCCACAAAAGCCCTGGCCCTATAATAAGCCAAATCATATCAGTTATAAAGAACTAAGAATATCCCTCAAACCAGTTGCCGCACGGTTTTGATATATAGTTTCCCACTTTCACTTGCCCCATTGGACTTGTCTTCACGATCATGGATATGTTCACTTTTCTCTTTGGATCTGGCACCTTTATGCATCCCGTACTTTACTAAAGTCAGTGTATGAACACACTCAGACTTTGGTGCATCCCAGCTTTCAGTGAGATGGACTGTGTGGCTGCTGAAGCTCTATGTATAGAACAAATGGAGAAGAGGAGGAATGCTGGCTTACTGGCTGGGCTGGTTACTTGTCCACATGAATCTCTTAACTTCCAGGGCCTCCAGTGTTCTACGACAGGATTCCAACATCAGTGATGAACTGAGAATGAGCAACATGACGGTGGTAACTGAAGTAATTAAGTAGGTAAGAGAAATTTGGAGAGATGAGACCAAGGGCCAGCCTTTGGTCAAGAAAACCTAGTTATAAGCAAGAAAGAAAAAAAAGCAGTGTCCCACTAAGGGGGGCAGGGCATGAAAGTGAGATTGTACTGTTGTGGAAACAGGAACGTTTGAAAGCAGCAGTCAGAAGTGTCAGGAGTGGAGAGGCAGCAGGTAAGGAATAACAGGTCACTGGGTTTTGAAAGAAGAAAATCACCTTGGAGAAGTGGAGCATAAAGGGTTAAGATGGGAATTAGTAATGAGAAAGTAGAGGCAATGGGTAGGTTCAGTTGGAGGGGAGGATAGTGAGCCTAGTACTATATCTCTTGTCAGAATGGGAAGCCCAACACTTAATTGGCATAGAAGCAAGTGATCTAAGCTGTTAGTAGAGCAGAAGTAGTAAATTAGGTCTGAAAGCTACAGTTTATGATAACTGAAATTGAGAAGGGCCAAAATCCAAGTAAACCTAGTATCCCAAGAATCAGGACATAGGAAGACCCAAGTCAGGAGTTAAGGGGCAAATCCCAGGAAAGCTGCCAAGTGGAGCAGATTGGAGTCATAAGCATAGTTAAAAAGGCTTGTGTGTTGACTGACTGCTTTTTCACAATGGACTGAAAGTATTTATAGTCTTGATGTCAAGAGTTTCCAGGTTCTCAAAGGGCTACTGCTTTCTGCTTTAGATGGAGGCTTCCACAGGCCCAGGGTGCTAAAGCCATCTGTTAGTATGGGGCCCAATACATATGATCAGATAAGGAAACATGTATGTCTATTAGGAATTTGGAAATCTCAGTATCTGTGTCCCCTCCATTTTTCCCTTTATGATGAGCCCTAGCAATGACTAAGGAAGACTGGTTTTGGTGGTATTCCTAGGGCTACATTTTGCTTTTAAGATGCTTGACTTTAAATTTATGATACAGCACCTATAGGCCATTTGTTCAAGGAATTAGGAAGCAAAAGAAAGGGGAAAAAAATAGAATAGTAACCAGAAATGGAAGATTTAAGAAACATTTAAGATTGATATCCCCCATCTTAATATTTTAATGGAGGTCTCTTGCCCCATCTTAAATACTGGCAACAGAATAAAGTAAAAGGATAAATGAAGTTTTTCCCAAATTCATATTCCCAGGGTTACTCTTTGGCATAACGTCGTTGATGTTGGATAACAGATGACTTGCTACTGAAAACCTTTCCACACACACTACATTCATAGGGTTTCTCTCCAGTATGAGTTCTCTGATGTCGGTTAAGGTGACTTCTTTGATTAAAGGCTTTCCCACATTCATTGCACTCAAAGGGCTTCTCTTTACTATGAATTTTCTGATGTTGAGTAAGGGATGAACGGTCAAAAAAGGCTTTCCCACATTCATTACATTCAAAGGGAGTCTCTCCAGTATGAGTCCTTTGATGTCGAATAAGAGATGAGAGGCCAAAGAATGCTTTTTCACATTCATTACACTCATAAGGCTTCTCTCCAGTATGTGTTAGCTGATGTCGAGTAAGTATACTTTTTTGACTGAAGGCTTTTCCACATTCATTACATTCATAGGGACTCTCACCAGTATGAATCCTTTGATGTCGAGTGAGAGATGATCTGTCAAAGAAGGCTTTCCCACATTCATCACATTCATAAGGCTTCTCTCCAGTATGAATTCTCTCATGTACAGCAAGGGATGAACGGTCATAGAAAGCTTTCCTACATTCACTACATTCATAGGGACTTTCTCCTGTGTGAGTCATCTCATGTCTCCTAAGACTGCTGCTGTGGCTGAAGGCTTTCCCACATTCCTTACATTCATAGGGTTTCTCTCCAGTATGAGTTCTCTGATGTCGATTAAGGGAAGAACGATCAAAAAAGGATTTCCTGCACTGATTACATTCATGGACTCTCTCTTTAGTGTGTTTTTTAGTAGGATTTATTGATATTTTCTTGACACTTCTCTCAAGAGAAAGTGGTTTTTCTCTTGTCTTCCCTACAGAGTTTTCCCTCTGCTTCTCCCCTCTGTCTTCAGGGACAGAAATCTCTCCTCTAATTCTTTCTGTTAATGTGCTGGGTGATCCTTCTTCTTCAGAAATGTTCTGCTTTGCAATTGATTCCTGGATTTCAGGCATATACTCCCAGCCTGAAATCAAGAGAACATACAAATGTAATCTGTGATAAGAACAGAGTATTCTCTTTCTGTAAAGAAAATAAAATGCTCTAGTGGAAAAAAGCAGAATTAAACCAAAAATAATGAGAACCAGGTATTCATGTTATTGGGCAGACCTCCAAACCAGTCTTGTAAACTGTGGAAAGTTGAAGAAATAAGAGAGGAGAGGGTAACAGAGAAAAGAACTAGGAAGTCTGGACATAGGGGTAGGGGATTATCTCTCTAATCAATGTGAACAGAAAATATGAGAAAACCCATCCAGGAATATGGTAGCATACTGTTTTGGTCATCTTTAAGTGGAGGAGAAAGTAATGAATAGAAATATCAAGGAAAGAATAAGAATTAGAATGGATGTGGGAAGACAATTTTTAGTGAGGAAAAAAGGGTGGTCTTTTGAAAAGATGAAGAGGAGGAAAAAACTGGAGGCTGGCAGCACGAAAAGAGAAGCACAGGAATAACATCCAAGAAAAAAAAGAAACTCTCTTCCATCCCACCTAAGTCACAAAATTTAAGAAAGCTTTGCTGTCTGGGTCCATTACAATGACAATCTCAGCAATCCTTGGGGTAACTGAGGAGATCTCTCTCATTAAACACGTAGGCTGTTATTTCCATGGAGTCCCATCTGTCTAGTTCTTTTTCACAGGCAGCTGGTGGCATGCCTGTAATAACACTGATTTGGAGACAGGAAGACCTGAGTTTAAATCCAGCATCAGATAGCTTCTAGCTGTGTGATCCTGGCAAGTCACTTAACCTGTCTGCCTCAGTTTCCTCAACTGTAAAATGAGGAAAATAACAGCACCTACTTTACAGACTTGTTGTAAGAATCAAATGAAATATTTGTAGAAAAGTATGCACAGTGCCTGGCACATAGTGGGCTCCACAGAAATGCTTATCCCCTCCCCTTTCTTATCTTACCTAGAGAAGTATTTCTTGGTACTGCTTTTTCTTCAGTTCCTTGCAAATCAAGTATCCAAGGCTCCTCCCCTTGCTCCAACTGGAAAATCACATCAGGTTTAGAAATGGGAAGCCCTGTTTATAGAGAAGAGAATGGAACAGATACTAGCTGTGTGGCTTTGGGCAAGTCACTTAACCCTGTCTTAAAAAAAAAAAAGACAAGGTATACCTGGTGATCTACACCCTATATACCAGAACTAAGCTTCCTTCCAACCTCCACTCAGGTGCCACATACTGAATTGAGCATTTCCTCATGACCACAGGTGTTAACATTCTCTCCCTCCCCCTGGTATTTACTTAATTTGTGTACATGCTGTGCTCCATTCTCCTAGTGGAATGTAAATGCTAGGCACTGGCTGCTTTTTGTTTCTGCCTTTGACATCCCAAGTGCCTTGTATACATCAGGCACTTAATGAATGTTTACTGAATTAAACTTGCTTACTTCCATTTAGTGAAAAGCTGTATGTTCCTAATACAGGGCAGATTCTGAATCAGGGGATGAAGCCATCCTTACCCAGTGAGATGAGGTTTCTATAGTTCTCTAGCATCACATCCCTGTAGAGGTCCCTCTGAGCAGGGTTCAGTTGCTGCCATTCCTCTTGGGTGAAGTTCACGGCCACATCCTTGAACGTGACTGGTTCCTGAAACAAACAGATTCTGGTTCACTCAGGAATGCCTCAATCCTAGGAAAAGGGAGCCAATTAAAAGTATTTAGATAGTTTAGACATATAAGTGGTTCTGATAAGGATAAAGGATAAGTCCTATGTACTGTGGAATCAAGATAGAAGCATGTGACCCAAGGCAGAAATACCTTGTCCCCAGGTCATTGTGTCCATCCCAGGGCTTTACTAAAGGAGGCACCACAGCATGGAACTCTTCTTAAGGTGGGCCCAGTTTCCTAGGAATGAATACCTAGGTCTCTGATCCCTGGATTGGCTACAGCTGAATGAAAAAGATCCCTGATGAGGAAAGGAAAAATGGGATTGAATTTCAAGAGAGAAGAAAGTCCAAGTCACCTGGGAACTGGCTGTCAGGAACATAAGAGCCATTTCTTCTTCTTCTAGATTCCCCTCTTAAATAAAGGCAGTCTTGAGAATGCAGGGCTGAGGAAAAAGAAAGAGGATATGAAGGAGCCTGGTCTTGTCTTATTACTCCTAAACTCACCAGGCTGGAAATCTCAAGTGAGTGTGACTTTCTTACCTTTTCCATACTGTATAAAGACAGAGGACAGAAAGAACACAGGTGTGGCAGTCTTGTCTTCTCTCAAGATCAAAGGGTCAAGAATAATAATACCTGTGACTTTGACTCTGTGTCTGCACTTACGGTACACAGCAGGAGAAAGAACTCTTTATCTGAGTCAGATCACATAGCTATGTGATTTGTAACAAGACTCAACCTTTTTGTCCCTCAGTCACTTTCAAGAGAAAGTATTTTCTTCCCCATTTCACATGAGATATAAAGAATAAACGTTTTGACTTCCCCATCTGCCTCGTGGCTACATGATATGAGCATCAAAGAGTTAGCACAGTAGACTAGGAACAACACAGAATGAGTAATCAGGACACTTTACTCTGCCTATGTAGGTATGTGACCTATCTGTAAAACTGGGATAATGATACAATGTATGGCAACATGTGGTTTAAAAATGAGACTATTCATTAAAATCATACTTGATATTCTTCTTAGGAATGCTTCTTATCAGAGAATCTCATAAACCACTGAATCCAACCTGTGCATGAACAAGCACTCACTCAACCAACCACACACCTGACAAGTGGTCATCTGGCTTGTGGCTGAGGACTCAGTCTAGTAAGAGGAAACCATCCTACCTCTCCTACCGTGTTTCCCCGATAATAAGACCTATCCCAAAAATAAGCCCTCCCCTTACTGTGTAAGATTCCTCTAAAATAAGCCCTCCCCAGAAAATAAGCCCTATTGAGATTGCTGCCCCCCCCCCCCCGTGAAACGCACGCCATGCTCCGAGCTGCATCCAATCAGAGCTGCAGCAGTGAGCGCGTCATCCTGTTCTTTATTGAATTTTTGTTCACATTTACCTGTTTATTAAAATTGCTGTCAATGTTCATTAAAATAAGCCCTCCCCTGAAAATAAGCCCTCTGGTGTTTTTCTGTCCAAAAAAAATAATAAGACAGTGTCTTATTATCGGGGAAACACAGTAGATGCCCATTCCACTTCTGCATAGCTCTCACTGAATTTTCTCCTCCTTTCTCTGAGGCTAAAGCCACCTTCTTCTCAATTTCCATACATTCCTTTGAATCCTGCCTTCTGGCAGAACCAGTTTCTTTTCTACAGAACAGTTGTTTATGTCTCTTCAAAGACTTTTCATCTCCAGGCTAAGTACCTCTCAATTTTTCCCATCAGTCCCTCTTTCTCAGGTTTTCCAGAAGGCTGAAATCCCCTATTATGTAGCCTGGTCTCCTCCTGTTTTTCTTAAGTTGTATGCCTAGAACTTAACATGGAACTTCACATATCTTAACCACATGGTGGCATTTTTGCCGCTCTGTGGACTTTACCTATTTTGGGGATCATGTTGCGTAGGACAGCATTAGACTTTTAGGCTGCCATCACCCAGTGGGCATAGCTTGGGTTTGCAGTCCATTTAACCCCAAGAGCGTCTTCACTTCAGGATGTTGTACACTGTCCCTTCTTACATATGGGCAGCTGATTTCTGGAACTTAACTTTATTTTGTCTGTATTAAATATGATCTTAGTCAGTATAAGTATTCAAGGTCTTTTTGGTTCCTGACTCTCTCATTCCTCTTATGAGCTATCCCTTTAAGCTCTATCACATCTACAAATTTAACATGTGTGCCTCTTATTTCTTAGTCAAGTTATTGGCAAAAATATAGACGAGCATAGACCTTTATAAGTTGATATTGGCCTATCAGACTACTCTATGGCCAATCAGCCAGATCCAAATTCATCTAACTCTACCATCATCTAGCCCTTATCTCTTTATCTTATCTACAAGCACTGCATAAGACTTTGTTAGATGTTGTGCTACAATTTTTTTTTGTTTGTTTTTGGAGGGCAATTGGGGTTAAGTGACTTGCCCAGAGTCACACAGCTAGTTTTTTGTGTTAAGTGTCTGAGGCTGGACTTGAACTCAGGTCCGCCTGACTCCAGGGCCAGGGCTCTATTCACTGAGCCACCTAGCCGCCCCCTGTGGTACAATTTCATCATGGAAAATATCTCTGATAAAGCATCCTCTTTTTGGTGGGGTGAAGAATAAGATTATACACTTGTAATTTCATCTGTGTAGAAAATGACTGGTATATACACACGTTCCAGTCATTCAAGTGACTTGTCCAAGGTCACACAGCTAGTACGTGTCAGAAACAGGATTTGAACCTAGGTCTTCCTAAGGATGGTCCTATCCACTATGCCATGTTGGCTAAATTATCCTGATGAAAAGGAAATTAGATTAAGCTGGCATGAACTACTATAACCATGCTAGATTTCAGTGATCACTGCTTCCCTAAGTGTTCTCATGTTATCCTCTTAATAATATATTCTAGAGTCTTTGCCAAGAATCAAAGTGCAGTTTGCAAAGTGCAATCTCAGCGCAGTTTGCAAAATCCACCCTTTCCCCTTTTTTTTAAAAATTGAGACATATGACCACCTCCAATTCTCTAAGATCTTCCAAAGATCTACAATGCTGTGAATCAGTTAGTCTGGATTTTTATTCACTTTGAACCATTTTTTGTTGGGTTCCCAGTGCAAAGATTGTTCTCCTTGGAAGAAAAATGGGAAAATACGAGTTGAGTTGTCTGCTTTTTCACTGTTATCTGTTATTGCATCCTTCCTGAACAGAGGTCCTTCCCTTCTCTGATCTTCCTCTTGCCCCCAGCATTACTGGGGAAAAAGTCCTTTGTGTTGTTCTTAGCTTTTCTAGCCCGCGTTATTTTATTCTGGGACTTAGTGCTCCTGCCACCGTTCTCCAGTGACCAAGCTACTTTTTGTTATCATCCTTAGCTACTTGACTTTGCCTCCATATTTTATATATATCTTTTAAAAATCTTAGTGGATTAATTCCCTTTGCATGCATATCAGGCTCTTCAAGCAGCCTCCCTTTTTCTTCCTAATCAGGATCATTTTCTCCTTCTGTCTTCAGAATTTCATAGTTCTCTAGGTTTGTTTTTTTGTTTGTTTGTTTTTTAAGATTTCTAAACATTTGTCGTAGGCTACCTTTGCTTTGGTCCCTTTTCTGAAAACTTCTATGTTCCATGCTTGTCTGGCCAGATCCTTGCAGGGCTAATACCCTGCATATTCCTGCCTATAACATCAGAGACAGGAAGCCTATCAGATGCATCTGAGTAAACACTTTCTGACCTCATAAAATCACAAAATTTGAAAGTTAGAAAGGCCTTAGTGGCCATCAAGGCCAACCCATACAAAAGGATCCCCCATATTAGCATACCCAACAAAGGTACTTCCTTTAAAACCAATGGCTTTTTAAAGTATAATTGAACTGCCATGGGATAGAGATCATAAAGGATCCATTTACCCCACACGTGATTAAGGAGCGGTGCCAGCTTGTTGGAACCTGGATATTGTGCCAAGTCCTGAGACCACGATCACCACTGACCCTCCTGGTGGTGGTCCTAAAGACTATGACTTCCAGGGGTCAGCAACTAAAACTACGTTTCAGTCTTGCCACTCCAGTTGAGACCTGCTGTTATCTTCTGCTCCTGTCCTTGGTGTCCCTTAGGATTTAAGCCTTAAAAATATTAATCAATCAACAAGCTTTATTAAGCACCAATAAACACTGGGAATACAAATTTTTAAAAAATGAAACTATCCTTGTACCCAAGGCACTTATATTCTTATGGGGCGGGGGGGTGTTGGGAACAAAAGCTACATATATAAACGAAATATGTACAAAATAGTTAAAGTTATTTGGGGAGGTAAGCCCTAGCAGCTGTGACAAAAAAATAAAATTCAGAAAATATCAGATGCAGGAAGTGGCATCTAAGCTGAGATCTGAAGAATTCTTCATTGGATTCTAAAAGGCTGGGGCAAAGAGTCAATCCATTCTAAGCACAGTAAACAGTATGTGCAGAGTCAGAGACAGGAGAAAAAACATCATGTGTGAGGAGCAGCAAGAGCAATTCCTGGCTCATGGCAGATGTTTATTTAATGAATGCTTGTGGAATGACTGAAGGTCAGTTTGGCTAAATTTCAGAGAACAAGAAAGGGAGTTATGTATAATGAGGTTGGAAAGGTAGGTTGAGGCCACTTTGTGAAGGACTTTAGATACTAATTAGAGGAATTTATATTTGATTCTAAAGGTAAGAGAGAACCATTGGAGTTGGGGGGGAAAGGAGGTGATATGATCAGACCTGTGCTTTAAAGAATATCTCTTGGGGGCAGTAAGATGGCACAGTGAATAGAGCACCAGCCCTGGAGTCAGGAGGATATGAGTTCAAATCCAACCTCAGACATCTGACACACTTACTAGTTGCGTGACCTTGGGCAAGTCATTTAATCCCAATTGCCCTGCCTTCCCTCCTCCAAAAAAAAAATATCACGGTGGCAGCCGTGTGGTTGATGGATAGGAGATGGGAGAGACTTGAGACAAGAAAATCGATTTGTAAGCTATTGCCATAGTCTGGGCTGGAGATGGTGAGGTCCTGAATTAGGGTAGTGTAAAGGGTCCAAATGCTACAGATGTTGTGGACATAGAATCAATAAGGTTTGGTAACTGGTTGGATATGGGGAGCAAGGGAAAGTCAAGGATAACCTGGAGTTATAAGCCTGGGTGACTCCAAGAGGGTGCTGTCCACAATATAAACAGTGAAGTTAGGGCCCTCCTTGTACCACAAACATGACTGTTTCCTAAGGTTCTACACTCAGCCTTTTCAAGATATCTATTCCCATGGCTTCAACTATCACCTCTATAAAGAATGTCACTCAAATCTACTGTCTCCAGCTGTGCCCTCTCTCCTTAGTCCCAGTCTTCCCTATCCAACTCCATCATTTGGTTATGTCTTTCACCACAACAGTAATAGCCCTTCTTCCTCCATTTCATCTCCCTCTTCCCCCCATTAAAAAGGCTGGCGATCCTGTGAAGAGTTTAGAATTAGGGGTGTTGATTCGAGAGTCATCAGCATAGAAATAATAACAAGCCATTTACAATGGGTGTTCTCACCAAAACAGTGGCTGAAGCACAGAAGGCAGAAGGTAGAGCCTTGTAGAATACTGATTTAGTGGTGGGGAGAGGAAGAGGAGGAAACTTTAGAGAGGTAGGGGAAGAACCAGGAAGGTCAGTGTCATAGAAGCCAGGAGAGAAAAAAGGAGTTTCAAGAACTGGTGAGTAGTCAATCATCGATGAAGAAACAGGCCAGGAGTTTACAGTTTACTTAGAGACATCAAATGTATAAACATGAACTGGTAACAGTAACTGACAATGATAAACATCAAAACAATTAGGACAACAAACAGTAGGCCCCCCTTTTTTGTGTGGCCACTCCTGCATGGAATGCCTTCCCTTCCTCTTTCAGGGAATATAAGTTCATACTTTAAGGTGGGAAGAGAAAGAAAAGCCTTGCAGAGGTGGGGTGTGAAGAGCAAGAGGGAAAGAGGCCTCAGCTTCATGTCATCTGAAGGATGGCAAAAGGAGGACAACTGACTTGAAGGTGAGAATGTCCTGGTTTTCAAAAAAAAAAAAGGAAAGTACGGAATCTGCAAACTACAGGCTGGTGAGTTTCACTTCAATTCCTACAAAAACTCTGCTGCTTTTTTTTTAACCAAAGGAATGGCAAAATCTAAAATTTAGGCAATTTTTACATTCATCGAACTGAAATCTTAACACTGTGTTACCAGTTCCACAGACATTTATTAAACGATTAATATGATCGATGCACTGAAGGACCAAAGACAAGAACAAGCCAATCCTTACCCTCAAGGAGCTAACAATCTCCTAAGGAATATAGCATATACACAAATACATAAATATAAATGCACTGTGATTTCAGAAAGGAGACAGAATAAACAATGACAGGGAAGAAAGAAGGCTTCACTGGGAAAAGATGGCTTCATCATGGATAATTTGAACTGAGGCTTGAAGGAAGGATTTTGAGAGGTAAATATGAGGAATATATTGATTCACAAAATTCAGAATCTTAAGTCAAAGGCCACCTTGTCAAATGCATTTCCAAACAAGAATTTTCTCTACACTATATACCCAAACATAGTCATCTAGTCTTTACTTGAAGACAGTCATTGAGGGAAAGCCTATTAATTCTCAAGGAACTTATTTTACATCTGACTAATTTTAACTGTTAAGTTTTATTGTACTCTTTGCAACTTCTACCCTAGTGCTCCTAGTTTGGCCATATTCAGTCAATCAAAAGAAACCTCATCAAATGAGATAATACTTATGAAGCACTTGACAGTGCTTGGCACATAGTAGGCACTTAATAAATGTTTCTTCCCTCCTTAATCCCTATCCTTTTTCAACATGACAGTCCTTCAAATAATGTGAAGATATGTTCTTCTTAAGTCCTCCCTCCTGCAGGATAAATATCTCTTATCCCTGCAACAAATCCTTACATGCCGTGGTAACCCCTCCAGCTAGACACTCTCCAAACTCAGCAATGTACTTCCTAGAATGGGGTGCCCAGAAATGAATACTCCAGATGTGAACTAACCAGGGAAATGGAACTCTCACCTCCCTAATAAAAACAGGTGATATTTCTATAGACATCAAGGATTTTGGAGTGCTCTCCCCACCAAATTTCATTATCTTCCTAGTGCTAGGAATTTTTCCTCCCTTAATGTAACCTAATATTAGCTGTTTTGGCTGCCGTATCAGACTGTTGATTCATACAGAGTTCAAAGACCACTGAAATGATTGTGGTCCAGGTGTAAGCAGGAAAATGAGGAAGCTGACACTGTGATTCTCAAGTTAAATGTAAGATCACATTGATTCCATAAGCTCCTCCATGGGAAGGGCTGGTTTTCTTTTTCACCTTTGTATTCCCAGTGCCCAGTATTTATCAGGATAGTAACAAGGGGAAGGAGACAAGCATTTATTAAACACCTGTTATGTGCCAGGCACCATGCTAAGAGCTTTACAAATATCCTGTTTTGATATTAAATGCTTTTTGAATGAACCTTTTATAAGGACTGCAGGGAACTGAAGTATGGAGAAGTTAGCCAGTCTTGCCCGAGGTCACATGGCCAATTTGTGCCGGGGCACAAACCTGGGTCCGAGTCCAAAGGCTTTCCACCCTGCCCCACTAGATGGGGTGAGCAGTAAGAACCAAACCACCCACTCCACTTGAGTTAGAGTGATAAATTATATTTAGGATTGAGTGGTAGAGGACGGGGCACTTAGACCAGCTGGACAATGATGAAGGTCGGGACTAGGGTGGAAGCGGTGGGAATGTGGAGGTCACCCCCGAGAGCCCCTTCTGAACCAGGGATTCCATGAGCTTGGAAGGGGAAAACCCTTCTACATTTTTATTAATTGGTTTCTTTTGTAATTCTGTATTTAATTTGGTGCAAGGAACCCCCGACCCAGCAGTGGGTCCGGAGACCAAAAGGAGAGGGGCAGGAACCCCCCACCCTCACCCCCCGTCTTTGACTCCCCAGCACGGGTCCCCACATTCAGGAGGCACTTAATAAACGCCTGCGGAAGAGCAGCCTAGAAGCCCGAAGGGTGGAGGTGCCAGAATTCCACATGGGGATACCCAGCTCCGCACCTGGAGGACACCTGCACGCTCGGCGCCACCCACGATGACCCACAGAAGGACATGAACACTCACGAGAACGGACATGAGAGAGGTCCAAGCTGGGGTGCTGCCTGGCAGAGTATAACCCGGGCTACCCGACACCCCCACCCCCGTCCCCGTCGCAGGCTCCGAGTCCCCCGCTCCCCACAGGCCTCTCGTGACACAATCTCAATCTCCCACACCTACGCAAGCGCGTGCCGACAGAACGGCCTTTACCTCCAGACCAAGGATGGTCCAAAGTCCTACACTTCGGTTCCAACAGGCTACTACGCCTGCGCACCCTTAACCACCTCAAGCCGCCCAGAATTCCACCCCAGACTCCGTTTCCCGGAGGACTCCGCGGCGCTCCGCCCCAACCCGTCCTGGAGATGGATTCTGGGAAATCGCGTCTGAATGGGAAATGTGACCCTACGAATTCTGGGAAATGTAGTCCTTTGTGGGGGCTCGGTTGTTTTGCCACGAGGAATAAGCAGGAGGGCACGGATGGTGGTTAATGAGATATTATTACTAAGGAGAATGGTGTGTTTTCATGACAAGTCACAGAAACACAGCTGTGTCTACTGAAGGCCCCGCAATATCTTAACATTTTCGAGCACAATCTCCTGTAATGTAGATCTTTTAACTGGTATGAGATGCTAAGGTCAGGTGTAAATGGAACTCTAAAAGTGTAATTTGATCATTAGAACATCGAGATTTCAGTCTCAAATGTGTAGGGCTTTCATAAATTTGTGGTGCTGCATTCCAGAACTTAACTATGTAACTTACCTTTACTCACCAACCCAATTAAAAATTTTTCCCATCAAAAAATGTATGGCAAGTCAACAAACTTAAGCACTTAACTAGATGCCATGCATTGTACTAAGAGTAGATGATACAAAGAAAATCAAAGATAGTCTCTGTCTCTTAAGAACTCAGGATGTAACAGGGGAGACAATATTCAAAATACTATGTATAAACAAGACATATACAGGATAACTTGGAGGTAATCACAGAGGGAGAACACTGGCATTTAGAGAGTCTAGGAAAGGCTGGCAAAATATGGAATTTGAGATGAGATGCAAAGGAAGCCAAGGAACCGAGAAGTTGGAGAGAAGGAATAAAAGCATTCTAGGCATGGGGGACCAGGCAGTGAAAATGTGTGGGAAGAGGTCGGTGTCACTGGATTGCAGAGTACATGGAGAATAAAATGTAAGAAGAATGGAAAGGGACAAGGTTTTCAAGAGTTTTAAAAGCCCGATAGAGGATTGTATATTTGGTCCTGAAGGTAACAAAGAACCACAGGAGTTTATTGACTAGAATAATATAGAATATAGAGGAAGGTGGCACAGTCAGACCTGTACTTTAGGAAGTGCATTTGAGAGCTGAGTGGAGGACAGACTAGGGTGGGAAGAGACTTCAGGCAAGAAGATCTACCAGCAGGCTATTGCAACAGTCCAGGCATCAGGTGGTGAGCACTGTGTGGCACTCAAAGACCTGCTATAACCTAGCCTTTTCCTACCTTTCCAGTCTAACACTCTACTCTCCAAAACATACTCTAATTCAGTAACAACTGGCTATGAACAAGACACTCCATCTCTAGGCATTTTCTCTGCATGTTCCCCATGCCTAGAATGCTCTTCCTCTGATATTCTGAGTGTGGACCTCCCTGGCTTCCTTTACATCTCAACAAAATTTCATCTTTTACTGGAAGCTTTCCCCACCCCCTAATTCTAGTACCTTCCCTCTCTTAACTACTTCCTATTTATCCTGTGTGCAGTATGCTCTGTACATATTTGTTTGCATATTATCTTCCCCATTAGAATATAAGCTCTTTGAGGGTTTTTGCCTCTTTTTGTATCCCCAGTGCTTAGCACAGTGACTAGCATGAGGTAGATTGACTAATTAACTAGAGTTGTGGCATTGTTAGAATAGAGAAGGGGGATATATACGTATAAGAGATGTTTCCAAGGTCAAACTGATTGGGACTTAACAAAGTGGATATGGGAGGTGAGGAGTCCAGCCTGGGTAATAATTTAACAAATTTTATTTCCTTGTTTACAAAGAATTTTTTTAAAAACTTAAAAACAACCCTTAAGTATGCACATATGACCCAATTATTTTTTGAAAGTATTCTTCTTAGTAGGATTTTTTTGTGTTTAGTTCTTGGTACAGTCAGAATTTATTACATTTATTTAAATATAATATTTATTGCCATAACTACTAGGGCAACTAGGTGGCGTAGTGAATAGAGTGGTGGGCTTGGCATCAGGAAGACCTGAGTTCAAATCCAGCCTCAGACACTTACTAGCTGTGACCCTGAGCAAGTTATTTAACCCTGTTTGCCTTAGCTCCTCATCTGTAAAATAAGCTGGAAAAGGAAACTGCAAACCACTCCAGTATCTTTGCCAAGAAAACCTCAAAGGGGGCCAGGAAGAGTATGCAACTAAAATGGCTAAACAACAACTTAAAGAGTTCTTCTGAGCTCATGGGACTATTATGGTTAAAGCCTCATGGTGTTTTGAGTTTTTTTAAATGAAGTCTGTATTACCATCCTGTTTAAAACACGATAACTTCTAATGGTTTTGAAGATTTCTGTAGCAGGATTAAGATGTCAATCCCTGACCTGTGTAAGCAAACACTGACTCTAGCACCATACCACTGCTGCCTAATGGGGGAATGCTGATAGCCTGAGGGTCTTTCATCCATCTTGCTTCCTCCTATCTCCAGCAGCTCCACAGTTTGGTTTGTAGTGGTATTTTATGTTATCTTGGCCTTACTTTACATAGTGATGTTATTAATCTGTAAAATCCAAGTCCCTTAAGGGAAGAGATCCACATTCCAGATTCTTTAAGAGAAGAGGGATGACACAGTTCATCTAGTTTGCTAAGGCAACAATTAACCTGATACCATTTTAAATTCTGATTTGTTTTTTCCAGTGCTAGGATCAACATCAAATTAAAAATGAAATGGCAAAAAATTAAACTGTAGTCGTGATATTTCCACCAAAATGGCAATTAAGAACACTTGCGAACAGATTTAGAACCAAATACATTTCATAAAATCATGTAGTCTTAAAGTTCAAAAGAAACTTAGAGGTTAACTAGTTTAACCTCTTGCCCAATCCATGAATCCCTTCCCCCACATTCCCAACAGATGGTTCATCCATACTCAGCCAGAATGTTTGGGTATATGAACTCTACTCTACTTCCTAACACTCCATAGTCACCACAACTGGTCATAGTGAGAAAAAGCTATGATAAAATCTTTGATGCCAAATCCCCTCAAGCTAGGCCTTCTGTGCCTCAGATAGCAGGGAAGCCAAACATCTTACCCACTTCCCTTACAGGACTAGCCCAGCCTACTTGCCAATGCAAAACAATAATGAAGGGGCAGGGTAGAAGGGAGGAGGTGGTGTACTCTTCCTCATATATGGAGGATGGAACTTCTGTCCACAGCCCTGGCATGGCTGCTGAAGAGAACAAGCAGCCACAACTGTGCGTGGTAGGTACGGCTCCTTCTATTGGGAGAGACTAGAATACGACCTGGAAATGCCAAAAGTTGACAAATGCTACAAGTAGAAAAATGATAAGGAAATTTAACGTCTACTGGAGATCAATGGCATTGGCAACTTTCAAAAGTAGACTAATCTATAAAGTGGGGAGAGGTGGAAATGGGAGTAAAGAGGTGAGTAGGGGATAGAAGTAAAGGGAATGTGGCTAGCCCAATAAATAAATGAAGACTATGAGATAGCCTGTTTAAGAGCTTGGTAGGGATAAGGTCAAGTGGAACGGAAAGGAGATGAATAGGAATACCAAAGAATAAATCACAGAAAAGATGAAATTTAGGAAAAATGAATAATCCAGGAGTAAGGAATGAAAGAGGAGGGCTATACATTATTTAATTCCATTGCAGAATGGCACATAACCAACATTTGCTCTAATCTTTCTTCCACTCAGCTGTCAAAGTTGAATTTTCTCAAGCGTAGGTCTAACCATTTCAATTCTCCACTATCTACCTCCAAACCATATAAAATCTTCTGGTATTTAAAGCTCCTCATAACCTGGCCCCTACCTAACTTTCCAGTCTTCCTACACTTTACTCTCCTCTATGTACCAGCTACACTGTCCTATCTGCTCTCTCCTACCCTGGGCTTTTGCAATGGCTGGCCCCATGCCTAGAATTCTTTATGTCTCCCCCAGACCCTGACTCTTTATTTGCCTAGATTCTTTCAAGACAATTCAAATCCCACCTTCAAGAGGCCTTTCCTGTGCTTCTGGTGCCTTCCCCACTTCCATCTACTCTGTATATACCTTGCCTGTACCTAGTATGTCTCCCTCAGAATGTAAGCTCCTAGAGGACAGGAATTGTTTTTGCCTTTCTTGGTAACTGCATGGTTTAGTACAGTGCCTAAAATGTAGTAAGAACTTAATAAATGCTTCATTAATTCAGCCTTGTATGAGATGTCAAGCTGGCCCCAGACTATCCCAACTCAGAATCATGGTTAATTATTCATTAGGAAAACTTGACCTACCTGGACATCTTGCCAAGGAAGATATATGCTTTAGGAGAAGGAGACTTTTAAGTTTCCTCTTGAGTATTTGTGTCCCTCTCAAATTGAGGCCCAACAAGGCCAAGAAAAGTCCACTTTTTTGAAAGGTTTTCAGTTCATTTTGTACTTAAGAGTATCTGACAGCAGGTTCATGACATACTACCACAGACCACTTGCTCTTTCACTTGGCAGCAAAAGGAAGAAAAACTAAATAGCAAGCAGAAATGGCAGTAAGTTTGAATAATGGGTTTATTTAAAATAAGGGAGATTAATCATAAGTTTTTATGTAGTCCCTCATCATGCCTAAGTTCTTGAATATTTAATAAAGTGACAAGTTTGGCTGAAGTTTTCCCAAAAATTATGATATTCCCAGGGTTATTCTTTGGCATAACGTCGCTGATGTTGGATTACAGATGATTTGTGACTGAAAATTTTCCCACATACACCACATTCATAGGGTTTCTCTCCAGTATGAGTTATCTGATGTCGTTTAAGGTTCCTTTTCTGGATGAAGGTTTTTCCACATTCACCACATTCATATGGCTTCTCTTTACTATGAATTTTTTGATGTTGAGTAAGAGATGAACGGTCAAAGAAAGCTTTCCCACACTGATCACATTCATAGGGCTTTTCCCCAGTATGAATTCTCTGATGTCGATTAAGATGTGAGCGGTCAAAGAAGGCTTTCCCACATTCATCACATTCATATGGCTTTTCTCCAGTATGAATTCTTTCATGTATGGTAAGGGATGAACAGTCAAAGAAAGCTTTCCCACATTCATTACATTCATAGGGTCTTTCTCCTGTGTGAGTAATCTGATGTCTCCGAAGGCTACTTATATGTCTGAAGGTTTTCCCACATATATTACATTCAGGGCCTCTCTCCTTACTGGAATTTTTGGAGGCATTAACTGAAACTTTCTTGAAACTTCTCTCTTGGGAAGGAGATTTTTCCAATGTCTTCCCTTCAGAGTTTTCTCTTTTATTCTCCAATCCAACCTCAGGTACAGTAACTTTACTTGTAGATCTTTCTGTTAATCTCTCTGGTGACTGTATTTCTTCTGAAATGTTCTGCTTTGGAATTGATTTATAGGTCTTGGGCTTTTTCTCCCAGTCTGAAACTAAGGGAAAATAATATAAATTAATATGGTAATAATAAATATAATAAGTAATACAAATTAGCATATTCTCTGTGCTATTTAAAAGGAAAATGATCTGGTAGAATATGGATATTGATACTAAAAATACCTACTGATTCATCCACATTACTAGGCAAGTGTTTGTTATTGAAATTAAGAAACTGGAATAGTGCAAAGAAGAAAAAAGTAGGGAGAGGGGAAAGTAATCAGCAAGGCAAGCAAAAAATATGATTGAACTTATTCAGGAATAGGGTTAACATTACTCTCAGCATCCTTAAAAGTAGGGGATACTAATGAATAGAAAAAACAAGGAATACATAAGGATTAGGATTGGATTTGGATAGATACCCTTTCAGGAGTAATGAAAGATGATCTTTAGATAATGCGTAGAGAGGTAAAGGGTGTATGCAGCTAAAAAATGAGAAGGGAATCAAAAGCAACACAGTTAAAGAAAAACAGATTTCCCATTCCTACCAATACAAGATAGAAAAAAGCACACCTCCTCACTAAACACATGAGCTATAATTTCCACTACATCACCAGCAGGGCTCTCTCTCACTCACCCAAAGAGGTATTTTTTGGGACCTCTCTCCTTTCAGTTCCTTGAGCATTATGCATCCAAGGCTCTTGTCCCTGCTCCAACTGAAAGATCACATCAGGTTTGGAAATAGGAAGTCCTGTTTACAGAGAAGGGAATGAGACTTAACAGTTTGTCTTGGAGACACAGAATTGTGACAGAAGTCAATCTCGGCCCTTTTTCTGCAAAAGAAGGGAAATATATTTTATCTAATGTGAAAATTACTATATCGTCTAGTACAGTCTCATTTTACATGTGAGGAAACAGATGCTTAAGCAAAGTAATTTATGTTCTCAAGATCACAGGGCTAAAAAAAAAAAAAAGATCACAGGGCTAATGAGTGAAAGAGTGGCTGGGATGAATCCACTTTCTTCTGATTCCTCCCTCTTTCCACTGTAACATACTACATCCTACTGGGTGAGGATACAATAACAAGCCTCTGAAGGAGGCTCAAGGCTTACTTCCAGAGCCTCTGGAAATGGAGGATGTGAAAGGAACAACTTGGGGCAAGGGGGTGAGGTAACAAATGAAACCACTTATTTTCAACTCTATTCATAGTAGAACTTTCAAAAAGGATTAGAAATCTCTGACCTGAATCACAAGGCAAAACTCAGATGAGCAACTGAAAAGCTGCACAGCTCTTAACAATTTCCTCTGATATACCTGCACTCCTATGACTCTGAACCTCCGGGTGAAGTTATCCTTACCCAATGAGATAAGATTTCTATAGTTCTCCAACATCACATCTCTGTACAACTCCCTTTGTGCAGGGTTCAGTTGCCCCCACTCTTCCTGGGTGAAGTTCACAGCCACATCCTTGAATGTAACTGATTCCTGAAACAAATACATTCTTGTTCACCCATGGACTCCTCACTCCTGGGGAAAAGGAATTAATAAAAAGCACTTAAAAGAGATAGATAGGAGGTAAATCTGATAATGTTAAAGGCTCTCAGTACTGTAGAATAAGGAATAAAGCAAAAAGCATCTTGTCTCCAAGATCTGTGCCTATCACTGAGCCACAATGAGGGAAGGCAATAGAGGAGAAAACATTCCTTATGGTCCATCATGCACCAAGATAGGGCTAGTTTCCTAGGGATGAAGAATTGGGGGTTCTTGTTCCTGGATGGGACAGAGGTGGGCAGAGAAGCTTCATGACGAGGGTAGAAAAAAGGAAGCACATTCTGGAAATTGTGAATATATTTCATGAAAGATCAATTCACCTGGGATCTGGCTGCCAGGAACACAGGAGCCATTTCTTCTTCTGTATTCCCCTCCTGGAGAAAGGTTAAGTAGGGCTAGGAGAAAAAAAAGAGGACATGAGTAAGTCTAGTCTTATCTTGCAATTTCCACACTCAACAACCTTAACTCTGTACATAACAGTTTGGTGTGATTTTCCCCCCTCCCTTTCCATCATGCTTTCTGACCTCTACCTTTTCTAATGATTTTGTTTTATATTTTTTTATGAAGTTAAACACAAAGATTCTAATTATAAAAAAGGACAAAAGACTGCAAGTATATAGTATTATTGTTGTGCTGTAAGAAACCATGGATATGAATAATACAAAGAAAGTCGTTTCCTTCTGCTATTGGGCCAAAAGTGCCATCTTCACTCTCCTCCAACCTCCCCATCTTCCACCTCCAACTGACTCCTGATTCAGGGAGCAGCTTCCTCTTCAGTATGAATTTCCCAAAGAAATTCCCAATCCTGAAGCTGGAAGATGGGCTCTGGAAGCAGAGACCCAAGACCAAAGCAGGACTGGATGGCAAGAGTCAGGACACTCGGCACAGTCTATACCATTGAGAGTCACCTGTCTTGTTTAGATGCCTCTGGACTAGGGTTTTCCCTGGACTATCCCACTATTAGTTTACATGCTATCTCCAAGGTCCTAAATGTTTCTCCATAAGAACACTTGTATGTTGTGGTAAACGTTCAATTTAGCAAGGAAGAACAAAAAGATGCTCCCGTGGTCGAAGGGGAAGAAAATGATAACAACGACAAAGATACTGGGACCACTTGTTAAGTCCAGACTCGCCACGAGTGATATATGTGAAGCATTGTTTGCTTCAATGTGTGCATGTCAAGCTTTTTTTGTGAATATGAATCCTGAGGATGAAGATTCAGATGACTGTGTTGGAGAAGAATATGATGTGAAGGCACATGAACTAGGACAAAGGATTAGTCCTACATTTCATATCTACCAAAAACTGTATATTATAACTATAGAAGGACATACAACTGCATATAAAACCACAAATCTTCATTATGTGTAGCTTGGATTTTTTCTGTATATTTTAAAATAAATTTTTGTTAATGTCTTTTGTACATCATTATAGTTTCCTTTAGTGTCCTTCCTCTGCCACTCCTAAAGAGCTTCCCCATATAATAAATATTTTTAAAAAAAAAAGGAAGAAAAACTAGTGTAAATGACCAATACAACAACCAATACATCAAAAATCTGAAAATACATGAAATACTTGTGGACCTTCCCCCTCTGCAAATGGGTGGGGTGGGAGTCTCTTCTGCATCTTGGCTCTAGGATCAGATAGTCTGTACTTTGGAAAAATCCCTTTGGCAGTTGTGAGGAAGAATTAGAGAGAAGAAAACCCTGAGGCAGGAAGTCAAATTAGTAGGCTATTGCAACAATCCAGAGAAGAGATAATGAAGACCTAAACTAGGGTGGTGGCCCTTTGAATGGAGAGAAGGGGAAAGATGAAAGTGATGTGGGGAAAGGAATAACATGATCTGGTAAATGAATAGAGATGGGAAGCGAACATTCAAAGTTAACATCAAGGTTACAGACCTCACTAGAAGGATGTCTGATGTCCTTCAGAGACACAGGGAAGTTCTGAAGAGTGATGGGTTAGGTGTAAAACATAATGAGTTCAATTTTAGACATGCTGATTTTGAGATGCTTGTGGGATATCCAGTTAGAAATATCTCACAGGCAAATGGAAATGTGCATGTGAAACTCAGGAGAGACTAGAGCTAAATATATAGATTTGGGAGTTATATATATAGAAATCATCATTAAACTCATACAAGTTCATAAGGTCACTCAGCGAGAGTGTAAAGAAAATTTTAAAAGGCCCAAGATAACCTTGGGGAATAACCAGTTAAGGGACATGAAATGAATGATGAACCAACAAAGGCAAGTAAAGAAGCCATACAGGTAGAAGGAAAATTAACAAAGAACAGTGTCACAAAAGAACATAGAGGAGAGAACAGTGCCAAATACTGTAAAGGTTAAAAAGGATGAAAACTGAGAACAGTTCATTAGTCTGAACAATTAAGAGATCACTGCCAATCTTAAGAAAGAGTAATTTCTATTGAAGTCAGAAGACAAATGGCAAAGGATTAATTTTGAGTGAAAGTGGGGGCGGCTAGTGGAGCAGTGAATAGAGCACTGGCCCTGGAGTCAGGAGGACCTGACTTCAAATTCGACCTCAGACACTTAACACAAAAACTAGCCATGTGATACTGGGCAAGTCACTTAACCCCAATTGCCTCCAAAAAGAAAAGAAAAAGGAAAAATTTCAATCAACCTAATAACTTGAACATTAGAAACAAGTTCCTCTAGCCTATTCACATTAAAGAAAGAAAAGGATTCATATTCACAAAAATATTTATAGCAATTCATTTCATAGTAGCCAAAACCCAGAAACTAAGGTGGTACCCATCTACTGGGAAATGACTAAACAAGTTGTGATATATGAGTGATGGAATATTGTGCCATAAGAAATGACAAAATGAATGGTTCCAAAGGAAACCAGGAAAACCTCTATGAACTGATGCAGAGTGAAGTGAGAACTCAGAGAACAGTTTCTACAATGACAGTCTTTTCACTTTCCCTTCCAGAAAGAAAACTTGGATTTTGTAGTTACATAGTTGTTATGTGGTACTGGCAGAACTGGCAGAATCTGAAGATTACATCAAAATTTTCCTTGTCTTCCATACTTACATGAAGCAAGTTCCAAGGTCTCCTATCTTCCCTTCAGTAGCTCTCTTGGGTGACCTTTATGGTTAACTACTATTGCAAACTACTTTTTTGTGAGTTAGACTAGAACTGCAAATATAATGGGATCCACCGAATTGTAACGTCATGCTGCTGCTCTCCAGAACCTTTCCTCTCCTTCTTAAAAGTCAGGTACTCTGGCCTCACTTGGTGGTTAAGGCATAATTTATTTAGAAGAAAGTAGTACACGAGATGTATGAACACAAGATGCAAAGTCACAAAAAGACATGAAAAAAAATTCAGCTGTCTAATGAGAACTATATACCTTGTCTTCAGAACCTTCTCTCTACTTCTTTGGACCTAGTGTTCTTCTAAGGGTCATATAAAGTAAGTGATGGGAAAGCAAGTCAAATACTAAAATACTAAAGAAATCTTATAATTGTTTAGTCTAATTCTCAAAACTAATGAACTAAGATGGAAATTGCACAAACTTTTAGAGGTCTATCCTCCGTGAGTACAATGGAATAAGTAGATGGTGCTTTTAATAGTAATGACCAAAGGAGATGATTCTTATTTTTCCTTTGATTCTGTGTTATTATAGCTAAAGAAATTGAAAGGACAGGATAAAATAGAACATGATTTCTTAACATTTTCTATGTAATGGCTTCCTCTGGCAGTCAGTCTGTTGAAGCCTATGAACCCCTTAAGGTTTTTGTTTATGTTTTTTAATTTTAGACTCAAGGGACAGAACACAAATACAGAATAGAGAAAAGAAACAAAAACATATCATAAACTTAAATATTGGAACTTAAAAGAAAAAAAGCATGTTGTGTGCATAGCAGAACATGAGGATTCAAAATATGTAACAATAAATTTTCATTTCAAGAAAGCCTGTATGATAAATATATGTTGTGTTAAGAATTGTCTATCTTTGCTTCCTTTTAAGTTTTCTTTTGTTCTCTGTTGAGCATTTTTTCACATTGTTCTTTTTTTTTAAATGCATAAAATACATAGGGTTACAAAGAAAACAAATTATTCTAAAATACAGGAGCTAGGTGGTGCAATAGATAGAGCATGGGCCTGGAATCAGAAAGCCTCAAGTTCAAATCCAGTCTCTAACACCCACTAGCTTTGTGACCCTAAGGCAAGTCACTTAATCAGCCTGCCTCAGTGTCTTGAACTGTAAAATGAGGACAATAATAGTACCTACCTCCAAGAGCTGCTGTGAGGATTAAATGAGATAATAATTGTAAAGCACAGTGCCAGCATACAGTAAGCACTATATAAATTGTTCAGTTATTATTATTATCAATTTTTTTTAAAGTTCATGGCTACACTGCTTAAGCAGAAGATGCGTGATATTGCAACTCTATCTTGATAACGTAAGAGGGCAAAGGGGGTACATACATAGAGAGGTTATCTGCAAAGAAGTGATAATTTAATCCAAGAGGACTCAGGACCAAGCCCTTGGTACGACTAGAAACAGCGTTTTCCCCCTCAACTCCTAAAATTTTTAATTCTTGCCCCCGTCTTCACACTTTTAGCTCAAAATTTCCCCCAAAGTTCCTTGTCCTCTTGTTTTATTCCTAATCACACCTTGTTAAACTCCAGGCCTGAGTTACTCCATTCACTACTTTCTCTGATCATATTTGTGAGCTGCCAAAGGATCCTGGGGCAAGTTATACGACCTGCTGACTGTGTTCATTACCTATTTATGTCATCTAATATTAACTTGTCCCTCACTCACTGCTGCATAGGAATCTTTTTACCCGATTGATTCTCCACCACACTCTACATTAGCTATTCCAAATTGCTGTTCAGATCTTCTACATTATTTCCTATCAACTCTCTCTCAGTATTGGACCTCACCTCCTACTTGACTGACAAAAGAAGTGTGCATTGTGAGTTCCTTCTTCTCTCAATCTCTATACCTTAAAACTCATCATTCTCCCATTCTTATCTTTCTTTGCTCCACTCTCTATAGAAAAAAACGAGGCTTCTCCTTGCCTAAGTTAACCCCTCCACCTGTGTTCCTGGTACTTACACCTTCTTGTATCCTCTGAGAACTTTTACCCCCCTCTTCATTCTCTCTTTCATCTTCAGCCTGTCCTTCTTCACTAACTCCTTCCATGACCCCTACAAATATGCCTTGGTCTCCCTTGCATCCTTAAAAACTTTGACTTGACCTTGCTATTCTCTCAAACTATAATTCTGTATCTTTTTTTCCCCTTCTCAAACTTTTAGGAATGGTTTCCTCCATCACCTCACTATCACTAACTTCTTGATCTCTTGCAATCTGGCTTTCAATCCCACCTATTGACTGAAATTGCCCTCTCCAAGGGTACCAATGATCTCTTACTCTAACTGCTAAATCCAATAGCCTTTTCTCATTTCTCCTCCAGTCTTGGCTGTTGACCCCTTTCTAAACACTCTCCTTCTGTGATCCCATTCCCTTTTAGTTCTCCTGCTATTTGACTGACTACTACTCTCAGTTTCCT
The DNA here is from genome assembly GCF_028583685.1 of Petaurus breviceps papuanus. Classification (NCBI taxonomy): domain Eukaryota; kingdom Metazoa; phylum Chordata; class Mammalia; order Diprotodontia; family Petauridae; genus Petaurus; species Petaurus breviceps. The sequence goes on along the minus strand of NW_027187378.1, from coordinate 24,146,653 downwards.
TTGCTGGATCATCTTCCTCATTAACCTAGAATCGTACCAAGGACTTGGTCCTGAGTCCTCTTTTCTCATTATCACTTCTTTGCAGATAACCTCTCTATGTATTTATCTCCTGGCTTCCTAAGCTTCCAAACCCAACCTCCAACTGTTTAGAAGACATAGCTACTTGAATGGCCCATAGGCATTTCAAAATCAACATGTTCAGAAGAGAATTCATCATATCTCCATCCAAACCAATCCAACCTCCAAATTTTCCCATTTCCATCTTTAATTATATTTTTTTTGATCAGCAAAAATCTCTCCCACCTCAACCCTCTCCTCCCACCCCAAGTGAGAAGAAAAACAAACCCCATTACAAACATGTATAACCAAGCAAAACAAATTTTTGCATTGACCATGTTCAAAAAGTGTCTCATTCTGGACTGGGTCCTTCAATTCTCTATCAGGAGTGAGGCAGAAGTTTCATCATTAGTCCTCTGGAATTGTGGTTAATCATTGCGCTTATTAGAGTTCCTAATGTCTTTATTATTCTCCCTTTTCCCCTTTCCCTTCTAACTCCCTAATGAGTAAAATGTATTTCTGTAGCCAACTCTGTGTGTGTTCTTCCATCTCTTGTCCAGTTCAAGTAAATGAGTTTCAAGTGTTGGCCACTTCCCATTCTGTTTGTACAGATGTCTACTTGAGCACCCTGATTGTATGAGATAACTTTTCTATCTTTCTTTTCCCTTCCCTTCAAGTATATTCCTTTTTCTTTTCATTTTCTTCTTAAAACCATCAAGACATAAAAGAATCACTTCGATTAGACTATTTTATACCTTTTATACCTCATGATGACAGGGTTCAGAGAAAACATATGTACCATCTCCTCATATTGGAATGTAGACAGTCTATTATTGTTTAGTCTTTTAACACTGTTTTAATTCCTGTTTATTTTTTTTGTGGCATATTGTATTTGAAGTTCTCCATTCCTTTATAATATGGCTGCTTGGGGCGGCTAGGTGGCGCAGTGAATAGAGCACCAGCCCTGGAGTCAGGAGGACCTGAGTTCAAATCCGGCCTCAGACACTTGACACAATTACTAGCCACATGACTTTGGGCAAGTCACTTAACCCCAATTGCCCTCCAAAAAGAAATATATATATATATATATATATATATATATATATACACATATATAAAAAATATGGCTGCTAAATCATGTGTGATCCCAAGTATTGCTCCTTGGTACCTCTTCTTTCTGGATGCTTGCAGAATTTTTTTCCTTTGACTTGAAAGTTCTTGGTTTTCATACAGCGTTCCTGGAAGTTTTCATTTTGAAGTTTCTTTTGTGACATGACTAGTAGATTTTTTTTTTTTACCATTTCCATTTTGCCCTCTGATTCCAAGAGATGGAGGTAATTTTCTTTTAAGATGACTTAAAGTATAATATCTATGCTCTTCTTTTGGTCATGTCATCCGTAAAGTAGACCAATAATTCTTAAATTTTTTCAGTCTTTTGACTTTATTTTAATATTTTTACTTGGCTCATGGAGTCATTACCTTCTATTTAGTTCATTCAAATTTTGAGGGAGTTTGTTGCTTGGGCAAGGTTTTGTATGTCTTGTTTATTTCCCTTCCACTTTTTTTCTCCCACTGCTTTCATTTCTTTTCTAATACTTTCCCCTAGTGCTATTATTTCACTGATAAAGCATTTTTAACTCTTTTTTAAATGCCTGGATTCATCTCTTCCTAGAATGAATTTGTGCCTAAGCTTTTTTGGGTTTTTTGAGGCTTTGCTTAAAGATATTTTGGAGGGGACTGCTAGGTGGCGCAGTGTATAGAGCACCAGCCCTGGAGTCAGGAAGACCTGAGTTCAAATTTGACCTCAGACACTTAACACAAAACTAGCCATGTGACTAGCCAAGGCAAGTCACTTAACCCTAATTGCCCTACCTTCCCTTCTCCAAAAAGCAAAAAAAAAAAAGATATTTTGGAGTAATTTCCTTCTTCTGGCTTTATGTCTTGAACTCCCCTGTTGTAATAATAGTTTTTCACAATGAGATTGTTTGTTTGCTTACTCTTCCAGCCTATTTTCTGACTTGATGTTGGGGCCAGGCTTTTGTTCTTCTGTAGGGATGGTCGGCTTGGTCTTGGATTTTGTGCTATCCCAGAATTCCAGGGGCAGTTCAGGCTGAAAATCTGCAAGCTTTCAGGTGCTCCCAAAGTTAAACCAATGTCATACCCAGGGCAAAGTCTGATCACTACCCTGCTGTTCTGAGCTTTGCAAGTTTCTGACCTGAGTCTAGGTTTAAGTAACAAGAGATTGCAGCTTGACACAGCCACTGTTAACCAGTTAAAAAGCTCTGGTTCTAAATGACAGCTCTGTAGACTACCCTTTGATTTGGGATTGCTACCCTTGTTATTCCTCTGCAGGCTTCAGACTGGGCTATCAGCTGTAAATAAGACCCTGCTCTTCTGCTGGGGTTGGAATTATACTGCTGCTGTTTGCTTCTGAGCTTTCTCCTTTAAGACTAGGATCTTTGGCAGCTTCTTAATTGCCATACCTGGGTACAAACTCCCTTCTGAGATTTGCCTTGGATCTCAATTTAACCTCAACACTTCTCCCTTCTATCTCCTTATCACTCACACGGTCTCTATCCTACTTCAAGGCCTCATTACCCCTTGTCTACACAATTGCAACAGCCTCCTAATTAGTGCCTCTCGTCACTTCCTTGTCCAGTCTATCAAATATATAGCTGCCAAACTGATATTCCTAAAATACACACTTCACCACTACTGCTGGAGTCAACAGCAAGGCTCTAGTATGGATTCAATCTGAGTAATGATATATTGAATTTATAAATATTAGTTTGGACAGAAAGAGATTAGAAGGCAAGATGATCAGGGATTCTCAATATCCACAGAAACTGTGTGGTGGAGAATGGATTTCAGGGGTCCATAAACTTGAATGTGAGAAAAATTATACCTTTATTTTCACTAACTTCTAACTGAAATTTATAATTTCTTAAATTATTTAAAAACATTATTCTGAGGAGTCCAACAGTTTCACCAAACTCCCAAAAGGGTCCATAACACAAAATGGTTAAGAACTTCTGATCTAGATACACTAAAAATGATGAGTGACTAGGACTAGTGGGAATGAATGAAGAGAATAAGGATAGGTAGAGGGAATTCCCTGAGTGAGGAAAGGCCCTCTACCAATGCAGGTTAGCACTTTCTCTGCAACTTACAATCTGTGAGAGTTACTTAGAGCATAGAGGTTAAAGTGGTTTGCCCAGCATCACAGAGGCAGGATGTGTTAGAGAGATGGGACCCTGATCTTCCTAATTCCATAAACCCCATTCTCCATTCATGATACCACCCTGGCTCTGGCAGTCTATCCTCCATTAAGCTGTCAGAATAACTGCGGGTCCCACAACGTCACTCACATAAACATAAACATAAACACACACACACACACACACACACACACACACCCTCAAGAAACTCTCGTGGCTCCCTACCACCTCCAGGATCAAACACAAAATAAATACCCTGGCATTCAAAGCCTTGCCTGAACTAGCCCCCTCCCCCTTTCGTCTTCTCACACCCTAACACGTACTGTCCGACGCAGCTACACAGGCTCTTCCTTAAACCGGACAGTGCCTCTCCTAATTCTGGCCATTTTCCCCCGCGGTCTCCCGGGCCTGGAAGCCCTCCCTCCTCATCTACAACCCCGGGCTTCCTCCGAGTCCCAATTACAATCCCCATCTTCTACTGGAAGCCTTCCCTAACCCCTCTTTAATTCTAGTGTCTTCCCTCCGTTATTTATTTCATTTCCAATTTACCTAATCAACTTCCGAATGGAAGAATTCCAAATTAGTTTGTTTGTTCGAAGGAGTTTGCTTTTTGCCTCTCCCATTAGATGGTAAACTCCCCGAGGACAGGGACTCGTCTTCTGCCTCCACGGGTATCCCCTACCTTTAGCACAGAGGAGGCGCTTAATCAATGTTTATTGAAGAACTATGGAGAGGACCGCGCCAGGGGGTGATCAAGCCTCGAAGACTGTGCCCCGCCCCTCCGCAGGACCACGGCTCCCGCGGCCGCCGCGGGGCAGGGAACCATCCACTTCAAGGGGCTCTCCCCGCCCCCTTCCACACCCAGGGGCAGGCGGACCCCACTGCCCTCGGGCCCCTCGTGACACAATCACCCCAACACGCCGCGAACGCAGAACGGACTTTACCTACAATACCAAGCTCGTTCAGAGACCAAAAGAGGAGTGACTGCACCTGCCGCACCGCTTCCGCTTCTGGACGCTTAGGCCGAAACGGATTCTGGGAAAGTGGATCTCTGAGGGATTCTGGGAAATGTAGTCCCAGCTGGACCGCCTCTTGGCAGAGGCACTATGCAGAGACTATGCAGAAACTCAGCTGGACCTTTGCGTGGATTTGTTTTGTTTTGTGTATTTGTTGTAAGGAACGGGTTTTCTCTGAAGGAGACACAGCGTCGTGGGAAGGGGTGAATGTGTGTGTGTGTGTGTGTGTGTGTGCGTGTGTGTGCACGTGTGCGGGGGTGGGGGGGGGGGGGGGGGGGGGACGGGGGAGTTTATTCTATCAAAAATTCTTGTAATACGATATTCCAAAGGGCAAAAGTAAGCACCGAACAAGTTTGGAGAGGATAGTGAGAGTCATGTACAAAAGGAGGAAGAGAGCCAATGAAGCATTTTGAAAATACATGGAAAACCATTTCATTTTAGCTGTCATTTCAGTGGTTTTGCTTTTCCGGTTTGTTTGATTTTTTAGGATTGCTGTTTTGGTGTTTAGCTAGGGTTTTTGTTTGTTTGGGGTTTGGGGTTTGTTTTTTGGGGTTTTTTTGGTGATATACCCAATTTATCGATCTGCTCTTTCTTGTGTGGATGAAAGTGTTTAAGGGTATAAACTTTCCCTTGAGAACTGTTTTCACTGTAGTCCAGAGTGCTTATACATCATATATTAATAGATGGATTTTTTCTGCAAGTCTTAATTAAGCAAGCATTTAAGGATACACAGTGTGCAAAGAATCTAAATATAGGAAGATACAAAGTTTAGACAAAACATAGTCCGTTATGGAACTCACAGTCTAGTAAGGGGGTTTCCAACCTTTTCTTTGGGGGGGGGGGTTCCCTTCACCTTTAGTAAATTCTAGAATTATATCCAATCAATTAATTTTAAAGTAAATCCAGTAAATTTCAGAAGTTGGTTCTAGAATTTACCACAGAAATGTACACAAGAATTTTAAAGAGATTTATATTTCTCAAAAGGATAATATAGTTATTTACCTTGACAAGCTTCTCATATTCTCTGGGAGTACATATATCCCATGTTGGGAAGCCCAGTCTAGAAGGGGGATAACATATATATATATATGTATATATATGTATATATATATATGAACAGATAACTATAAAAGAAAATATTGTATGTCATATTCATTAGAGAGGTATAAAATAAACTGCTAGGGGCGGCCAGGTGGCTCAGCGAGTAAGAGCACCGACCCCAGTGTCAGGATGACCTGGGGGATTGAAAACAGGCTCAAATACTTAGCACCACACCCAGAAAATAACTGGCCGTATAACCTTGAGCAAGTTACTTAACCCCAATTGCTTAAAAAAAAAATTAAAAAAAAAATAAACTGCTAAGATTTGAGATATAATATACAGTTAGATGGACTTCCCATTAAGCAAGTCCAATCTATCTTGGATAGGCATTATAAACAGGCAGTAAACTGGGTCAAGAATTGAATAAAAGTAGAAAAGTAAACTGGATAGCACTCAGAAAACTACAATGTTTTTTGATCCCAAGCTATTCTGTGGCATAAAGACCCATTTCAAAAAAATCCATTGATGCCTTTTAAAAACCTTAGTCATCATAAACTGTAGTATATAAATGTAATGGAATACTTTAGTGCAATAAGAAATGATGAACAGGCAGATTTCAGAAAAGCCTGGAAAGACTTGTACAAACTGACACAGAAATGAGCAGAACCAAGAAAACACTGTACACAGTATCAACAACATTGTGTGATGATGAATTATAAATGACTCTTCTTCTCAGCAACACAATGGTTCAAGACAGGTACAAAGGACTTGTGGAGGAAAATGCTATCCATATCTAGATAAAGAACTGATGGACTCTGAATACCGATCGAAGCATATTTTTCACTTTATTCTTTCTTGTGTTTTTTTTTTTCCCTTTTGACCTGTTTTTTTCTTTAACAACTATGATGAATATGGAAATGTTTTACATCATAGCACATGTACAAACTATATCAAACTGCCTACTATTTTCGAAAGAGGGGAGGTGAGGGAGGAAGAAAAATTTGGAACTCAAGTTCCAAATCTTGTAAATCCAAAGTCTTGCAAAAATGAATGCTAAAAATTTTCTTGATATGTAATTGGAGGAAAAAAAATACTATTTAAAAAGAAAAAAAAAAACCATAGTCATTTTCCAATATAACTTCCTCCACCCTCGCTATCTAGCAAAAATTTTTGGTTTAACAAAGAAAAATTGTTAAGCATAGTTGGGAATGGTACCTCTATTCTCTTCAAATTAAAAAAATAATAATGTAACCTTTTACATTTAGGTCAAATATATTTGGGGCATATTGTACTGCATAGTGTATGATACTGGTCTGGACTTCCTTTCTGCCAAACTTTATTCTGGTTTTTATTACAATCTTCCTCTTGTTTGTATTTTTTCAATTGATCAAATTCTTGGCTGTGTATTTGTTTCTTGAGCTTGTCTAGTTTGTTCCACTGATCTAGTTTTCTGTTTTCAACTGGTTTCAAATGGTTTTAATGGTTACTTGTTTTCTAATACCTTTAGAGATAGGGTGATACTTTCTATTGCCTATGTGAACTTGGTTATTATTTTGCTTCCCTGAACTTAAGCTGTCTTCAAGAATCTAGTGGTTTGTCATTGGGTAGATTATATTTATTCCCCAAAGATTATAGAAGTCAGATTAACTTCTATCTTAAAATTATCCTTTTCCTTTGGCTTGAAGTACACTTTTTCTTTCACCTTTTATCCCTTTAAATTTTATATTCCTTTCTAAAATATATAGAGAACTGAGTCAAATGTATAAGAATATGAGTCATTTCCCAATTGATAAATGGTCAAAGGATATGTACTGGCAGTTTTCAGAAGAAATCAAAGCTATATATAGTCATATGAAACAATGCTTTAAATCACTCGTGAACTGATCCAACCATTCTGGAGAACAATTTGGAATTATGCCCAGAGGGCTATAAAACTGAACATACCATTTGACCCAGCAATACCAGTTCTAGAACTATATTCTAAAGAGATTTTTTAAAAGGGGAAAAGACCTTCTTGGACCTTATTGCAGCTCTTTTTGTGGTGGCAAAGAATTGGAAATTGAGGGGATGCCCATCAATTGGGAATGGCTGATCAAGTTGTGGTATATAATTGTATTGAAATGCTATTGTACTTTAAGAAATGATGAGTAGGGTGCTTTCAGAAAAACCTGGAAAGACTTACATGAACTGATGTGAACAGAACCAGGACAACATTGTACATAGTAACAACAATATTGTACAATGATCAACTGTGAATGACTTAGCCATTCTTCGCAATATAAAGATCCAAGACAATTCAGGAGGACTTTTGATGAAAAATTATATCCACCTCTGTAATGGAAATGCAAACTTAAAGATCTTCCCTGCCCCTAGGCTAGAGTGCACCTGGAGCCTGGGGAGGGAGGCTTGTTTTTCAGTAGATACTTTTTGATTGGCCAGTGGGTCAAAAAGGTTGTTACATTCTCTGAGCCAGGAGAAGGCTATATAAGCCCTGATGTGTAGCTTTGTTTTTGGGACTCACTTTGAGAAGTATTCTGTGATTTGATCTGAATTCTGGGAAGCCGTTGTTGAGAGTCCCCCGGCTTTGAAAAACCCAGAATGTGGAAACCCAGATGTTGACTGGGTATGGATGTAATGGTTGGACAGTTTGGAAATCTGTCTACTTGATGTTTCTGTCTTGATAATTATGCCTGTATACTTTGAGGTTCAGGGTGCTGACCTTTTCTCCTGACCAAGGTAAATGATATATGTCTGACTGATTAAAGTAAGCTTGTTAACCCATTTTGAGTTGCTTTCCTTTAACAAAGCAGATCCAAGAACCTGTATTGCTAGCAGCCACCCTGGGAACGCTGGGGTGCTTGCTGCTACAACCTCCAGAGAAAGAACTGATGGAGCCTGAATGAAGATTGAGGATACTTTTTCTTTACTTTATTTTTATTGTTTTTTTAGGAACTTGTCTTGTGAATCTTTCTGTTAATATCCCTGAAGATTCTACTTCAGAAATGGTCTGCTTTGATATTGACTCCTGGGTCTCAAATCTACTCTACCTTTGGAGAAGCACAAACCAATGTAAAACACAATCTATTCTCTTCAAGAAAAAAGAAAATGTTGTAAAGAGAAAGAGGATAAAGAAATAGAAAAGAATGTCCACCAGGCACCCATGGTATTAGCCAATTTCATAAAGAGACTAATTTATATAATCAGGCAAGAGGATAGAAGTTGAAGAGGAGAGATATGGAGGGATAGAAGAGGAAGTGAGATGGCTAGTCATTAAGTAATATGATCAGAGAATGAGAGTGTTGTAGACTTAATAAGAGCAACAGGATAAGTAGTGAAGACAGAATGAGTAGGATTATCAAGGAATGATTAAAACAGAGGATGAAGTCTGGGGAAATTAGTTTTTAGTGAATAAGGAAAAGGCAAAAGTCAGTCAATGGTCAAGAATACACGAGAAAGGGGAAATAGAGAAATAAGTTGTGTGAAAAAGTAACCACTACTCCCATCTAACTAAAAAAGAGGAAAGAGAGTTTTCCTGCCTGAATCTATGGCAAAAAAATTTCAGCAACTCTAAGGTCAATGTAGGAGAACTCTTTCTTGAACTGATTTTTCCAGTGTTCCCATCTCCTTGGTTCTCTTTCATTTACCTAAAGAGGTATTTCTTGGCATCTCTATTTCTCTTCATATTGATCATCTATGCCTCTTGCCCTTGTAGGAAGATCACATCAGGTTTAAAATGGGAAACAAGATTTATAGGGGAAATGAATGTCATAGAAATGTTCCAGAATTTAATCCCAGAACCTTGTTCTGTAAGGAAGAGAAAGGAAATGTAGTCTCATTTAATGTTATAACTGAAAAAGTCATAGAGACTATATAGTCCAACTTGCCTGTTCTGGCAGGTCTGAAAACAGGCCCAGATAGAAATGATTTGCCCAAGATTACACAACTAATAAGTGGTGGGGGTGGGGACTTGAACTGAGGCCTTCTGACTCTTTCCACCACATCAAGTTGTCACTCTATTCAGAAGGGACATACTAGGAAGTCTAGAGGGGATTACATGAACTACCAAAGGATGCTTGAATTTCCTTTTTTTTAGAAAGCAACCATTTAGGTAACTGATCAGGTCTATCTGAATTAGTTCATTTTTTCTCTTCCCCTATTTTATAACTGAAAATCTTTCACCTATCTATATTCAAATTTTGATGAATAATCTCTGAGCTTCAGGAAAAGAGGATAAGGAATGCATACACAAACAAGCTGCTTATTTTTAAGACGATGAAATGTATAACTTTCAACTCATAACAGGAAACAGAAATAGATGTATCATAAAATATGTAACATGCAATATGGCCAGTAGGTAGCACAGTGGATAGAGTGTCAAGCCTGGAATCAGGAAGACCTGAATTCAAATCTAGCCTCAAACACTTACTAGCTGTGTGACCCTGGGCAAGTCACTTACCCCAGTTTGTCTCAGTTTCCTCACCTGTAAAATGAGCTGGAGGAAGAAATGGTAAACTATTCTGGGATCTTTGCCAAGAAAACCCCAAATGGGGTCATGAATAGCTGCACATAACTGAAAAAGGACTAAATGACAACAATATAAGGACTGGGGTGAGTTCTCAGTTACTTTTTGTATTTATGATACATTCCTGGCACAGTACATGCAGTCTACTTGTTCAGAGTTTGGTAAGTGACCAAATCAGTTAAAGTTTATTTCAGAAGACTAATGGAGCGTGTACCTTCCACCTCCAGGTAGATTAGAAGGTAGAGGTGGTAGATTAGAAGTACAGTGTGCAGCATCCAGTTTTAGGCATTGTCAATGTGCTAATCTGCTTAGAATGACTATACTATTTGTCATAAGAAAAGGTTCTATTGGAATGGAGGGAGTCAGTAAGAAGTGGCAAGAAAAGAGCTTCTGTAGAATATTGTTTCTTTAAAAAAGAAATTTGGCATCAAAAGAGAAACTAAATGCCAGAACACGATCAGGTTTGGACAAAAGATTTGTTTGCAATTGAAGAAATCTATGTTAATTTTTTATATGTTTTCTTGGTTCTTGAATATTTAACAAAATAACAATTCAGACTAAAATGCTCTCCAAATTCATTATATTTCCAGGGTTACTCTTTGGCATAACGTCGCTGATGTATGATGACAGATGACTTGCTACTGAAAAATTTTCCACACACACTACATTCATAGGGTTTCTCTCCAGTATGAGTTCTTTGATGCTGATTAAGGTGCCTTCTTTGGATGAAGGCTTTCCCACATTCAGTGCATTTATGGGGTTTCTCTTTACTATGAATTTTCTGATGTTGAGTAAGAGACGAACGGTCAAAAAAGGCTTTGCCACATTCACTACATTCATAGGGACTTTCTCCTGTGTGAATAATCTGATGTCTCCGAAGGCTAAGGTTATGTCTAAAGGCTTTCCCACATTCATTGCATTCAAAGGGCTTCTCTCCAGTATGAGTTCTTTGATGTCGAGTAAGGGTTGATCGGTCAAAAAAGGCTTTTCCACATTCACTGCACTCAGGACCTCTTTCCTTAGTATTTTTTTGGGGAAATTTAATTGACAGGTGCTTAAAATCTCTCTTATGGGAAAGGATTTCTTCCCTTGTCTTTCTTTTGGTGTTTAGTCTGTGTCTCTCCAGTTTGCCCTCAGGTACAAACACTCCTCTAAGTCTTTTCATTAACATTTCTGGTGATCCTACTACTTCATAATTGTTCTGCTTTGGAGTTGATCCCCGGGCCTCAGGTATATTCTCTGAGCCTAAAACCAAGAGAAAATATAAATGTCATCTATTCTCTGTCCTAGGGAGAAAAAAGGAAAGAAAGAAAATGCTACAAGGAAAAGAAGATAACAAAACTAAAAATAATGCATGCTAAAATTTGTAAGACTGGATAGATCTCCCAAAAGCATAGTAAACTGGAGAGAGGATCAGAAATGGGAGTGAACAGAGCTGAGGAAACAATGAGAGGGAAGGTGACTGGCATACCAAGCAAGATGAGCAGAAAATAGGAGAACTAATATAAAAGTATGATATGAATGATGAGCAAGTATATTAAGTGGAGGGAATGGTGATGAATAGGAATATCAGGATATGAATAAGGATTAGGATAGGATCTGGGAAAATAAACTTTCACTGAGTAATGAAGAATGTCTCTGGTACAGAAGAGGAAAGAGCCGGTGGGTGACAACTTGAAAAGAGAATCAGAGGAATTATATTTGAAGAATGTGATACCACTGACCCAAGACAGATTTCCTGCATGAGTCAGTGGCAATAGAAATATCAGCTGACCTTGGGGTCACTGAAAAAAAAGTTCCTTCTTGATGGGGGAGGGGGAGGGGTTTATGGGCAGTGCCATGGTTGTTTTGAATGAATATGTATAAGCTTGATGGGGTGATCTCCATATAAGGTCATGGAGTGATCACCATATAAGGCTATAAATGTAAGACTGCGATCTGATTGGCTCGGACTCGCTATATATTTTCTTGTGTGAGAGGGCTCTCTCTCTCTCTCCGCCATGTAACTGCTGAAGAATAAACCACCCCGCTTCACTCCTCCACCTTCTGTCTGGTGTTTTTTCCCCGTGAGGGGCCGGTGACGACCGAAGACCCGGGATGGGTAAGTGAGAGGGCCGTGGGGCTAGTCGTCTAGATCTGTTGTGAGGGCAAACGCCCGCGACAGATTTTGGCGCCCAACGTGGGGCTCGACCTTTCGGGACGACTAGCTGGCGGACGGCCTGCTGGACGCAGCTGATCTGCTCCAGTCGCCAGGCAGCCTCGAGGCCACTGCAGTCTCGGGAAGAGGACAGGATGGGGACAGGGCATAGTATCCCTGTATTTAGGCCGGAGGAAAAGGGGGTGATAGCGGCGCAACTTTATAAGCTCTGCGCCAAAAGGGGGGCAAAAATCCCCATTAAGACCTGTAGGGAGTTTATAGATAAGATCTGGGACATATGCCCTTGGGTCAGGCATGTCGGCGTACAGGCCGATAGATGGAGAGTTGTGGGACAGCAGATGGCAGCTTTTGAGAATGGCTGCCCTGGTTCGCTAACACCCACTGATTTTTCGGTTTTTAAGATAGTGGACGCGGCATTGAATCCTTCCCCGATTGCCGCTTCCCGGTCCTTGGCCACACAGGTGGGCTCCTCATTAGCCGGGTCAGATTTAGAGTTAGAAAAAGGGGAGAATAAGGAATTGAAGGACCCAGGGGGCTTCGGTCAATATCCGTGGGAGGACTTGAGAGCTGTGGTAATGAATCAGGCGGCGGATAGTTCCGCTAGCAGTTCAGAAGGGGAAGATGAAGGTAAAAGGAGTGGGCGCCAAGATGGCGCCCGGGGATCGAGGGAGAGAAAAAGGACCCGGAAGGACACTCCCTCACGTTGGGAGAGGAGGGAGAGACGGGAGAACAAAGGGGAAACGGATGCAGGGGGCGTGCTCCCCACTTCCGCGCCCTTTACCTCCGCCTTGCCACCAAGCACCTCCTGTTTGCCAGGCAATTACTGTCCTGCCCCGTCTTTCGCTGCTAGTTCCGCATATGTCGCCCCTCCCTGCCCTCCGCCCCCACCTCCTCATTATGAGAAAGGGCGAGAGGCGAATATTTGTGAGGGAGAGGGGTTAATAAGGCGGAGCCTCCGTGTGGCGGCGGAGGCGGGCGCGGAGGTGGACTTCGCCTCTTGGGATGTCTATCCCATTTTGACTGATCCCCTTACCCCTTACGGGTCAGCGTACTCATTCTCCCATCCCATATAAGACACTGAAAGAGTTCAAAGAGGCGGTGACTAAGTATGGCCCTTCTTCACCTTATGTTAGGAGGCTACTTATGAACCTAGTGACCGCTCACCCCTGGACCCCAGGGGATTTTGACGAGCTAGCTATGTCCTGTCTAGACCCTGCTATGCATCTTGCCTTCCAGGCACAGGTGAAGAGGGAGGCCCGGCATTTGGCCCGACTTAAACCCGGCAGGGCCCCTCAAGACACTGAGCACTTAATTTGTGGCACTGGCCATTTTTCCAACCCGGCCGTGCAGGCAGCCTATGGGCAGTTAGAATTAGATGATGTCAAGGCCACACACATAGCGGCCTGGGAGAAGGTTTCTGCCAAGGGTATGACAGGGGGCCCTAAATTAGTTGGCCTGAAACAAAGACCTGATCAGACCCCCCTTTCCTTTGTTAACCAAGTTCAGGAGACGGTCCATAGGACCCTAGGCAGCGGCCCTGGAATGGACATACTCATTAAGCAATTGGTTAAGGAAGGCTTGCGCTCCAGGGAGGCAGCTGCGGTGGCATCCCTGCCATCGGAGGCCCCCTTGGAAGACGTCATAGATAAGTTAATGGACCTACCCCCGGAAAATCCTATTGCACAGTTGGTTTGCACTGCCCAGGATAGGGACCGCCAGCTTGTACAGGCGCTGGAAAAATTGACAGTCTCGAATACAGAGAGGGGACAGAGCCTCTTGGCGGCTATACAACAACTCAGCTCGTCAGCCCAGAAAGGTCCCGGCAAGCAGGCTTGTTTTCAATGTGGTCAATACGGCCATTATAAGGCCCAGTGCAAAGCCACCTCCAGGGGAACACCTCCTAAGTGTTTTAACTGTGGACGCCTTGGCCACATAGCGCGGTTTTGTCGCGCCAAGAATAAACAGGGCAGCGAACAAGCCCCTTTGGAGACCGGGGTCTCCCCCGGATCTCAACCGCAGGGAAACGGCGGGTGGAGGGGCCCAGCCGCAGGGCCCCTCCCCCATCCTCGTTAAGCGGCAATTATCCTCAGTTTGTAAGAGTCAGGACCTCTCCTGGAAAACAACCCTCCATCTTTACACTTCCCCCTGGAGAGGCGATAACAGTCCCTGCCCATTTGCCTTTCCACCCAGCTGTAGTGACCGGCCTAGAAGGCTCTCCTGACTTTGAGGTCCCCACCCTCTCTCCCCCCGAAAGATTCCCCTGCACAGTTGGCACATGCTAAGTTCCATATCTCAGCTCGGTCTCTTAGGGCTCTTTATGGTGTGCCGAAGAGCGAGGCCAGACTTATTGTCCGGTCATGTATTGTGTGTGCCCCCTTCCGCCCTCGCATTAAGGAGGACGCATTTAATCCCCGAGGTACTGCCCCCAATGAGCTTTGGCAAATGGATGTTACACATCTTGGCTCTAAGTTTATCCATGTTTGTGTTGATACCTTCTCATCTTTTGTCTTTGCTTCCCTGCAGCCCTGTGAGTCGACCAGGGCTGTTATTGCCCATCTCTATGAAATGATTTCTATCCTAGGAGTGCCATTAGCCTTAAAGACTGATAATGGCCCGGCATATACTTCCAAGGCCTTTGCCTTGTTCTGTACTGAATTTTCTATTCAACATGCTACAGGCCTCCCCTACAACCCTACCGGGCAAGCCCTTGTTGAGCGGGCAAACCGTACACTTAAGACCGTCCTGTTTAAACAAAAAGGGGGAATATGCAGGTCGGTCACTCGTCAAGAGTTGGCCCAGGTTGTCTTTACCTTAAATTTCCTGCAAGTTAGAGATGACGGCACCACTGCCGCCATGAGGTTCTGGAGCACCTCCGGTGAGAACACCACCTCTTCTCCATTGACCCTCCCCGCACCTAACCGGGCACTGCCCGGTTCCAGGGTAATGTGGCAGGATAAGGGGGGCCAATGGCACGGCCCTGTAAAAGTGGTTGGAAGAAGGCCCGGCCACCTTTCCTTTTTTCCAAATAATGACCCAACAGCGGTACAACAATGGGTGCCCCTTCACAAAGTTAGGGATCTTGATTAAGGTACCACCCCCGACAGGTTGGGGGGTGAGGAGAATTCTTGTTCTTCTTGTCTTTCAGATTGTCGACTCACCCTCCTCATCCTGGGTCTCCTTGCTGAGAATGCCGTGACGGAATTACGCTGGGGACTGCTTTCCACCTTCCCGAGACCCATGCCTGTGACTTCTTCGGCACAAGTTTTTCCTCGTTTATTTACAGTTAACAACACCCTTAAGCTCCCTGTTCTGCACCTCAACAACGACACTAGGCCGGTGGAAAGTAACAGGACAATATCACTTAATGGGACGTTATGTTTTCAAATCACACCCACAGTCGATCCGGAACTGTCACCATGTGTCGGGCTGTTTCCTCAAGAGGCTGTGTGGTCTGACCGCCTCAACTTTACAAGCAAGAGGGTGAACGGCTCCCTATTGAGAGGACTTTGGCCAGCCCGCACAATGATTAGAGTGAAGGATAACAGTGGTCTCCTTTGTGGAGAGGGCGGAGGGGAGTGGCGACCCCAGCCCAGCGCCCAGCCTCGCTGTCGGCCCTCCCACCACAAGGATTTTTGGCCCTGGACGGAGTGCCAGTCACCCGCAGCTGTCCCTGTGCACCCGTTTTTTACCTTTTCCCCTCCCATCCCTTCTGGTAATGTTACTGCGGGTGTGGCAACCAACTGGACTTGCCAAGATGCTAAACCTCTTATGTCCACTGTTACCTCCGATACAAACTCGCGTCATCTTCATTATGAAGATCCTGGGGTCACTGCAAACCCTTTTGATTTGTGGTTGCTCTGTGGGGAGGGAGGCGCTTGTTTGGATTTGCGCCCCATGGCCATGCTGTTGGGCGGGGTCATGGGGTGGGGAAATGGTACATGGACAGAACTGGACCCCTTCGATTTTAATATGTCAAGGCCAGTCAAGCACGTACAGATACCACCCACGCCTGTCTGTGTTTGGCAACCCTTTCTGTTTTTGGTTTCCAATTGGACAGGACACAATGAGTCTCTTCTCCAATGTAAGAATGACTGCTTTTATTCTTCCTGCTGGAATGCTCAAGCGTTCCCATTGGCAGTTGTCCTCCGCCTCCCACGGTGGGTTCCCTGGCCACTTAACATTACCAATTCTGCTTTGCAGTTAAGGCCAAAGAGAGACTTCGGCATTTCTGCTGCCATTATTGCCGCCATTGCTGTTGCTGCCGCTGCAGCTGCTGCAGCAGCCGCCAGTTTGGCCTATGCTGTGCCGACTGCGACGGCGGTCGCCAATCTGAGCGCCTCCGTTACCATGGCCTTGACAGCCCAAGAGGGAATAAATGGGCATCTGTATACCGGAATGATGCTTCTGAATCAGAGGGTGGACCTGATTCAGGAGGAGGTTGATGTCCTCTGGGAGGTAGCCCAAGTTGGGTGTACTCTGCGTATGCCTGGTTTATGTGTTACTCCTGTTTTGTATGAGAATTTTACTAGAGCAGCTAACCTGTCCCGTCAACTTTCCGCTCTCCTCCTAGGCAATTGGTCCGCCGAATACGAACAACAGATAAGACAATTAAGACTGGCTATTGCATCGGTGAATTCCACCTCTGTCGATCCTGCCGTTCTTTCCGGACTGTCTAAGTGGCTGCATGATGTTACAACCTGGTTCTCACAGTGGGGAGGCTTAACCTCCTCCACCGTGGTGTTTGTTCTTGTGATTATTTTGCTTTTGTATTGTGTTTGTAAGCTACGGCGCCGTCAGGATGGCTACATGCTTCTGACCCAACAGGCCCTTTTTACCCTCCAAGAGGGGGGAGATCCTCAGGTATGGTTCCAGGCCATGGAGGACGTGTGACACCTGGGGTAAGACGGGGGTGACTCCATGACGGGCAACTCCTCCCTCCTCAGCCGCCTAAGACAGGACCCAGGGTGTCGGTGTCCTAGGACGGGTAAGGTTCGAGTGAATCGGAGGTGACCTAAGCCAGAGGCCCCCGCACCGCACGTCAGAGTCCTTGGGACAGGACCCCTGAGTGGTAATGGGATTTTTCCGTGGTCTTTCGGGCAAGAAGCATGGTCACCTGTGTCGCCTGTAGCGAGAAGCTTAGCAGTTTGCATTACCGATTCTTTTGGCATATAGGATTTTCGTTTGCTTTAAAGAAAAAGGGGGAGTTGATGGGGGAGGGGGAGGGGTTTATGGGCGGTGCCATGGTTGTTTTGAATGAATATGTATAAGCTTGATGGGGTGATCTCCATATAAGGTCATGGGGTGATCACCATATAAGGCTATAAATGTAAGACTGCGATCTGATTGGCTCGGACTCGCTATATATTTTCTTGTGTGAGAGGGCTCTCTCTCTCTCTCCGCCATGTAACTGCTGAAGAATAAACCACCCCGCTTCACTCCTCCACCTTCTGTCTGGTGTTTTTTCCCCGTGAGGGGCCGGTGACGACCGAAGACCCGGGATGGGTAAGTGAGAGGGCCGTGGGGCTAGTCGTCTAGATCTGTTGTGAGGGCAAACGCCCGCAACACCTTCTCACTAAACAACTGGGCTGTTATTTCAATCGACTCCCATCTATCTGCTTCTTCTTTCACTCACTCACCTAGAGAGGTATTTATTGGGACCTTTCTCACTTCATTTCTCTGCAGGTCAGATATCCAAGGTTTTTCCCATTGCTCCAACTGGATGATCATGTCAGGTTTAGAAATCAGAAACCCTGTTTATAGAGAAGTGAATAAAGCATAGAATTTGTCCTGGAGATACAGAACTGTCCTGAAAATCAGTTCTAGGCCCTTCTGTTCTGCAAGGAAGGGAAGGTAAATATAGATTTGTGTTAGAAATGGAAGGACTTTATAGGTGAAGAAACTGATGCTGGACTTCCTCAAGATCATATAGTGAATAAGTCGTAGAGCTGGGATAAACCTAAGTCTCCTGCCTCTACTTTTAACTCTATCAAGTTGACACAGAATGTGGCAGACAAATTCAGAGGGAGTTTGCAGAGATTTTTTTGGGGGGAGGGGCAGAGAATTCTGAATGATACACAGGCTGGTGCTTCTAAGAACTTTGGGACCACAAGATGGGGGAAAATACAACATCAGAGAAGTACAATGAAGGTGTCTATTTTCAATTCTGTGAACTGTAGAACTTTTATCTTTTTTTTTTGGAGGGCAATTGGGGCTAAGTGACTTGCCCAAAGTCACACAGCTAGTAAGTGTGTCAAGTGTCTGAGGCCAGATTTGTACTCAGGTCCTCCTGACTCTAGGGCCAGTGCTCTATTCACTATGCCACCTAGCCACCCTGAACTTTCATCTTGTAACAGAGAACAGAAATATTGGATATCTCTGAGTCCAGAAAATATTAGAAATCTCTAGCTTGACTCACAAGTCAAAACTCATTTGAACAATTCTATTCTCTATAACCATCTCTTTGATATACCTGTGCCCCAAGATGCATTGAAATGGTGACCCTTTCCTCTGTCCCCTACCTCCATACTGTTGTGGTCTGTACCTTGACTGACTATTCCAGCTTGTTTGGTTTTTTTTCTATACAGGCACAACTAATACACACTTTATCTTCCATCCTTGTCACCAGTCTTTGGTCACTCTAAGCACTTCCTTATCCTTCCCACCTAGTTTTAAGAATAGGACTCTGATTTCTCTTCTCTTTAGGATCCAGAACCCCCTTTAGGTTGTTTGTTCTTACCATTTACATTGTAGTAGTCATTGTGTTTATTATTTCGGGACCTCATTTGTTAGGTATTCCTCATAGAGTTACTAGACTGTATTATTAGACTACATTATCACCTACATAGTTAAACAGGAGTCTTTGAAGCTTCAAAGCATTTCCTATAGGCATCTATTAAAGTCTAACACTATAATCTTATTATCATACTTCACCATGGCATAGAGGTAGGTGAGCCTGGACTCTCAAAAGTTAGACCAGTGCTCTTGGTAAAGGCTTCAAGGAGGGGCTTATTGATGGACCATATGCCTGGTATCAAGGACCAGCCTAGCTAAGTTCAGAAAACCTCATCAACAATTTTCAGGGTGATGAATTTGTTGGGCACAGAGACTAAAGAGATTATCTACAAAGTGGTAGAAAGCTGGTGCTTTGCATTTTTTGAGGACAGTATCTCTGATGCCTGCAAACTGAAATCATTCTAATATGACTACACTTAGCACATAGTCACAACATAGAAACAACTCCAGTCATACAACTACCCACCCTTCCTGATCTCTCCAATAGTCAGCGTTCTCTCCTCCCTCAAATTATCTTGTGTTTACTTTTCTTTGTAAATGTTATAACCTCCCCTCAGAAATAGAAAATAAACTCCATGGGGCTGGTTTTCATTTCACTTTGTTATCCTTAGTGCCTAATAAAATGTCTTACACTTATTAGAAGCTTAGTGAATATTAAAGAGGTATAGCAAAGCAAAGCAGGTGAGCTCACATGAAGCCAAAAGGACATGGATTCATGTCCCACCTCAGACACATACTAGCTGTTTTGACCTTGGCAGGTCCCTTGAACTCTCAATGTTCTAGGCAAGTCTCTAACATAAAGTTTAAGGTATCAAATTGCATTGGTAGTTTCCACACTTGGGAGCTCCCTATACCAATAAAATTACAAGTCCAGTTCTTATCCCCTAATGAGTACTTATTGAATTCAACTGAATTACTTCCATTTAGAGAAGAAGCATATCTCCTTATTAAAGGGCAAACTCTAAATCACAGGATAAAGCCATCCTTACCCAATGAGATCAGATTTCTATAGTTCTCCAGCATCACATCCCTGTACAGGTCTCTCTGAGCAGAGTTCAATTGTCCCCACTCTTCCTTGGTGAAGTTCACGGCCACATCCTTGAATGTTAGTGATTCCTGAAACAAATACATCTTTGATTATCCTTATCTCTGAAGGAAGAAAAGTATCTGAAAGCACTCAGAGAGAGAGAGAAGCGATGGACAGTAAGTGGTTCTGATGATATTTTCAGGGGTTCTTCCTCTTATTAAGGAGATTTGTTCTGTGAAGTTTGAGTTCAGTAAAAAGGCCATACTTGAGGACCTAGAGGGCCACATGTGGCCTCAAATAATGCTCTGAGCTCAATTTACTGCAAAGTGGAGAAGAAGCCAGAGAGAATTTCTTGTTTCAAAGTCACTGTGACCATCACTTATGTCAGGCTTCACTGACAGAGTACAAGAGTAGGAAACCAAGATGGACACAGGTACCTCGGGAATGAAGAATTAGGGCTTATCCCTGGACAGTACACAGTTGGACAGAGAAGCTCCATGACAAGGGAAGTAAAAGTATGTACACTGGAAATTGTTTTGATTTCAGGAAAGGGGGAGGAAAACTCAATTCACCTGGGACCTGGCTGTCTGGAACACAGGAGCCATTTTTTCCTCTTCTGTATTCCCCTTCTGGAGAAAGGCACAGTCCCGAGAGTGCAGAGCTGAGAAAGGAGGAAAAGGACATGAGGGATATTGCTCATCTCGTAGCTCCTAGACTCACCATGTTGGAAATCTTTACATGACGTCTTGGTGAGTTGTCCAACTTTCTCCATGCCCTACAAAGAGGGAGGTCAGAAAGAACTTGGGCAATAGGTAACCAAAATATATTCCAGGGTGGGAGAAAAGGATCAATGGTATTGCTGGGGCAATCACTCTGTACTTGTAGCACATTGCAGGTGACAGAGTTGTTTCTGAGTCAAGACACATGGCTTAAATTAACAGAAGGCTTCAACTAGCCAAGATTTGTGTCCTAATTCAACCCCTCTATGCCAAAGTCACCTTCTCCTTCAATGAGAGAAAGTATTTCCCATTCTTTCCCCTGATTCTCATGACATGTAAAGAATCAGCAACCAGCCTTCCAAAGTGGCCTCATAGAACCATTACATTCACATCAGAGAAAAAGCAGAGTGTGGAAAAAAGAGCACAACCCTGGGAATCAGGAAACTTGGGTTGCCATTTGCCCTGAGGTCCTAGAACCAGAAGATAAAAGTCATCAAAAGAATTCACCAAGCACTTCCTGCAAGAGATCCCAAATTGAAAATGCCAAGGGATATTGTAGCCAAATTCCAGAATTATCAGATCAAGTTAAAAATACTGCAAGCAGCCAGAAAGAAACATTCAAATATTGTGGAACTGTAGTCAGGATTACACAGGACCTTGCAGCTTCTACGTTAAAAGATCAGAGGGCTTGGAATATGATATTCCATAAGGTAAAGGAGCTTGGATTACAACCAAGGATCAATTACCCAGCAAAACTAAGCATAATCTTTCAGGGGAGGAGATGGATTTTCAATGAAATAGGGGCCTTTCAGACTTTCCTGATGAAAAGACCAGAGGTCAACAAAAAACTTGATCTTCAAATACAAGACTCAAGAGAGGTATAAAAAGGTAAACAGAAAAGAAAAAAACAACTTGTTATTCAATAAGGGCAAACTGTTTACAACCCTACATGGGAAGATGATACTTAAAATAATGGGAATGCCTCTACAAACCAGTCATAAAAATCAGGAAGAAATCTAAACTATCAATTGCCCTATTGAAAAAATCTTCAAAAAACTAATAATTAGAGAAGTGCAAATTAAAGTAATTCTAAGGTTCCATCTCATATCCATCAGATTGGCAAAGATCACAAAAAAGGAAAATTACAAAAGAGATAATCTCAGAGGGAAGGTACTAGTAATGGAGAGATGGGACTGGGGGACCAGGAAAGGCCTCCTGAAGAAGATAGGAGGTAAAGTGAGTCTTGAAGGAAGCTACAGATTGTCAAGATGGAAAAGTGAGGAAAAAGAGCATTCTAGGTGTGGGAGACAAATGGTGAAAAGGTAAGGAGTTATTTGATGAAGCGTCTTGTGCTAGGAACAACAAGAAAGCCAGTGTTTCTGGGTTGTAGAGTATGTTGAGAGGAACAGGTAGTAAAAAGACAGGAAAGGTAAAAGGAGATTAGGTTGTCAAGAGTTTTAAAAGCCAAATAAAAAATTTCATGTTCAATCCTGGAGGTAAGAGGTAGTCACTGGAATTTAATGTACAGAAGTGACATGGTCAGACTTGAGCTTTAGAAAGACAACTGGAGGATGGATTAGACTGAGGAGAAATTTGAGGTGCAAAAACTATTGCAATAGTCCAAGTGTGAAGTGATAAGGGCCTTTACTAGAATAATTATTGTGTGAGTAGAAAGGGATTTATACAAGACATATTTTAAAGGTAGGAAAATCAAGACTTAGCAACAGATTGGATATGTGGAGTGAGGAAAAGTGGAAGATAACTGAATCTTCTATTCTGGCTTACTCCGACTCAATGATACTAATAGACCTCTTCTCAAAAAATCAAAGACAGGATGTATAGGTACCGAAATATTTGTAGCAGCTCTTTTTGTAGTGGCAAAGAACGAGAAACTAAGGGGAGGAGATGTTTATCAATGGAGGAATGGCTGAACAAATGATAGTGTATGAATGTAGTATGCTGTAAAAATGATGAAAGGGAGGATTTCAGAGAAACCTAATAAGACTTCCATGAATGGATGTCATGGAAAGCCAGCAGAACCAAGAGAACAATTTATACAACAACAAAAACATTGTAAAGACAAACAATTTTGGGAGACTCAAGAACTGGTACAAGTGCAGTGGTCAACCACTAACTCAGAGGACTGGAGATAAAATCCTATTATTCAACCTGAGGGATAGGCCACAGACTCAAAATGCAGAATGAGACCTATATTTGTGGACACAACTAAACATGGAAATTTGTTTTGGATGCTTTGCATACTTATTCTAAGCATTTGGAATGTATTTCTTATACTATATCATGAGTCCATCATTTCTGTCAGGAAATGAGTAGTATGTTTCAGTATCTGTTCTCTTGGGGTCACTGCATTGATCAGAGTTCTTAAGTCTTTCCAAGCTCTTTACTTTTTACTATGTTGTCATTATTGTAAAAATTGTTATTTTGGTTCTGCTCATTTCACTTTGTATTAATTTACATTTCTTCCTAGGTTTCTCTGAAACCAACCCTATGAAGAATCTAGAGAAACCAGAGAAGACCTGTATGAAGTGATTCTAGGGAAGTAAGCAGAACAACATACAAAATAAAGTAAAAGAACACAACATGGGGTTATTTTCAGAACTTTGATCAATGTAGTGATAAATTAAGATTTCATAGAGCTTTCACTGGAGCATATTTCCAGCTGCAAAGAACTAAACTATGGGTGCAGAATGAGGATAGACCTGCAGATATACTACTTAATGTATCAGATTGTCTTGTTTAATTGTATTTCTTTGCCAAGGAATGATTCTATGAAGGTGGAAGAGACGGTTAGCCTTTGAGAAATGACAACGATGTTTTAAAAAATAACAACCAGCAGGCATCAAAAAACATTTCTCAAAAACAAAACGGCAACAACAATGAAAACCAGAAGACTGAAAAACCTCCAGCCTGGAAAACTAGGGAACGGAGGTGCCCATCAGCAGGTCGGCCAACATGCATTTATTAAGAGCTTATTATGTTCCAAATACAGTTGTTAATCACCGGAAAGAAAAAGAAAGGCAAAAACACTGTCCTCTGCTCTCAAGGAGCTCACATTCTAATAAGAGGTAAATACAAGACAGATACAGTGAAAGTAGAAGGTAACCTCAGAGGAAAGGAAGTAGCAGCACCAGTCTCCTCCACTTCCTGCTGTCAGCTCTGGCACACGTGTAGAGAAGCGCCCATCCCCACCCACACACCAGCGTGCCACCCCGCCCCTGCTTCAGATGGGAACGAGGTACCACTCAAGACTCGGTTGGAGGTTAGGGAATCCTCTCTCCTTTCAGAAGAAATCAGAACCTCCGCCCACCTCGAAGGAGTCCCCGCAATTCCGCTTCCCGCAAGCTTCTCCTGCCACCCAGGCATGCTCACTCCCTCGCTCTTTACCTCAGATCGAGTCTGGGTTCAAACTCCTATTCTCCGAATGTGTTCAAGCTTCTTCCCTTCCTATGCCGGGACTCCATTTCCCAGAGGGCTCTATGGTGCTCCGCCCTAGTCAGTCCTGGAGATGGATTCTGGGACATGAAGTCCAAAGCGTGAAAGAAAGGGGCTGCCCCTATGGACTCCGGGAAATGTAGTACTGGGTTCCCATTTGTGCTGCCTCTTCTCCGGTCCTCAATCAGTCATGCGTTTCTTGGGTACCGGGCTCTGTGCTAAGAGCTGGGAATGAAAAGAGGTGCAATAGCACGCCCTGTCCTTGAGGAACTCACAGGTTAACGGGGCAGACAACGTGCAAACAATAGTGTAGGAGCAAGATAAGTATGGGATAAACTGGAGACGATGTCAGAGGAAAGATGCTACCATTGAGGAGGGCTAGAAAGCTTTCTTGTAGGTGGGATGTTAGCTGAGACCCCAGGATGCCAAGGAAGCCAGGGCCTTGGAAGAGAGAGAGAATTCCAGGCATAGGGGGCAGCCGGTGAAAATGCCGGCGTTGGCAGATGGAGCGTTTAGTTCAAGGAGCAAGGAGGCCAGTGTCACTGAATCACAGGGGTGGGAGGAGGGTGTAAGCTGTAAAGCTGTAAGAAGATTGGAGGAAGGAGTCAAGTAATGAAGGGCTTTATATATTTGAACCTGGAGGTGGGAACCAGGGGAGTTTATTGAGTAGGACTGTTCGAGAGGAGATGACATGGTCACACCTACACTTTATGGAAGATCACTTTGACCATTGAGAGATGAATGGATTGGAGCAGTTGGAGACTGCTAATTAATTAGGAGGCTACTGGAGTGATCTAGGCAAGAAGTGATGAGAGCCTTCACCAGAATGGTGGCAGGGTAGGTGGAGATGAGGGAATTCCAGGAGGGGTGTTTTGAAGGTAGAAATTATAAGATGGCAGCTGAATATGGGCTGCGTTTGAATGAGCAGTGGAGGAGGATGATTTTTCAAGCTTTGGTGAATGGGAGGATGGTGATGCTTATTCCATTACCTGCTCTACCTCCTCCCCTTTCCTCCCCAACCTCCAAGGCACACTCCTTTCATTTTACAAATAAGAAAACACACACAGATATGGAAATCAACTTGACCAAAGTCATAGGGGTAGTCACTTGGTAGACAGAACCCAATGACAGGTCATTTGGCTCCCTCTTCCACCACTTTGCTTGCACTCCAAGTACAAAAATGAAGAGGTTTGTATTACATTAGAACAAAAATTCTATGTGATTGAACAGTATGAATGTGGTCATAGAAACTCTAAAATATGATGAGATGTCAGAATGCCTGAATCTACAATATGGGATATTATAAAACACACAGATAAAAGAAAAGAAAAAGACAAAGCCGTATCAGCTTTTTGTAGTTCACAAATAACTACAAGGATGAGAAGTGTTACTGTTGCAGTTTAAATCCAGGGATGACAAAAAGCTGTTGAGGTGGGGTCTCTGCCCACCCCAGAACTGTTGTGGTTTCATGATGTGGTAGAACCATCTCAAAGAATTCAGAGTCAGACCACCTCTAATCCAAGTATAGGCATTTATTGAGATTGACACCTCTCATGAAGCAGGCTAAATTCCAAAAGGAACCAGCAACTTTAGAGAAAGCAAAATGGATTTTTATAGGGTAAAGACACCATTACATTTACAAAGAATAGAGGAATATCATTAATATTAAAAAGTCAGGAGGAGTTTGTTAAGGAATTAGGTAATGGAGGAGGGAGTCCTATCTATTGTTCTGTGGTTAAACATTTTGGTCATTTTGTCCTCCAACTGGCTAGCTATTGTGGTCCTATCTGGTTAACACAGATAGGTATTTTGGTCCAGTCTTAGCCTAGAAGGATGATGTGATTGTGATTGAATACAACACACTTGTTTCTTCAGGAGTGAATCTGGGGGCAGTGACCAGGTAAAAGCAGTAGCTAGGTTCCTATCACATGGACACTCCTGCTGTTTCTGTGGGAACTAAGAGTTCAGGACACACCTGTTGTTCCAGTGAGCAGTGAGACATATATAAAGAAGTTAGGATATTTGGGGGGGGGGGGAGGAGTTAGGTAGGTACAGTTGGCCTGCTGTTTATTGGAGCCAGGCCTATAATGAAGTTAGAATATTGGGGCTGGGTGCAGCTTTATTGGGATTC
Source organism: Petaurus breviceps papuanus (assembly GCF_028583685.1). Classification (NCBI taxonomy): domain Eukaryota; kingdom Metazoa; phylum Chordata; class Mammalia; order Diprotodontia; family Petauridae; genus Petaurus; species Petaurus breviceps. The sequence continues at coordinate 24,120,519 of NW_027187378.1, read as the reverse complement.
CATCATTCCCGCCTCAAAGAGCTGGGGCCCAAATTCATTTGGGAGAAGAAATGAAGGTCTCAGGTTCTGTAGCTTCTTCAGGCTGAAAAGGGGAGTAGAGCTGTCCCTGTCTAAGAGGGTCCTGTGGAGGAGGTTGACTGGAACCAAGCATAGATCACACCCAGGGGATGATAGATGAGTATAGATTGATATCCACTGTTTACTGCCAACTGTAAGTGAATTGGCCTATAATCTGAGAGACACAAAATCTGACAGCAAGTTCAATATGCAGGGTCCAAGATAAAAGGAGAAAGATATAACTAGAAACAGGCAGTTGATTTGGCCAAGTACCTTTTTACTAAACTATTTAGGCTGTAGAAAGGAATATAATTTTAGGTTTAATAGCTCAGATCTAACATACATTTTGGTAACTCAGATGTATCCTTAGTATATGGAACTAACATTGTGTTTGTACCTTTGTTTCACAAGCTTCTTTTCCCTTTGTCTAATTGTTCCCATATCATTCAGAAAAAAATGTTCTATTCCATGGATTTAACCTTTCACTTGACTGTGTAAGTGGGCAGATGACAAGCCTGTACACATTCAGATTGAAAACAGCAAAATTTCACATGCCTGCATTGTATTTATGCCTTTTACTGACCACTTGCTCTAATTAGAGAAATTTACCATAAAAGGAAAAAGTAGGGACATGCCAGATATAACAGGATAAAATATCCTTAACTCTGTTTGAATTCAGATAAGAGTCACTTTAATTCCATCTCATAACCAGACTCAGAAATAGCCAGGTAAAAAACATTCCTTTTCAAAGGAAGATAATGGGGAAACTGAGCAAGGAGGGTCCCATTTTAGATTGAGGCTAAAATTGTCCTCTTGGCTTTTCCCAAAAGCAAATCTTCACCTTCTTCCAAGAGGGTTGGTAGATTTTTTTTTAATTTGTACTTTGTCAAATAGATCTAGGTCTAGGCAATTTTCATTTATGATTTCTTAAAATATGGTATCCTTTAAATCAGTTACTTTAATTTATTCTTAGTTTGATTGTTGGATTGAGATCCCTTCTTTAGGAAAAGCTATTCCTAACAGCTAAGCCAATATAGATATTATTATAATACATATTACATATTCTATTAAGTCTAGGTTACCTATAGATTTAGTGAATAGATTGATAAGATTTTATCATTTAGTAACAGGTAAGATATATATTTTTGTAGGAATAAAATCATCATAGGATTATAAGACTCTTTTAAAAGGCTAAGCTCCCTTTTCTAGCACCTGGAGAAAAGGGGGAGGGAGGATAACTAAAAGTTAAATTCCTCTTTAGAGTCTAAGTATATAAGGTCCATTTTTTTTTTCTTCAGTTAGAGGTTGTCTAACTTCAGTAATGTAATCCTGGCAGATGGGGTGGGTAACTAACTAAAAACCATAAGTTCCCCTTTAAAGTGAACTTTCTGGTTACAAAAGGTATCACCTGTAGATCAAGGACTTCTGGGGTAATCTCAATTTGATGAATTTGGATTAAAAAATCCTGAGAGAAATGAACTAATTAGATGTCCTGTTTTGTCCAATTGAATTATGTTCAAAACAATTTTATTCCTATTTTCTGTTATTTTTTTAAAAAGCTCTATAAATCAGTCTTTTGTCACTAATTAGTGAATAATTAATTGACCTGATTTAATGGTAACTAATTAATTAAATTACTGCAATATTTATTTGCTTGGTAACTTTGTACCTTAGTTTCTTTTTATTTCAGATAATTAATTTTAACAGTTGGCACCCAGATGGGACCTGAGAGAACTTCAGACTTCCATAATTTGTCCTGTCCAAGGAATTTCCCTGAGAGCTCTCTAGTCACTGAGGGACTTCTCTGAGCTCTGCCTTGGAAGCTTGAATTATTCTCAGTCCAGAACCTAAATTCTTCAAAGGTAAAGTAAGCCTCTATTTTGAGGAGGAAAACACCAACTTTTTTTTTACTCTGCAGAAATTGTTACCTGAAAATTTCTAAGATTCCTTCAAATTTAAGGTAGCTTCCACTTTGGAGAAGAAAGCCTTTTTATTAGAGAGTATCCTTCACATTAGTGAAGAAAGGCTTTTTTTTAGTTTGTTTGTTTTGTTTTTAGAAAAAAGTACTTTATTAGAAGATTATCCCCTGAGGAAGAAAAACTTTTTAAAAAATCTTTCAAAGAAGTAAAATAGGCATTTCTCTTTAAAAAAATTCTTTTTTATTAGATTTAGCAGACAGCCTAGAAGTAGAACACTTCTTCTAAGGACTGGTTCTAAAAAGGACAGGGAGGAAGAAAAAGGACAGGGAGGAAGACTACTAAATTGTGTCTGTCTTAAATGTGTGTGTGTATAAAGTTCAATTTACATGACTGAGCCCAGTTAGCAAATTCAGCTAAACAATTTGACATTGTAACTAAATTATGTTTTCTTGTTGATAAGATTATAAAAGCATTAACACAAACAATAAACAGAAGAATTAATCATAGACGGACAACAGGACCCCAGCCACAAGACTGTCTAAGTTGTATGCTTAATAGACACGACAAATCCTGACTTCAAAATCACCTAGAGAAAACTTTAGAGAAGTTCAGGCCTGATTTAATGTTGTCTCAAGTCTTTGTTATATGTTCTGTGTTTGTCTGTTTTGTGAATGATGAAACTAAGTTTAGGAACTAGAAAGGGACTTTATATAGTTAGGAAATTTTTTAAGAGAATGGGAAATCTGTGCCCTCTTAGCTGTGATTTGTATTGATCCATGCTGGCAGATGCTTCCATGCATTTGTTTTGACCTATGCTTTTTTCTTTGGTCAAATAAACTAGGAGAAAAAGACTGCAAAAAGTAAACATTTTCAAAAAAGTCTTCAGAAAAGACAAGTCTCTCTTTTCTCTACTTCTAATACTGGTCATATTAGAGGTTGCAGAGCTGTAAGACAGCTAAAAGTAAGTAGAGACTAAGTTTGCTATTCTCTATTGGAAATTTCTAAATTATGACTTGAAAAATTTTATCAGTATTTTGATGAGCTTTTGAAGTACCAGAAAACTTAATAAAGTTTAATGAAAACAAAAATTGACAGATCAGTTACTCCATATGTGACTAGAGATTGATTTTAAAGATGCAGTTTGAATTTTAAGAACTATTTTTATTAATTATGGAATCTGTTCAGGAGACATTCAATGAAACAGAGAGTTGGTAACCATTCAGAGAAGTTTTTTTTTTTTGGTTAACAAGCTTACTTTAATCAAACATATATATGTTTACCTAGTTCAGGGGAAAAAGGTCTGCACCCCAAACTTCAAATTATACAGACAGAATTATCAAGACAGAGAAACAGATCAAGTAAACAGGTTTCCAAACTGTCCAACCATTACATCCATAACAAATCAACATCTGGGTTTTTCGAAGCTGGGGGGCTCTCAACAATGGCTTCCCAGAGTCTCATCTGATCAAATCACAGAACACTTCTCAAAGTGAGCCCCCCAGAGAAGTTTTTAAATAAGAAAACTTAGGAAAATAGTACAGGAGAAATTAGAATAAAACTCCTGTTGATGAGGGATAGCTCCCTCTAGGTTCAGCAGGAACTCTGATCTTATCTAAGACCAGAAAACCTGCAATAGCATCTGGAAAGAATTCAAGGTCTCAGGCTTAATTGGAGTGAGAGTTGTAGAAGTTTATTGTTACACTTCTATGAGAAGCGGGAAAGAGTCCTTTAGGGGACCTGAGAGTGAGAGGGATACATGTTTTTACTTTAAAGGGTAGGGCTGCCATTGTCAGGGCTGACTGGATGGAGGGAAGGGACCTCAGTGCATAGATAAAGGTTAAAGCTGACTGAGAGGAACTTGTGACTTTAGTGCATAGATAGTTTAGATGAGATTTGGGCCAGACCTGAGGAGACAAGAGGCAAGGACAAAGGAGTATTTGGGCCAGACCAGAGGAGACATGAAGAGATTAAGTAAGAACAAAGGAGTCACAAGTTGTTGCCTAGGCAGAGTGTGGATAGGGGAAGGGACAGAGTTTGACAATACAAATTGCAGTTACAATTGTACAAACTGGTTTTACAAATTGATGTTAAAAATTGATTTAGACCCCAGGTACCCCATCACTGTGAGTTTAAGTAATTCCACAACCTAGAATTTAAGCCACATTTGCTTGATTTTGAAATTCTGGGGTACCACTATGAAATTGATTTTAACTTGAATGTAAATTAAAAGTATACTTAAAACTTACAAATTTATTGCCGGAAGGAAATGTGAATTTTTATTATTAGAAGGCAGAGCAGGAAATTTTTAGAACATCTTCACGTTCCAAAAAAATTAAAAATAAGCAGAGTTGGAATTTACTTACCATTCTATTGCTTACTGCTTCTAAACAATCAACCTGAAGCCACTAAGCAAGCCTTAATTGTGACTCCTACATTGAAGGTGAATCCCATATTTCTCCCAGAAAGAGGAAAGCTTATTTTGAAATCAGGAAACAACTGAAAGTGAAATTTAATGATACCACTATAGTTTAAATCCATTGTTTAGTTAAATTAGAAACACAGTAAAAGGTGTTGAAATCAGTTGAAATGAAAATAATTTCAAAATTATATTTTGGTAGAACTATACTAAGTAAGACTATAATAAGTTAGGGTAAGAATTCTTGAAGATAGAATTAAATAAGAATACAACATTATAGGAAAGTATAGGAGTATATTAAGTGTATGTATACCTAACATAAAGTGGTCAGACTACAAAAGGTCAAATTAAAAGGTGTATATGGCTTATAAATATTAGTATAAAACCCAGGAATTTTGGAAGAACAAAACTGAAAATTATTTCTGTATGTTTCTTGTCTTATTGTCAAATATAAATTAAAGCATAAGCACATAGATAATATTGGGCCCCCAAATTTGAAGTCTTGGCAGTTGATGACTCTTGTGAAAGTTGATTTTAAAATAATTATATAGCTATATTTCATTTAGATGAATTGAAAGTTAAATAGGCGTGATGAGGATTTCTGTTAATTTGAAATCATTGGATAATTAAATGAGCTACAGTATTAGAAAATACCAAAACTTTGAAAAAGGAAGAGGCAATTAGGAACAGAGATCATTCATAGTCACAGAAAGGATTCCAAAATGGAATCCTTTTTCTCCAAGGTCATCAATGACAAACTTAGGAGGGACCTTAAATGTAGTTATGCTCAATAAGTTTTGAACTTTAAATTTGCAAGCCATAATGAACCAAAAAAGGGTGACAATATTGCAATTAGTTGGTTTTGTGTAATAAAAACCTGTGGTAAGGTGTAAAGGACAGCTATTAAGTCTGTAGGCAATCTTGGATATAACTGGGGAATGGACTAGAGAGAATTAAGCAAATAGAAGAAAGAGAAGTATTGGATAAGGGAACAAGAAAGGTCCAGTTTTGAAGTGTTTTTATAAAATGAAAGAAAAGACAACAGTTAAAGCAAGTAGGGATACGAGAAGAATGGGTGGAGAGTTTAAGGAAAGCTGAAATCAGCATTGACACAGTGTAAATACAGGGCTTGAAAGCAAAGGGATTGAAGTTATTTGGGGAAAAAGGGATTTGGGGAATTTTTTGAGAAATGCCTTAAGGGATACTGGTAGGGTTTAATTAGAAAAATAAAAGTAATTGGTTTAGCTCTTTGGATGATTCAAAGTAATAAAGAAGTAATTATGGGTCTGGGGGTATCATCAAGAGCTTTTTTTTTTATATGGACCAACTAAAAATAATGGGTCCTTGTCAAAAATTAGGTTTAATTACTGCCAAGTAGAAAAAATCCCTGGCATGTTTGAAACACTATATAAATGAACTATTGCCACCTCTTTAATTTATTGTAATTACTCTATACTAGATTTTAGATGTCATTGAATATGATTAATAAAATACCAAAGGAAATAGGATATATGATTTTACCTGTAACATAATTTTAAAATGCTTTCCACTGAATTATTGTCATCTGATTAGTAATAAATTACATGTTTTAAATACTTGATATTGGGTAGGCAAAATTGTCTCTTGTATTTTGAAAAAAGTTATTGAGGTAGGTTACTTCCCTTTTTAATCTGAATGCTGTTAGATCATAAATGTATCTGTTATAGAATGTGACAAATATGTTTGAAAACTTAATATTTAATGAGGTATTTTGTTTTAAGTTGAGAAAATAATAATAGTAAATGATTTACTGTTGGGAGAAAAGCATAGTAAAATCGTACTACACGAACTACTGGTTTTTTTTTCTAAAGCAATTTATTTATTGTATAAAGGACATATTTAGTATTTCTGCCTTTTAAAATTTTATTTGCAGTTTCTCTATGCCATACCATGATGTTACATGGTCAATTCTGTAAAAGTACCGTGTGGTGCTAAGAAATATGTATATTCTTTAGTTGTCCAATTTAAAATATGCAAAAGTACCCTAAGTGTTTTAGCTCTAAATTATCCAACAACTCTCTATCCAACTCTGAGAAAATAATATTAAAGTGTTATACCGTTATCATTATTACTGTGTCTTTTTTGTAGTTCAGTTAATTTTTTCTTTATAAATTTAGACAAACTGCTGACTATAGTTCACAATCTTCAGCTACCATAACTCCCTGAAGTGCTTCTGGGGGCCAACTTCTGGCTATATGCAGGACAGGATAAATGTTGACCAAAAGAAGGCTGGGAACTCTGGCTCCTGCTGTAACCACTGGCTGAACCATATCCCTGGCAAGCTGACTAAATACCATAGCTTATATTTTGACCATAGCCTGAGGTGTCAACGGATTGGCCATAGCCCCTATGTAGCACCTTTGGCCACAGGCTGACCATAAGACTACTGCTATGTTGGAAATAGCTCTGTCCAGGCTTGGTGGGGTAAGCCCCTTAGCTTTTTTGTGACCAACTGGATGTACAAGTTGGAGGCCATTACACACACGTACATACCCACATAAGCTTGTTAATGATACTGGTTTGTTACTTTTAAGCATAATGCAATTTCCTCATTTATCTTATTTATAGTGTGAACTTTTCTTTTTGCTTTGTTTAACAGCATGATTTCTGCCATATAGTAAATTTTGTTCTAGTGTCTCACTCTTATTCCACAAATGTCTTTGCTTTTTAGAGTTGTTCTTGTAAGCAGTAGATTATGTTTTTTTTTAAATCCAGTCTGTCACACTATTTTATTTTACTAGATTGTTTTATACATTCACATTTAAAATTATGAGAGTTAGATATTTTCCTCCATTTGTGTCTCTAATATTTTTTAGTTTAGTTTTTTTTGTGCCCCTTGCTAATTTTTTTTTTTTTTTGCTTTTTTGGAGGGGGTAAGGTAGGGCAATTGGGGTTAATTGACTTGGCTAAGGTCACTAGGCTAGTTTTTTGTGTTAAGTGTCTGAGGCTTTATTTGAACTCATGTCCTCCTGACTCCAGGGCCAGTGCTCTATTCACTGAGCCACCTAGCCACCCCACCCACTTGCTATTTTAAATCAATACTTTGTCCCTATGATTAAACTTGATTAATCTACTTTGATGGAACCCTATTCCCATAGGCTTTCTTCTTCAAGTACCTCTCATCCAAGCCTACCATCTGTCAATCCTTTCCCAAGTTTTATAATTTTACTTAAATTATTGATTTCTTTTTTATTAGTTATTTAATCTTTTCTCTCTTGGCTAAAGGTAGAGAGTGTTTCAAAATCCACATTCCTCTTCTCTAAAACTTCTTTTCCTTGTTAGATTATTTTTTTTAACATGCATTTCTTTACATTGTTCTCTTTGTTAATTTTTTTCTCTTTCTGTCTGAACTTTTATTCTTTGATTCATAGTCTATATACTTGTTTATTTCTTCTTTAATCTCCTTGTGTTTCTTAGGGAGTTAGTTACTGAAGTACCAAGTTTGAACTCCATCTTTCTAAATAGTTTCTATGTTGGGGCAGCTAGGTGGCGCAGTGAGTAGAGCACTGGCCCTGGAGTCAGGAGAACTTGAGTTCAAATCCGGCCTCAGACACGACACACTTACTAGCCGTGCGACCTTGGGCAAGTTACAACCCCAATTGCCCTCCAAAAAAGCAAAAAAAACCAAACCCACAAAAAATTTAGTTTCTATGTTATTTATAGATCTCATACCATCTTAGACATATCAATGCATGGAAGAAGTAATAAAGATAAACATTACTCCTCTATTGGAAGGAATTATCTTGTGTCAAATTACGCATTCTAGTTCTATTCTCTGCTTTCCCCATTTGCCTTGCATTCCAAAGGTACTAATCCTTACCCAAGCAACAAACTCCTTAAAAATTAAAATGGTCCATTAAAAAAAATTAAAATGATCCAGATAGAAGTTAATGACTCTATGCAACAACAAGAAATATTAAAGTCAAAAGGCTGAAAAAATAGAAAAAAAGCATGAGGTATCTCATCAACTGGCCTGGAAAACAGATCAAGGAGAAATAATTTAAGAATCATTGTACTACCTGAAAGCCATGACTGAAAATGAACCTAAATATTAATGATATATCAATAATTCATTGCAAATCTCAAAACCCTATGGAAATTCTAACTCTTATTTAGAATTAGAGAGAAAAATGAAAACAGAAAGGATACATCATCTGCCTTTTGAAAGAAATCTAAAATGAACTTTCTTAGAAATAAAATACTCAAAAAAGAGCTCCAGAATTAAAAAAAAAAAAAAATAACATGCAGCCAGAAAGAAAGACTGTGAAAACTGAGGAACCACTGTCAGAATCTCACATGATTCAGCAGCTACAACTATAAAGGAGTAGAAAGCTTTGAATATAGAACCAAAAAGATATAGGCTTACTACCAAGAATAACTTATCCATCAAAACTGGACAAACTGGAATGTTAATGATATAAAGAACTTCCGAGCATTCCTGTTGAAAACTCAGCATTGAGTAGAAACTTTGAAATTAAAAAATTGGAGTCAGCAGAAACAATAATAAATATGGGATGGTGTAGCAGCAAGCACCCCAGTGTCCCCAGGGTGGCTGCCAACACAGGTTCTTGGATATGCTTTTCTAAAGGAAAGCAACTCAAAATGGGTTAACAAGCTTACTTTAATCAGTCAAATATATATTGTTTACCTAGTTCAGGGGGAAAAGGTCAGCACCCTGAACTTCAGAGTATACAGACAGAATTATCAAGACAGAGAAACAGATCAAGCAGACAGGTTTCCAAACTGTCCAACCATTATATCCATACTAAATCACAGTTACCATCAACATCTGGGTTTTTCATAGGTAGTATAGGGGATGTTGTACAGCTTAAAGGGAGACATAAAGGCATCTCTAGCCTCTTCTCCCCACCTCCTAGATCCCTTCCTATTCCAAGGGAGACTTAATTTCTGCCACACAGGGAAACTGGAAGTAGGGGACAGAGATTGGAGCCACTCTCCTCTCCTCAGAGGGATTACTAGGGCTAGAATTATATTTATCTACTCCCTCAAATATTGTTTGTCTAGAGAAATGTGACTTTCAGGTTCAATCTAACTTCTGATAGCTGTGTCATTATTGGGGGGAAACAGGACCCCATGCTTTATATACAAAGGCTTGATTCCTTGATTCCTTTCCCCCAAAATTCCAGTTCCACAATAAATACACATCACACTTAGCCAAGAAGTCTGTTCATCCAAATCAGTAGCAAAATAAAAAAGAAAGTTTTACATATATGAGATTATATACTAGACAACACAGAGTGAAGGAACTGTCCCATTAGAAGTAAGGCAACTCAGTTTAACCAAGAGAGAGAATCTTAGATGTCACCCAAGGGAAAGTTCCTTGAAGACTCTAGTGTAATAAGATGGTGATGAGGACATGGTATAGAATTCAGGGGTGAGGAACCTGTGGCCTTGAGGCCACATGGAGCCCTCTTGGTCCTGAAGTATGGCCCTTTGACTGAATCCAAACTTTACAGGACAAATCCCCTTAATAAAAGGATTTATTCTGTGAAACTTGGACTCAGTCAAAAAGCTGCAACCAAGGACCTACAAGGCTACAGGTTCCCTACCCCTGATCTAGGCCACAAGGTGCTCTCATGTTGGCTTCTTCCTATAGTCTTATTTTCCTTTCAGCAACCTGAAATAGTTTTTGGCATCTTCCATCTTTGCTCTCAAAGCTAGAAGACAAAAACACTTGAAGCAACTGCAGAGCTCAAAGTGACTAGAAGAAGATTGAAGACTGAAGCAACTGAAGGAGCTGTCCACAACTCCACCCCATCTGTCCAACAGGAGTAGGACACCACTGATCTCCACCAAAAAGGAAAAAGTTCTATCATACTAATGGGATTTTAGACTAGGGTTACTTTGAAATGTATTATTCCATTTCCTTCCATGGTTTCTAGTGGGTGCAGAATAGTCTTGGGTTATTCAAACGTCTTTCTCTTTATATTTGAAGATATATAGCTATTATATAGATACATATCTATATTACTAGCCATTCATAGAATTCATTACTTGCCATTAAAATTGTTAAATTTAACCATTATTAATCTTGGAGTTTGAGGCATAAGGGTTCTTCTAGAGTTGATCTACAGATTCTTTTGGTGGTTACTTTGTTTCTATATTCAGAAGTTCTTGGCAGTTTTTCTTGTATTATTTCCTGCATAAAGCAGGTTTTTCGAATTGTCCTATTTTGGGGGGAGATCTATGATCTTTAAAATGTCTTTGCATATTTTGTCTTTGAGATCAATGGCTTTTGCTTGTATATAGAGATATTCTTTTTAAAAATTATGATTTTAGGTAATAGAAGTGGGAAAAGGACCCGTATGTACCAAAATATATATAGCAGCTCTTTTTGTGGTGGCAAAGAATTGTAAACAAAGTATGTATCCATCAATTGGGGAATGGCTAAGCAAGTTGTGGTGTGTGGATGTAATGGAATACTACTGTGCTATAAGAAATGAGGAGCAGATGGACTTCATAATAACCTGCAGAGACTTCTATAAACTGATGCTGAATGAGGAAAGCAGAACCAAGAGGACTTTGTACATAATTACAGACACATCATATCTATGGCGACTAACTTTGATAGACTGGCCTCCTCTCAGCAATGCAAGGTTATAAGAGAGCCCCAAAAGAGTCATGATGGAAAGGGATATCCATATGAAGAGAAAGAACTACAGCATCTGAATGCAGATTGAAGTAAACTACTTGCTCTCTCTCTCTTTTGTGTTTTGTTTTGTTTCGTTCCTTCTTTCTCATTCATTCCATTGGTTATAATTCTTCTTTACAACTTTAATGTTTAATGTGAAGGTATTTGTAGAACCTATATCGAATTGCATGCCTCCGTGGGGGAGGAGGGGAGAGAAGAGGGAAGGACAGAAAATTTGGAACTCAAGGGATTGTAGAACTGAATGTTGTAAACTAAAAGTAAATAAATACATTCTTAAAAAGAATGATTTTTATTCTGAATTTAAACACCAAATAAAATGGATATTCCATATAATGGAGAAAAGAACAGAAAAAGAGGATGTACATGAAACAGCATAATATATAACTTGCTTTCCTTTAAAAATGTAGACTAAATCTAGTATGTGCATTTAAAAGCTGTCCTGCTTGTCTGTGATTTGGGGGAACCTTCCTTCTATTCTATTGGAGGCAGCTGGTAGTGCAGTGGACAGAGCACTGGAATCAGGAAGACCTGAGTCCAAGTCCTGCCTCAGACATTTACTAGCTGTATGACCCTTGGCAAGTCACTTAACCTCTCATTGTCTCAGTTTCCTCAATTGAAGATAAAATGCAGATAATAACAGCACCTACCTTCCAGGGTTGTTGTGAGGAGCAAATAAGATAACAGTTGTCAAAAATCACTTAGCACAGTGTCTGGAACATTGTTGACACTATATAAATGCTTATTCCCTTCCATCCCTCCCTCTTATGTGCATTTTTGAAAAAATGTTTCAGTGACCCTCTTTTCTTTAAAAATTTTCTTTTCTTTTTGGCTATTTTATCTTTAATTGCTCTGTTCCTCCAACCTCACCCCCAAAATGAAAACAAAACAAAACCAAAGCTGTTGTAACAAATCTGCAGAATCAATACAAATTTCCACATTGGAAATTGTCTGCAAATGTATGTCTTAATATGCATGTTGAGTCCATCACTTCTCTATCATGAAGTGGGCAGCAGGCTTAATTATCACTTCTCTGAAATGGTGATCATTGCATTAATTAGAGTTCTTAAGGGCTTCAAAGTTGCATTTCTTTATAGTGTTGTTATTGTATAAACTTTTCCAGGTTCTGCTTTAACTTCATTCAGTTCATACAAGTTTTCCCAGGTTTCTATTAAATGGTCCTTTTCATTATTTCTTATAGCAAAATAGTACTCCATTACATTAATATACCATAATTTGTTCAGCCATCCCCCTTAATTCACAGTTTTTAAAAAGAGCTGCAATAGGTATATTTGTACCTCTGGATCCTTTTGCTTTCTTTGATCTCTTTGGATTATAAGACTAGCAGTGGTAATACTGGGTCAAAGTCACAGTTTAGTGACTTTTTGGATACGGTTCCAAATTGCTTTCAAGAATTGCTGTATTAAGTTATGATTCTACCAACAATGCATTAGTGTACCTATTTTCCCACAGACCTTTTAACAATTATCATTTTCCTTTTTTTGCTAGTCTGATAGGTGTGAGGTAGAGTCTTAGAATTGTTTTAATTTGTCTATTTATCTTTGGAGAAATGCTTGTTATTCTTATATATTTGAATCAGTTTCTTTTATCAAATTGATTCTTTAAAAAAAAGTTTTACTGATATCTATTGTCTATGAGTCACTTCTATATCCACCTCCTACATTAGTGATCCTTCTCTTGTAAAAAAAGAAAAAAAAACAGCTAAGAACATGTCTCAATGTGACATTTTGTACCCTGTAGTTCTCTCTCACCAAGAAAAGGAAAAAAATGCATTTATTCATCTCTTCTCTTAATAAGCATACAGATTTGGAATTCGATGTAGTATTTTCCTCATTTGCATTATTGTAGTCATTATGTGTATTGTTTATATGGTTCTATTTACTTCACTTTGAATCAATTCATGTAAGTCTTCCCATACTTCTCTAGTTTTTTTATATTTGTCATTCCTTACAAAATAGTACTATTCTATTATATTCACATACCAGTTTATCAGTCATTCACCTATCAATGGATGCCCACTTCCTTTCCAGTTTGTTCTTGTCACAAAAGTGCTATAGGAATATTTAGTTATATGTGGATTTTTTTTCAAATTCATTCTTAATATTCAAACCAGCTTCAACAATTCCAACTTATTTAACTTTTATAATCTTATGATACTTTATAAAGGGGTTTAAATCAGTGCCTAGGATTCAGAGCTGGAAGAAATCTCACAGGTCAAATAAGTAAAACCCCACTGAAAAACAGAAATTATCATAGGGCATCATTCTCTGAACCAAATATCTAGTTCAATCCCATAAGGTAATAGATTTTAAAAAATTAAGTTTTAGACAGGCAAAGTGACTTATCCACATTTACACAGGCAGTACATAGACGAGCTCTGAATTGAACCCATGACCTCTGACTTCAAATCTAGGGCTCTTGCCATTGTAGCGCACTGTCTTTTGGCTTTTGTTAATGTGGATCTTATACTGATAAAAGCCTCTAGTTGGTTTCCTTTTTGTTAAGAAAAAAACCTTTTGGGATGGTTAGGTGGTACAGTGAATACAGCAGTCAAGTGACTGAGGAGAGACATGACCAGGCAAAGGAAACAAAGCAGACAGAGGATTCCAACATTAGACTCCTATTTTGGGTACAAAAAGGAGCAAAGCATGGAACAGGAGGAAGACAGTGAAGTCAGAACTCCTGCACCAAAGGCTTCAAAGGAAAATATGAGCTGGTTACAGGCCATAGGGGACCTTATGAAGCAGATAAGAGAAGTGGAGGAAAAATTGGGAAGAGAAATGAGAACCATGCAAGAAAATTATGAAATGAGAGTCAACAGCCTGACTGAGGAAAATACTACCTTAAAAAATAGACTAACTCAAATGGCAAAAGAGGCTCAAAAAGGCAATGAAGAGAAGAATGCCTTAAAAAGCCGAATTTGCCAGATGGAAAAAGAATCTCAAAAGCTCACTGAAGAAAATCATTCCTTCAGAATTAGATTGGAGCAAATGGAAGCTAATGACTTTATGAGAAGTCAAGATGCTGTTAAACAGATCCAGACAAATGAAAGAATAGAAGGCAATGTGAAATATCTCATGGGAAAAACCATTGACCTGGAAAATAGATCCAAGAGAGAGAATTTTAAAATTATTGGACTACCTGAAAGCCATGATCAAAGTAAGAACCTAGAAATCATCCTCCAGGAAGTTCTCAAAGAAAACTGCCCTGATGTTTTAGAATCAGAGGGCAAAATAGAGGTTGAAAGAATCCACTGAACACCTCCTGAAAAAGATCCCCAAAATAAAACTCCTAGGAATATTATAGCCAGGTTCCAGAATTCCCAGATTAAGGACAGAATTTACAAGCAGCCAGGAAGAAACAATTTGAATATTGTGGAAACACAATCAGGATAACCCAGGATCTGGCAGCTTCTACACTGAGGGATCGAAGGGCTTGGAATATGATATTCTGGAGGTCAAAGGAGCTGGGATTAAAACCAAGAGTCACCTACTGTAATGGGAATGCAAATTTGGAAGATCTTCCCTGCCCCTAGGCTAAAGTGCACCGGAAGCCTGGGGTGGGAGGCTTGTTTTTCAGTAGATACTTCATGATTGGCCAGTGAGTCAATAAGGTTGTTACATTCTCTGAGCCAGGAGAAGGCTATATAAGCCCTGATGTGTAGCTTTGTTTTGGGACTCACTTTGAGAAGTGTTCTGTGATTTGATCTGAATTCTGGGAAGCCGTTGTTGAGAGTCCCCCAGCTTTGAAAAACCCAGATGTTGATTGGGTATGGATGTAATGGCTGGAGAGTTTGGAAAGCTGTCTACTTGATCTGTTTCTGTCTTGATAATTCTGCCTGTATACTTTGAAGTTCGGGGTGCTGACCTTTTTGCCCTGAACAAGGTAAACGATATATGGTCTGACTGATTAAAGTAAGCTTGTTAACCCATTTTGAGTTGCTTTCCTTTATCAAAGCAGATCCAAGAACCTGTATTGGTGGCAAACCCTGAGGACACTTGGGGTGCTTGCTGCTACACCTACCCAGCAAAACTGAGTATCATGTTTCAGGGGAAAATATGGTCATTCAGTGGAATAGAGGACTTTCAAGCATTCTTGCTGAAAAAACCAGAGTTGAATAGAAAATTTGACATTCAGATACAAGAAGCAAGAGAAGTATGAGAAGGTAAACAGGGAAAAGAAATCATAAG
Organism: Petaurus breviceps papuanus; assembly: GCF_028583685.1. Classification (NCBI taxonomy): domain Eukaryota; kingdom Metazoa; phylum Chordata; class Mammalia; order Diprotodontia; family Petauridae; genus Petaurus; species Petaurus breviceps. The sequence goes on along the minus strand of NW_027187378.1, from coordinate 24,105,207 downwards.
GAACTTATCAAAGTTGAACAATTAACATTCCTACATGGCAAAACAATAATTGTAGCTTATGAAACTTTTCTCAGTAGTTGAAGGGAATAGAAATATATATGTCTATATATGAGGGTATGTGGGCATATGAATACATATGCGAATGTGTGTATATATGTTTACAGGTATACATAGATGGAGGGCACAGGACCAATTTAACAGGAAGTGATGATACTTAAAAGGTGAAATTAAGAGGTGAGAGAGGAATATAATGAGAGGAGATGGGGAGAGAAAGAATGGGGTAAACTATCTCATATAGAAGAGGCAAGGGAAAATGGATACAATGGAGGGGAGGAATAGGAAAGCAAAAGGGAATGGGTCAACCTTATTCCCATTGAATTTGGCTTGAGGAGGGAATGAAATACACACTAAATAGGGCATCTCACCCTCCAGGAGAGTAGGGGAAGAAGGGGATGAGAGGGGGGATGATGGAAGGGAGGACAGGCTGGGGGGGAGGGAAGTTGGAAGCACCCACTTTTGAAAAGGGACAGGATCAAAGTAGAGAATAGAACAAGTGGGAGGTGGGATAGGAGGGAGGGAAACATAGTCAGTCTTTTACAATATATCTACTATGTTATTGTTTTGCATTAGCCACACATGTACAACCTATACTGAACTACTTATCTTCCCAGTGAGTATGGGTGGCAGGGGAGGAGGGGAATGAATCTGGAATTCAAAGTTTTAAAATTAAATATTCAAATATGTATGTATGTATATACATATATGTGTGTGTATGTGTATATACATATATATACTATTATCAATACTATTTTACATGTAATTGGGAAATAAGATGTACAGGCACTGGGGCATAGAGATCCACTGGAAAAGTCGAAAGGGGTATGGGAGAAAATATGGGAGAGAGCAGATTAGAGGAGGGGATATCATGTGGGACTGCTATTTTGGGGCGGTGGGTAGGGGAAAAATGGGGAGATAATTTGTAACTCAAAATCTGGTGGAAATGAATGATATAAATCAGAAGTTAATAAAGCATTTGAAAAAAAGATTAACTCAAAAAAATAAAATAGTCATAAAGTAAAAAAATTGATTATTAATGTACTGTAAACAATTATGCATGTGATAAAGAGAAGCTTGAAAGATCCACATGACTTAATGCAGTGAAGTAAGCACAGCCAAGAAAATAATATACACAGTAACTATAACATAAATGGAAAGAACAAAAATACACCAAAAAATCAAAAGTGAATATACCAAAATTACAAAGATTAAGCATGACGGAAATGAAGAGATATGAGAAAATACCCCCATCTCCAACCCCCTTCATGGAAGTGGGAGCTCCATAGATATTAAATGCTGCACGTTTTCAGATTTTTTCAGTTTTCAAAGGTTAAGCTGATTCGATTCTTTTTAAGAAAAATATTGTTTGTTATATGGGATGGGAAGGGGGAGGATATTAGAGATCACAATAATGATGTGAAAAACAGAAGACATCAAAAACTTATTTAACAACTAAATAAAATTTAACAAAGAATTTTCTGATTTATTTTGCTTTTCATCCCCAAGTAATTTTCTGATATTCCCCCAAGGAAATCTCCCTAATGACAAGAGAACATGGTAATAATTATAGCTCACATTATGTTGTTTAATAATTTACAATGCTTTCTTTGTAATGTTGTAAGACAGGTAGTGCAAAAAGATGAACAAATTTTAAAAATAATATTTGTCCAATTTAAAAAATAACTATCTTGGGGGCGGCTAGGTGGTGCAGTGAGTAAAGTGCAGGCCTGGAGTTGGGATGACCTGGGATCAAATCTGGGCTCAGACATTTAGCACCAACCCAGAAACACCTGGCTGTGTAACCTTGAGCAAGTTACTTAACCCCAATTGCTTAAAACAAAACAAAAAATAACTACCTCACAAATGGAAAAGAAAATAAATATTTGCTCCTTAATCACTTGTTTAGAAGCCATTGTAATTTTATTCTAGAGCCCTAGACATTTCAAAATATGGGCAAAGAACCCATTTACTATGGGAATATATTAATTTGGTTTTAATCCACCTGAAGTGGATTAAGTACTTAGGAAAGTAAGTAAACTTAATCTTTCATGGTGTGTTGAAACAAATATTTGAACCTGAAAATTTCACTGTTTTAGATGAGTAAAAAAAGTTCTCTGGTTTAGCAAACAAAGCAATACAGATTAACCATAGCTCATCACATATCTTTAGTGTGAAACTGGGTTTTCTGCTGAGGCTGTTATACAGAGTCACAATCTCAATTGACAGTAAAAAAAAATTACTAGTAACACTATCCTCAATGACATCCCATTTAAGAAACTTTGTGCCAAAAAAAAAACCCACTCATCACATGGATATTATTTTTGTTATAAATATGAATATTGTGAAGACTCTTATCAATCACATGTGAAAGTTTAATATTTTTGTCATAACACTTTTGTAAATGTATAATTCTGTTTGAACTAAGTATGAGCTAAGAAAATTATTTATATGGGTTGTTTTATAAAAAGTATGTGTGAGGAATAAGGGTTTTTTTCATTGTTTAAGAAAATGGGAGCTAATTACTAAAGTTCAGAAACAATTGTTTCCAGAGATAGGAGGACTAGAGGGTTCTCTTTCAGTATTTGTGTACTTTTCAAGTTAAACCTTAAGAAGAACTTGGTTGAGGGGGAGGAATAAGGGAGTTTTTTGAGATGTTATCAGTTATATTTCATAAGAGTATATACACAGACTTTTGATTCACAAAATTTGGTGAGAAAAGACAAGGGATAACTAAATAGTAATCATAAATAATAAAAAGTTTTAAGGTGAATTTTATTTAAATAAGAGAAATATTGCCTCTTGTCCCACTTTTTGACTCTTGTGCATTTAATAAAGTGAAAAGTCTGACTAAAGTTTTCCTACAATTCATTACGTTCCCAATTTCTATTCTTTGGCATAACGTCGCTGATGTTGGATGACAGATGATTTTCTACTAAAAACTTTTCCGCATACACTACATTCATAGGGCTTCTCTCCAGTATGAGTTCTCTGATGCCGACTAAGGTGACTTCTCTGGCTGAAGGTTTTCCCACACTCACCACATTCAAAGGGCTTCTCTTTACTATGAATCCTCTTATGTTGAGTAAGAGATGAGAGGCCAAAAAAGGCTTTCCCACATTCATGACATTCATAAGGTTTCTCTCCAGTATGTGTTAACTTATGTCTAGTGAGTAGGATTTTCTGGCTGAAGACTTTCCCACACTCATTACATTCATAGGGACTCTCTCTAGAATGAATTCTCTGATGTCGAGTAAAAGATGAGCGATCAAAAAAGGTTTTCTCACATTCATCACATTCATAGGGCTTCTCTCCAGTATGAATTCTCTCATGTACAGTAAGGGATGAACGCTCAAAGAAGGCTTTCCCGCATTCATGACATTCATAGGGATACTGTCCTGTGTGAGCCATTTGATGTCTCCTTAGGCTACTGCTGTGTCGGAAGGCTTTCCCACATACATTACATTCATAGGGCTTCTCTCCAGTATGGGTTCTCTGATGCCTGGTAAGGGATGAATGGTCAAAAAAGGTTTTCCCACATTTATCACATTCAGGCCCTCTGTCTTTAGAGGGACTTTTAATAGGGTTAATTGATATTTGCTTGAAATCTCTTTCACGGCAAAGGAATTTTCTCCAGGGTTCACCTTTAGCATTTTGTTTCTTTTTTTCCAACCTGCTCTTAGGTAGAAGAACTTCTCTGAGTCTTTCTATTAAAATTCCTGGTGATTCTATTTCAGAAATGTTCTGCTTCAGTGGGGACTCTTGCACTTCAATTCTACTCTCCAAATCTGAAAAAAAAAGACAATGCAAATTTATTCTCTTTGCTAGAAAAAAAGGAAAACATTTTTATGGAAAAAGGATAATGAAAGCAAAAGTAATTCCTACTAAGATAATGATGGTATTGGACAAATTTTCAAAAAAGCCTTGTAAACTAGGTAAAGGTTAGCCAGTGGGAGAGGGGTTGTGAGCAGGTAGAACTTGTTGGAAGGAAGGTAATTAACAAGGTAAGCAGAAAATATGAGAGCCTAACCAGGAACAGAGGCAGCTAGGTGATACAGTGCATAGTGTGCTAGGTCTGGAGTCAGAAAGACTCATCTTCCTGAGTTCAAATATGGCCTCAGACACTTACTAGCTGTGTGACCTGGGCAAGTCCCTTAACCCTGTTTGCCTCAGTTTCCTCATCTGTAAAATGAGCTGGAGAAGGAAATAGCAAACTATTCCAGTATCTTTGCCAAGGAAATCCAAAATTGGGTTACAAAGAATCAGATGCAATCAAAACAAGTAAACAACAACAAAAAATCAGGAATGTGGTAACATATAACTCCCTCATGCTTAAAAAGAGGAGATGCCAGGGATGAGCAAGGATTAGGATAGGATCTGGAAATTAAAGGATGGTCTCTAGATGGGATAGAGAGAGACAAAGAACTGGAGGCTAGCAAAATGAGAGCTAAGCAAAGGAACCACAGCTAAGGGAAAATGGGCCTTAGTGGCCCCACCAACAATGACATAGGAGGGAAGAGAAATTTTATATCTTGGTCCATAGCAATGGACCTTTAGGCCTTGGGGCCACTAAATATGGCCCCTCATTATGGGCTCTTCTTTCCAGTGAGTCCTCTCTTTCTGGCTTCCCTATCATTTATGCACTCACCTTGACAGATATTTCTTGGGACCTCTTTCTCTTCAATTCTCTGAAAATCAAATACCCAAGGCTCCTCCCCTTGTTCCAATTGGAAAATCATATCAGGTGTAGAAATGGGAAGCCCTGTTTATATAAAGAGAGGAGGAAATACAGCAGTTTGTCCCGGAGGCAGACAACTGTCCCAGAAGTCAGTCCCAGATCTTTTTTGTTGTTGTTAGGTAGGGATGTGAAATATAGACTCATATATATAACATGAGCATTGGAAGGACCTATATCCATCTAGTCTAAGCCCTTCATGCTCCAAATGAGGATACTGATCCCATTTCCAGGTCAGGATATTAAGAAGTGCTTGACTTACTAGAGATCAAATCATTAATAAGCAGTTGGGCTGGTATGAACCCAGTTCTCCTGACTACTATATCATGGTCCCTCCTCACTGAGAAAAGACAAGATAGAAAAATCAAGAGGGGATTACAGAGATTTTTATTATTTTATTTTATTTTGCTTTTTGGAGGGCAATTGGGGTTAAGTGACTTTCCCTAGGTCACATGGCTAGTAAGTGTTAAGTGTCTGAGTCCGAATTTGAACTCAGGTCCTCCTCACTCCAGGGCCAGTACTCTATTCCCCGCTCCACCTAGCCACCCCACAGAGATTTCTGATGCTGGCTTAAGCAGGTCTTTCTAGGGCCCTTGGACAGGGACATAATGAAGTTGCCTATTTTTAGTTCTATGAATGGGAGCAAAGTAAAGATAAGTACCTGGTCTCTGGGTCCAAAAAAGGTTATAAATCTCTGGTCTGAATGACTAATAAGCTGAACAATTCAAAGTCTCCATAGCTGTTAACAAATGATTCTTTTTGATATGCCTGTACCTCAAGATTTGTTGAAATGGGGATCTCTACTATCCTGCTGCCTTCTAGACCTTGCCTGGCACCCTTCCTGCCTAGTGTTTTGTGTTTTTTTGTTTTTTATTTTGCAGGCGTTCTTTCCTTTGTGCATATGTCCCATCCTCATCACATCATCTTTCTGTAATGTGCCCTTACTACCCCATCTCTCGGATCTAGTTTTAGAGTAAGAAGTTTTCCTTCTCTTTTTTATCCCAGGTTTCCCCATAGGAAACAAAACATATCACACTGTTGTCACCTCCCTCTTGTTTAAATTCCTATGCCTCTGAATTCAGAAAAATCTTATTCCCCCTTGCCAAACTATTGGGTCTTCCCATATAGACTATAATAGAGGTTCCGATGGGCTGTTCTAAGTTTTATCTATCTGGCATGTTCTAGGACTCTCTTGTTTGCAGACACGTTTAAAAATTTTACATATTCTCTTTCCTCCCCTTTTCTATCCTTTCATATCTATCCCCTCCCCTCACCATGCTTCCTGGCCCCTCCACACTCTACCTCTAAATCTGTAGGCTTTCTCTGTACTAGAAATGTTCCTTCTGTTTCTGTCCTAGAGGCACAGAGATGTTCTGAAGTCCTCATCCTTTCTAGCACCCTATCTTTTATCTGGTCCTTGTGTAACCAGGATAGCCTCATTATCACTTTATAGTAGATAGCAGACACTGGGGAATCAAAACATTTCCTACAGATATCATTAAGGTCCTCCACTCAAGTCCTTCTTAAAGGCTTCAACATGGTGGCATTGATGTAGTGTTACCCAGGGTTCTCAAAAGCCATCCCTACATGCTCTATGAGCTAGAAAAACTTTAAATAGTGAGCTACTGATGGCCTGGGTGTCTGTGAAGCCTAGCTTAGTTAAGGGGGCCTCATTACCAGTTTATTTGCAGGGTGGTATATTTTATTTTTGGCCACAGAGACTCATAAAAACCAAGCTGTAGTTCCTTGTCTTTGTTGAAGAGAGAACTCACATTAACAAGACCACATGTCCTTGAACTAGTGATATAAATCTTAATTATACTTTTATATAAGTGTAACATAGATAACTCCAGTTCACCTGTCTGTTGCCTCCTATAGGAAGTCTTTTCTGAAGTCCCTGGTTTTGAGTGCTCTCTCCTGTCTTCTGTTTTATTATCTGTGGATGTGTATGGCCTAAGTGTAATTTAAACCCCACTGCACTTCCATTTATTTCCATCTTACTATTCCCAATGTCTATCTAGTGCAGTGCCTTTTACATATTAGGCACTTAATGAATACTTATTGAATTACTTCCATTTAGCAAAGAATCACATTTTCTTACTATAGGGCAGATCCTAAATCACAGGATGAAGCCATCCTTACCCAGCGAGATAAGATTTCTATAGTTCTCCAGCATCACATCTCTGTACAGGTCCCTCTGAGCATGGTTCAATTGCTTCCATTCCTCTTGGGTGAAGTTAACAGCTATATCCTTGAATGTCACCAATTCCTATAATAAACACATTCTTGCTCACCCATGGATGCCTTATCCCAGGAAGAAGATAGGTAGAATAGGTTGAATAGGAAGTGGTTCTTATAATGTTAATGGGTCTAATGCATAGGAAGAAGGGTGGGACCTGTGACCTAAAGCAGAAAGTACTCTGTCTCCAAGACACTGTGTCTAACACTAGGTTTCAGTGAGGTTGAACACTCTTTATAGTATATCATTTATCAAGGTTCTGAGTTCAGGTTCTAAGGGATGAAGAACTGGGGTTCTGAACCTTGGACTGGACACAACTGGGCAGAGAATTTCCATGACAAGGGAAGGAAAAATAGCTTTGGCCACTGTGGTTTTCATTTCAGAGAAGAGTGTGAAAAGACCAATAATTCACCTGAGACTCAGGAGTCATCTTCTTCATCTTCTGTGTTCCCTCTCAGAGAAAAGTTGAGTCCTGAAGATAAAGGGCTGAGGATTAAAAAAGAGGCCTTGCCTTATAGTTCTTGGAGTTAAGAGGCTTAAGAAATCACGAAATCACAGGTTAGTGTCATTTTTCAATCTTTCTGGACCCTACAAAAGGGAAGCCAGAAAAGAGCACAGACAGAACTGCTCCACCCTCTCTTGGGGTCAGAGGTATAGCACTTGGAGCACATGGCAGGGGATGGATAGAGCTCCATCTTGAAGTCATCAACCAGTCTTGAAGTCACAGTTTTGTCATCAACATGCTGTGCAATCCGGAACATGTAACTCAAGCTTTCTGAGCCTCAGTCATCTTCTCTTTCGTTGAGAGAAACGATTTCCTATACTTTTCCTTATCCCATGAGGTATGTAAAGAATCATTTCTCTCATCTCCTGAGGGGCCTGATGACATTGTGACATCAGGATTAGGGAGGAAGCTTAGGGAAGGGGAAAGAGTGTAAAATGAAGAATTCGAATATTTAGGCTATTATTCTGGTCCTATCATGTACTAGTGATTTGACCTTGGATGAATTACATAAAACCTTTCAATTACTATCTAGAAAATCAGAAGAATTAATTAATCAATATTTACTAAGTACCCACCACGTGCCAGGAACTATGCTAAGTGCTGGGAATACAAAGAAAGGCAAAGACAGTCCCTGCCCTCAAGGAGTTTACAATCTAATGGAGGAAACAGCAAGCAAATACATAAAAAGCAAGCTATACACAGGATAAATAGAAATGATTAGCAAAGGGAAAGCATTAGAATTAAGAGGAATTTGGAAAGACTTCCTGTAAAAGATGAGACTTTAGTTGAAACTTAAAGGAAGCTGGAGAAATTAGTTGGCAGAGATGAGGAAGGAAGGCATTCCAGGCATAGGGGACAGCCAGAGAAAAAGCCCAGAGCTGAGAGATAGAGTATCTCCATTTTATATTCATATAATTTGAAATGAAGTAATGAGAGTGATTCCACAAGCCACCCATAAAAATAAATGTTATTACTTCTTAGCAACATCTCATTTCACAGTATCTAAGAACTGGAAAGAATCTCAGGGGTATCTAATCCAACCTATAAATAAAAGATTTCTCTTTAACTTATCAGACAAGTTATCAATCAGTTTTTGTTTCAGGGCTTCTAATGAGGGAGGAAACTACCCTTTCTACTCAGGCAGTTTGTTCTACTTTTGGATAGCTCTAAATGTTAATGTTTTCTTTCTTTTAGCCTAAATCTGCCCCTCTTTATTGTTGCTTGTAAAGTTCTTAGTATAATACCTGGCACAAAGTAGTAGGCACTTAAATATTTGTTCTCTTTCTCCTTCCCTTTTCCTGATAGGGCTAAACCAAATAAATCTAATGCCTTTCCATATTCCTTCTAACCCTTCTCTTTTCAATTAATCAACCAAGATATACTTATTAAGCACCTACTATAGCCACACCCTATACTATCAGGGAGGAACAATATGTATATAAGTTAAGAATAAAGAATTATGCAAGGTAATTTTGGCACTTGTTGCCTTTAGTTCCTTAACTACTAACTCATTTCCCTTGAAATTTGATTTCTGACCCTACTACTCAACTGAAATTGCTCTCTCATTCTCTTAACTGCTCAATCCAATGGCCTGTTCTGAGTTCTCAGCTGTTTTTTTACATCTTTCACCATTTCTTCTTTGTAGACAATCTTTGTCCTTGGCTACTTTGATACTGCTCTCTCTAGATTCTCCTTTTCCCTTTCTGACCAGTTTCTCAGTCTTCTTTGCTGGATTATCATCTATGTGCTTCCTTCTGTGCATGGGTATGCCTCAGAGATCCATCTCAACCCCTACTTTCTCCTCTCTCTATATTCTCTTTTAGTGATCTCAGTAGTTCCCATGAATTCATTATCATCCCTATGTAGATGACTATCAAATCTATACATCCAGATTTAATCTCTCTTCTGAGTTGCAGAGCTTCAAATCTTCACATATTCTGGATGTCTCAACTGGGATATCCCATAGATATTCCAAATTCAACACATCTAAAGTGGAACTCACTGTATTCCCCCATGAAACACACCCATCATACCATTTTCTCCATTTCTATTGATGGCACTGCAATCTTTCTAATCAACCAGTTCTTCAACTCTTCACTCTCTATCTAATCACCTTCTATATCCAACCAATTTCCAAGTCTTGTATATTCTACCTATACCACACCTTTCTCATCTGCCCTCTTCTCCACTCACACAATTAATCACCCTAATTAAATCTCTAATTATCTCTCACTCGGAATATTACAACAGCTTCCTAATTGATCTCCCTGCCTTCACTCCCTTGCTCCTTCAATCTATTCTCTAAATAGCCATGAAGCTGACGTTCCTAAAATGAAGATCTGACCTTGCTAGCCCCTACTCAAAAATCTTGAATGGTTCCCTTTCATATCTAGTGAAAAATACTAAATCTTCAGTCTGGCATTTAAAGGAAGCCCTCCACAATCTGGTCCCCATATGCCTTTCCATTCTCATTTCATATTGTTCTTCTTCATATATTCTCCATTCCAGTCAAATGGGCCTACTGCATGTTTCTTACACACAACATTTCATCTCCCATGTACATGTCTTTACACAAATGGTTCTCCCATATCTAGAACGTACTTTCTCTTCACCTCCACTTTGTAAAATCACTAGCTTCCTTGAAAAGCATGGCTCAGTTGCTCCCTCCTTATATGAGGCCTTTCCTCAACCTTCCACACCTCCAGCATTTATTAATATTCTGTCCTTCTTAAAATTCTTTCCATTACTTTGTATTTACTTATTTTTATACAAGTTTTATTTCCCCAGTAGAAGGTAAGCTCCTTGAGGGCAGGAACTGTTTTGTTTTTGTCTTTCTATCTCCAATGTCTAGTAGAAAGATTTGCACATAGTAGCCAATCAATGTTTGAAGAGCTAAATTGAGAATGTAAAAGAAATGAGCTGCGGGCAGCCAGGTAGCACAGTGATTAAGAGCACCGGCTCCAGTGTTGGGATGACCTGGGGATCAAATCTGGGCTCAGATACTCAGCACCACACTCAGAAATAACTGGCCATGTAACCTTGAGCAAGTTACTTAACCCTGATTGCTTTAAAAAAAAAAAAGAAATGAGCTGAAGGTAGAAGCAGCCATGTTGGGGTGAAAGAGAATCCCCAAATCATATTCAGAGAGATGGGAAGAGAGTCTGGCCAGTACTCATGCATCTAACTTCTAAAGAAGAGACAGACTTTGGTGAATGAAGAGATGAAACTATGAAGGCAATTTATAGCATTTTGGACTTGTGAAGAAAGCCAGACAATGAATCTTGTGCAAAGAAATTCTGGAGATATTGAGGGAAAACAGAAAAAAAAAAAACTGGACCCAAGATATGTGAGAAAAAAAAATAAATAAAAAGGACTCAAGAAAAAAGAAAGGATTTCAAGAATTTTCAAGAAGAATGTATTAATTAGGGAAATTTTTTTTAAAGTTAAGGAAAACAAATAGGGGAGAGGGTCTAATAGTTGTTTAGAGAAAAGTAAGTTAGGTGTGGCTGTCAAAATGTTAAGGGGGTGATAAAAAATAATACTGTCAGTCAATCTGCAATGGATGTAAAGATATTTAAAGTGATGACAAGAAGGGTTCAACTACTGGTAAGAATTGACAGAGTAATGTATCTGAAAAAAGAAGAGTTGATTCAAATCCCAGGCCTGCCATTTACCATCTGTTTGAACATGAACAAGTCACTTCCCTCTTCTAGGCCTAGTTTCCTCATCCATAAAATGAGGGTTTTGGACTAGCTGAATTGCAAGCTTCCTTCCAATTCTAAAATCCTACGATCCTAAAACACTGAAAAGACATGGCACATGGCATGAGACAAAAAGGAGTATTGTGCACATGTAGAAGGACAGCAGGAGGGTTGACTTCTTATAGCTAAGGATGCATGACAGAATAAAGCAGAAAAATGGGCTGAGTAGGGTAAGTGGTAGATTATGCAAGTTTATGAGCGCTAGCTTTGAAGCCAGGAAGCTAGGTTCAAGTCACATCTTTGACACATACTAGTTGTATGACTCGCTGGGCAAGTCACTTAACTTCTAGCCCTAAGCAACTCTCTACATTGGTAGAGAAAATTTCCTCACCTGGGAGTTTTCTCCCAGTGTCTCTCCTTATCTTTGAATTAAATAATTGCTTGAATTCCTAATATGCTTATGATTATGAAATTTTAAATATATTATCTACTGACTCTGTCCTGTGATCTCTTGTAGAATATAAACTGCACTCACCCCATGATGAAAAATATAATGTAAACTCTTTGAGGAGGTGGAGTACTTTTTTTTGTATTTGTAGCCATGCCATACATACATAACATGGCAATTTGCAGGTACCAAAACAAAAAAATGGATCTAGGGTTATATAAAAGGGCCCATTTGCAGGGCACCAATTGACACCCATAATGTCGTGGTTTGGGGAAAGTCTGAACATGCTAGAATGGGAAGTAATGGTATTCTTTAAAAAAAAAAAAAGATCATTTTTTTGTTATTCTGAACTTGATAAATTCCAACAAAAATGAACATTACTACCATATGCAAAGAACAGGAAAAAAATGGCATATGAATTCTCAAATTTCTATTACAAACAGCTGCCGTTTTGAAAAACATAATATATAATAAATTCAACACTTTTGTTTCAAAGCACTTCCTTCACCCACTGTGGACTTTTGAGCTAGGCTGAATTTAAGAGACATGAAAATGAACCAAGGGTGGAAGATACTGGAGTCTGTTTAAGACCTGCCAGACGGAGGTGAAAGCGATGGGGAAAGAGAAAAAGACCAAGTGAAGCCCATCTTCTGGTCTAAAGGACAGAAGAGACAAGACCTAGCCCCACTTTGAACAGAGGGGATGGAGCACGGGGAGAGGTGACCGCTATCAGCCCGTCTGCTGGGGTGGGGGTGATGCCTGGCTCAATCCACAGCCGAACACCTGCACGTACAAGCCTGGGAGGAATTGAGGGGGGAGTGAGGGGGGTGGTCTCCAGAAGGTCTCATTCAAGGCTCAGAGTGAGGGAAGGGGAGGGAAGGGGATGTTCCGCCCCCGGCGTGGGACCTCCATGCCAGCATAACCCCGCAAGCTTCTCATGACATAATCATACACGCACACACACGCACACAAGTTGGGGCACAGAGTAGCCTTTACCTCCGGACCAAGGCTGGTCCACAGTCCTAACCTCCCGCGCCACCGGGGTACTATGCCTGCGCATGTAACCCCCAAAGTGAGCCCCCAATTTCTTCGGACCACTGTTTCCTGCTCCCGAACTCCATTTCCCATAGGACTTAGTGGTGTTCCGAGCCCCAGTCAGGCCTAGAGGTGGAATCTGGGAAGTTGAGTGCGCGCATCAGCTGAGCTCAATGCATTCTGGGCAATGTAGTCCTGCATTTCTGGTTTGGGCAGTTCCCCTCCCTGGAAGTTCTACCTTTCACTTTCTCCTAGTCCTTACTTGCACAGCAGATCCAAAGGCTTGCTTCAAGCAATGGTAACCTGTCTGGTTTAAATTCTCTTAGTTTGACTTTGCATATTGATGTGTAACTAACTCCCCCTCTGGGCTACTCCTCCCAAATCTAAGCATATTAGGGCAATGCTGGGCACTGGTTATTTAAACATTTAAAAAACAAACAAATATACAACAACAACAAAAACCAACTATGTAACACTCAGCAGAAACCTTGAAGAAGGTTACAGCACGGAGGTTTTAAAGTTGGTAGAGTTCAGCATCAAACTAAGGAAACTTCAGAGGAGAGGAGAGCCAGGGAAGGTTATTTGTACATCACCCCCACTCTGTACTACTCCCCCAAATTGGCACTGGCACTTTCTGGTTGGGTCCCCAAAGGGGTAACTACTCTCAAGTTCTATGAGACTGCACTTCTCACACTAGAAGAGCCCAGGGGATAGTTCCTAGCAAAGTCATTTATTCAAATGATTCTCCCTCCTCTCTCTACACCTCCTCCACAGCCTATTTCTTATCTACCATCTGTAATGGGAATGTAGATTTTTAAGATCTTCCAGGCCCCTAGGCTAACGTGCACCTGGGGTCTGGGGTGGGAGGCTTGTTTTTCAGTAGATACTTTTTGATTGGCCAGTGGGTCCAGAAGGTTGTTACATTCTCTGAGCCAGGAGAAGGCTATATAAGCCCTGATGTGAAGCTTTGTTTTGGGGCTCACTTTGAGAAGTGTTCTGTGATTTGATGAGATGAAACTCTGGGAAGCAGTTTTCCAGAGCCACCCGGCATTGAAACCCAGATGTTGATTTGGTATGGATGTAATGGTTGGACAGTTTGGAAATCTGTCTACTTGATCTGTTTCTCTGTCTTGATAACTCTGTCTGTGTATTCTGAAGTTCGGGGTGCTGACCTTTTTCCCCTGAACTAGGTAAATGATACATATCTGACTGATTAAAGTAAGCTTGTTAACCCATTTTGAGTTGCTTTCCTTTATCAAAGCAGATCCAAGAACCTGTGTTGGCAGACACCCTGGGGATGCTGGGGTGCTTGCTGCTACACCATCACAAGACCACACAGTTCTGGAACTGTTGTTTAGGGGTGCATGTACCCTGAAGTAGGGACGCACAGGTTCTACCTTGAACGAATTTGACTCAAGCCTTCTTTCAGCTAAAGGCATGGTTTATTACAACACCTGTCAGGGTGGGTGTGATTCTAAAAAATCTTCCATATTGACCAGACTCTTTAAGAAATCTGGGCATTGGCTGGACTAAGGAGTCTGAGCGCCTTAATAGAGACAAGATGGATCTTATATACAAAAAGACTGTGGGAAGGATCTAGGGGTTGCCAAGTAGTCTGGGGTGACTGGGAGATAAGAGAAAAGGCCAGGAATGCCAGGGACATTGAGAGCAGAGACTATCTTTGCTTTTGCATTTCTATACCTAGTGTTTCACAAAAGGTACAAATGGTAATTAAGGCTCTGGAGGAAGAAATTGCTTATAAGAGAAAGTGGTAAACTTTACCCTATAAATAAACTCACAGAAGACTAGAATAGACCAAATAAACATCAATGACTCCATGAGACTGCAAGAAATACTAAGACAAAATTAAAAGATTTGAAAAAAATCAAAGAAAATGTAAACTATTTGATACAAAAAAACTGACCTAGAAAACAGGTCAAGAATGAATTTAAGGATTGTTGGATTTTCTGAAAACTACGATTTACGAAAAAAGCTATTTCAAAAACTTATAAATAAAAACTATAATTTTGGATAATGAGTTTATTAAACACTATTTCTGGATTTTAAAAATTCTGTTCTATTGATCTGTTTGTTTTGGGTTTTTTCCTAGTATCAGATTTTTTTTAAATGTTACTTGTATTTTGAAATCTGGTTAAGTGAGTCTCCCTTCACTGATTTTCTTCTTAGTTCTTGATGTTCTCACCTGGTTTTCCATATACATTTTGTCATGACTCTAGTATTATATTAAATCTTTATGTAGGACTTCTGGGTCATGTGAGCCACAAGATGGATGAAGGACTGGATAATTTCTCTGACCACCACAACTTCTTAAATGTCTCCAAAATAGAAATTATGAGGCAAAGATAAAGCAACTTCAGCTGTTTCCATGATCTACAACATACAGAATAAAAAAGGTTAAAAAAAAAATAATCTCAAACCCATGAATTGATACTCACTGACCCTGAGCTCACTCAGCACCCTTCTCTCATCTTCCACATTACTGGTAGTGAAGCTGTAGGACCTGAAACAGGCTACAGAAGTTTGCTCCACTTGTGATAGTCCTCTTGATCACAGCCCTTCAAGAGCAAAAACCTGCCAGGGCCATAACCCCATAGCACCACAACTGCAGATCTCTGAACTAACATTACTAGGGAAAATGATGCTACAAAGCTCTGAACTACTTATGCTGGGCCAGAGAACTGAAGAACAGAGGGAGTAGGCCAGGTCACCAGGACAGGACACCATGTTAGGGGTGAGAAATCTGTGCTGCACTCCCTAACCTTGAAGGAAAGAGAATATCATCCAACTGAAACCAGTTCTAAGCACCCCCAAAGTCATTTGGGGTAGAGATCTAAGTTAGTGAACCATGAATTGCCCAGGGTGGGATGAGATTGACTTTTTATGATCCATTTCCCCAAGGAAACCAACATCAGAGGGGAAAGGGAGCCAAATAAAAAGACAAATTCCCAATGATCTCAGAAAAAGGAAAACTCAAAGACCTTGAATACAAGCACATAAATCAACAGTGAAAACATTAACAACAGAAAGAAATATGTCCTCCATATCTAGTAAAGGAGTTCAGACATCTATGAATAAATTCTATAAACAAAGAAATATGATCTAATGCTTGATGAGACAGAGGACCCCATGGAATGTGAGAACATAGAGCCATAACATGCTGTTCTTAAGTGGTTCAAAAGAGCAATGAGAATTATGAGAGCAGAATTTATGACCTGTTGTAATGTAATACCAAGGAAAGGCAACTTCCCAGGTTCAAAATACCAGCATGGGTGCTCTCTATTTTATTCAGTAACAAACCCAGAACAGAGAAGATCAAAACATGACATCATTCAAAATACAGCATTTACTAAGTGTGATTAAATCATCTCCAAGGCCTACCCCACCCCAGGACTTTCCAATCATTCAATCAATTACAAAGTCTCTGTTCCAAATACTTCTCCACCCCTAGGCTATACCTTAATTAAGTCCACCACAAAGCCCCTCTTCTCAAATGGAGATTAGTTTCCAAACATAAGTAAAATACATTCATTTGCTCAACCATAGAACACAAAAAGGTCAAAAGTTCCCCACCCCTGGATCACAATTGAATCTACCCCAGAGTTACATCAAGTTTAAACACAGCACTTAATACCCAAATGGAGGTCTTTTCTTCATCTTGACACGAGGCAAGTTCTCAGCAATCTTAGTTCCTGGG